>NC_036860.1:51403866-51658469 GCF_002910315.2 Salvelinus sp. IW2-2015 | reverse complement strand
TGAAACAATTTACTCCTGAGGTGCTGAACTTGCTACAACCATCGATAATTCTGTGATTATTATTATTTGACCATGCTGGTCATTTATGAACATCTTGGCCATGTTCCGTTATAATCTCCACCGGCCCAGCCAGAAGAGGACTGGCCACCCTCATAGCCTGGTTCCTCTAGGTTTCTTCCTAAGTTTTGGCCTTTCTAGGGAGTTTTTCCTAGCACCGTGCTTCTACACCTGCATTGCTTGCTGTTTTAGGCTGGGTTTCTGTACAGCACTTCGAGATATTAGCTGATGTACGAAGGGCTATATAAAATAAATTTGATTTGATTTCCTCCAGACGTGACGCTTGGCATTTAGGCCAAAGAGTTCAATCTTAGTTTCTCCTGGTCTGAGTCCTCTTCAGGTGCATTTTGGCCAAACTCAAAGCGGGCTGTCGTGCATTTTACTGAGGAGTGGCTGTCTGGCCACTCTACCATAAAGGCCTGATTGGTGGAGTGCTGCGAGAGATGTTTGTCCTTCTGGAAGGTTCTTCCATCTCCACAGAGGAACTCTTGAGCTCTGTCAGAGTTATATTGGGTTCCTGGTCACCTCTCTGTCCAAGGACCTTCTCCCCCGATTGCGCAAATTTTGACTCATAGACCAAAGGATAGATTCCACTGGTCTAATATGCATTGCTCTTGTTTCTTGGCCCAAGCAAGTCTCTTTCTTATTATTGGTGTCCTTTAGTAGTGGTTTCTTAACAACAATTCGACCATGAAGGCCTGATCACCGCATTCTCCTCTGAACAGTTGATGTTGAGATGTGTCTGTTTTCTTTTACTCTATGAGGCATTTATTTGGGCTGCATTTCTGAGGTTGGTAACTCTAATGAACTAATCCTCTGCAGCAAATGTAAGTCTGGGTCCTCCTTTCCTGTGGCGGATCCTCATGAGAGCCAGTTTCATCATTAGCGCTTGATGGTTTTTACAACTGCACTTGAAGAAACGTTCAAAGTTCTTGACATTTTCCGGATTGACTGACCTTCATGTCTTAAAGTAATGGACTGTCGTTTCTCTTTGCTTATTTGAGCTGTTCTTTCCATAATATGAACTTGGTCTTTTACCAATAGGGCTCTCTTCTGTATACCACCCTACCTTGACAACTGATTGGCTCAAACACATTAAATTCCACAAATTAACAAGGTACACCTGTTAATTAAATGCATTCCAGGTGACTACCTCATGTAGTTGGCTGACCAATATGGCCTGACCTATAGTATATCAATATCAAATTAATACATTTGTTATAACAAACTCTGCATGCATTTTGATGTCACATGTGTTCCGGTGTTCAGAGGACATGACAAATAACTCGAAACAGGGGAACGTTTACTGGTTGCTCAGGAGGTAAAGGGGAAGTCAATAAATTTGACTAGTTGTGGAAAATACTGGAGATCAAGAAAAATAATGTAAGGAGCAGAGGAGCGTGCATATTATGTGTGCCAAACAAGATTACAAACATTTCTGACCATTTGGAACAAAGTAAACACTAAATGAGTGCACCAGAAAGTCTATTGTAAAGTTTTTTTGCTAAGCCTTTACTACAGCAAAGAATAAAAACGGTCACATTTTATTCATGAATGCAATTTCCAAAAAAGGAGCGGTTTAGGCTACTTATTGTTTACGCTAATTATTCAATGGTCGCTTTGTTCTTTTAAAACAAAATGCTTGATTGCATTTGAAATCATGAATGACTCCTATGTGTGTGGATGACATGAACAAATAAATGATTGATTGATACAGTAGCCTTTATAAGTACATGAAATATAGTCTAGTTAGATAAGCTACTAAGACTAAACAGGATGCACTCTTTGGCCTATACAGACATGGCCAAAGGTTTTGAGAATGACACAAATCTTAATTTCCAAAGTTTGCTGCTTCAGTGTCTTTATAGATATTTTGTCAGATGTTACTATGGAATACTGAAGTACAATTACAAGCATTTCAAGTGTCAAAGGCTTTTATTGACAATTGCATGAAGTTGATGCAAAGAGTCAATATTTGCAGTGTTGACCCTTCTTTTTCAAGACCTCTGCAATCTGCCCTGGCATGCTGTCAATTAACTTCTGGGCCACATCCTGACTGATGGCAGCCCATTCTTGCATAATCAATGCTTGGAGTTTGTCAGATTTTGTGGGTTTTTGTTTGTCCACCTCTTGATGATTGACCACAAGTTCTCAATGGGATTAAGGTCTGGGATTTTCCTGGCCATGGACCCAAACATATCGATGTTTTGTTCCCCAAGCCACTTAGTTATCACTTTTGCATTATGGCAAGGGGCTCCATCATGCTGGAAAAGGCATTGTTCGTCACCAAACTGTTCCTGATGTTTGGTATCATTATTTTTCATGGCTGTGTTCTTTTTGTAAAACTGTGAGTGAGCCCACTCCCTTGGCTGAGAAGCAGCCCCACACATGAATGGTCTCGGGATGCTTTACTGTTGGCATGACACAGGACTGATGGTAGTGCTCACCTTGTCTTCTCCGGACAAGCTTTTTTCCAGATGCCCCAACAATCGGAAAGGGATTCAGAGAAAATGACTTTACCCCAGTCTTCAGCAGTCCAATCCCTGTACCTTTTGCAGAATAGCAGTCTGTCCCTAATGTTTTTCCTGGAGAGAAGTGGCTTCTTCGCAGCCCTTCTTGAAACAAGGCCATCCTCCAAAAGTCATTGCCTCACTGTGCGTTACTGGTGGGGCCCCGATCCCGCAGCTGAATCAACTTTAGGAGACGGTCCTGGCCCTTGCTGGACTTTCTTGGGCGCCCTGAAGCCTTCTTCACAACAATTGAACCGCTCTCCTTGAAGTTCTTGATGATCCGATAAATGAGTGATTTAGGTACAATCTTACTGGCAGCAATATCCTTGCCTGTGAAGCCTTTTTTTCTGCAAAGCAATGATGACAGCACGTGTCTCCTTCCGGGTAACCATGGTTGACAGAGGAAGAACAATGATTCCAAGCACCACTCTCCTTTTGAAGCTTCCAGTCTGTTATTCGAACTCAATCAGCACGACAGAGTGATCTCCAGCCTTGTCCTCGTCAACACTCACACCGGTGTTAAAGAGAGAATCACAGACATGATGTCAGTTGGTCCTTTTGTGGCAGGGCTGAAATGCAGTGGAAATGTTTTTGGGTGGGATTCAGTTCATTTGCATGGCAAAAGGGACTTTGCAATTAATTGCAATTCATCTGATCACTCTTCATAACATTCTGAAGTATTTGCACATTTCCAGCATACAAACTGAGGCAGCAGACTGTGAAAATTAATATTTGTGTTATTCTAAAAACTTTTGGCCACGACTGTAGATCAATGGTGGTTATACAAGGCTGCTATACTAAGCCTACTAATGGTAATGACATTACGTATTATTATAATAATGATAATAATAATAACAATGATAAGGAGATCAAGGGAAAAGGAGGTTATTATTTTAAATATAATTTCAGACAATTTGGAAGAGTGTAAACAAAAGCAAATAAATTATAATACCAGAGAGGCTGGTCTAAAGGAAAAAAAGGATAAATCATTTATTAAGCATTGCAAAGATGAAAACAGCCGAATTTGTGAAATTGTTTATCAGACATGTGGTTGCGTGAGGCTTGGTGCTCACGGAATCAGGTGCTCACGGAATCAGAGGGCTATTAAACAAACACTCAAAACAGGCAACAGAACCTGGATCGGTCTTATGGCCGTAGATATAAGGATGACTTATAAAGCCAAGCACATTTAATACTTAGGATATTGATTATAGACCTAATTAAGTTGGGGTTTTCCCCTCTCCTTACTTTTCTTAGACAATTAAGGCAAGGGCTGTTTTCTCGTCTCCTAAATCCGATGCTGCCTCCACCACATGTTTCTCAACACCAATATGCTGGTTAACTTTGCTATTATGCACACAGCAACACGGACTAGGAAAAGGTGCCAATTCAACAGCGCGATGATGTGTTTCAGGACCGCGGACAGCGACCACTATCAAAAGCGGGAGAAACGCAATTGTTATAAAATAATATTATTTTAATTGTGTTGAACCATTGTTCTTACATAATATAACCATATATCATTTCATTAGCACATGTCTTAGTCTGATGGACTGTGCCATCCGCACAGCCTCCACAATGGATCAGTCCACTCAGACAACTGTATTGTACACCATGATATTAGAGGTCGACCGATTAAATCGGAATGGCCGATTAAACCGATTTCAAGTTTTCATAACAATCGGAAATCGGTATTTTTGGGCACCGATTTGCCGATTCTTTTTTTTTTTACAACTTTATTTAATCTTTATTTAACTAGGCAAGTCAGTTAAGAAAACATTCTTATTTTCAATGACGGCCTAGGAACGTTCTGCCTCGTTTAGGGGCAGATACAGTTTTTAACCTTGAGCTCGGGGGATCATTCATTGATTGATTACTTGCACTCCACGAGGAGCCTGCCTGTAAGCGAATGCAGTAAGCTAAGGTAAGTTGCTAGCTAGCATTAAACTTATCTTATAAAAAACAATCAATCAATGACTGTCATTGCTCCAATGTGTACTTAACCATAAACATCAATGCCTTTCTTAAAATCAATACACAGGCCTCCGGTGGCGCAGTGGTCTAGGGCACTGCATCGCAGTGCTAGCTGCGCCACCAGAGTCTCTGGGTTTGCGCCCAGGCTGCTGGAGGTCATTTTGCAGGGCTCTGACAGTGCTCCTCCTTGAAAAAAGGCGGAGGTAGCGGTCCTGCTGCTGGGTTGTTGCCCTCCTACGGCCTCCTCCATCTCCTGATGTACTGGCCTGTCTCCTGGTAGCGCCTCCATGCTCTGGACACTACGCTGACAGACACAGCAAACCTTCTTGCCACAGCTCGCATTGATGTGCCATCCTGGATGAACTGCACTACCTGAGCCACTTGTGTGGGTTGTAGACTCCGTCTCATGCTACCACTAGAGTGAAAGCACCGCCAGCATTCAAAAGTGACCAAAACATCAGCCAGGAAGCATAGGAACTGAGAAGTGGTCTGTGGTCACCACCTGCAGAACCACTCCTTTATTGGGGGTGTCTTGCTAATTGCCTATAATTTCCACCTTTTGTCTATTCCATTTGCACAACAGCATGTGAAATTTATTGTCAATCAGTGTTGCTTCCTAAGTGGATAGTTTGATTTCACAGAAGTGTGATTGACTTGGAGTTACATTGTGTTGTTTAAGTGTTCCCTTTATTTTTTGAGCAGTGTATTTTTAAACTGCATATTTAGCTAAAAGAAATCCAGGTTAGCAGGCAATATTAACCAGGTGAAATTGTGTCATTTTCTTGCGTTCATTGCACGCAGAGTCAGGGTATATGCAACAGTTTGGGTCGCCTGGCTCTTTGCGAACTAATTTGCCAGAACTTTACGTAATTATGACAACATTGAAGGTTGTGCAATGTAACAGGAATATTTAGACTCATGGATGCCACCCGTTAGATAAAATACGGAACGGAATAAACGTTTTGTTTTCGAGGTGATAGTTTCCGGATTAGTCAAAAGTATATGGTTTAGAGAGAAATAGTCGACGCGTTATAATTCCTGTAATAACTTGCGGCTGAATTTGAAAGGGGTTCCTTCGTTATTTTACCGTTCATGTCTTCCATAGAGAATGTCTTGATCTACTTCAAATAAGGTCTGTGTTTCGTGCAGGCTTAAACCGCCTCGACGTTTTGATACCCGTGTAAATCTCACTAGGATAAGGTAACGTTTGTCATCATATTTTCATAAATCCACTCTACAATTATTTTTTTTTATCTTCGCTTATATTTAGCCAATATTGATCAGAGTTACCTTGTCCTATGAATATCTACACAGTTATAAAATTGGCACGGTGATGTAAGCCTACACGAAACACAGACCTTATTAAGTGAATCTAAAAATATCCTATGGAATAAATGAAGGAACCGCTTTTCAGATTCTGCTAGGTGTCATGGGAATTATGACTCACACTTTGGTTGTCAATTCTTACCATGCCCATTATTAAAATAGGATTTCCTGCATATAGAAATTAAAGTTTTTGTTTTCAACATTCATCACAGGTAACTTAAACTCTATTTTTATTCATACAGTTGAGTATTTGTCTCCTAAGCAGACTCTTCAGTATCATTGTCACTTCAGAGCTGTGTGCGTGTGTGTATTTATGTATTATATTAAGTTAAAATAAAAGTGTTCATTGTTCATTCAGTATTGTTGCAATTGTCATTATTACAAAAATGTGTGTGTGTATGATATATATATATWTTTTTTTCAAATAATAATTTAAGTAAATCGGCCGATTAATTGGTATCGGCTTTTTTTGTCCTCCAATAATCGGTATCGGTATTGAAAAATCATAATCGGTCGACCTCTACATGATATATTTTTTTGCTACTGCTCGACAAAATAAATCTGTTGACCAACAGCCTATTGACCAAACAATCGACCAGTGGACGAAATGGGGTCAGCCTTACTAGTGTACTGCAACTCATTTCCTCTTTATCAAATTACATACACAGTATCCATGCCAATGGATCATCTTTTTATTGTTCGAGGGCAATTAAAGCCTGATCATTCTTGCACAAATAGCCACCCCATAAATCAACAAAATAGAGTCCTACAAACTGCACCACTGACTTGACCTAGATCTTATTATAACCTATTAACAGAGCTGCTGGTTGGTTCTAGGTCACACTCTCATGCAATCATTTCTTACTGTTTGGTCATGATCAGTGGTATCTGGGACACAGTACCAGGGACAGGAATACTAGTAAAAGAGGACACACCATAGACCAATTAATTTTAGGCATCAATAGGCTCCTAAAGATCTCTGGTTGTTTAGGTGTGTGGTGAGATGGGCAGTTTGAACACTCACTAAAACTGGACCATGTGATGTATACACACCTGTTTCATGGTGCATCCAATAAAACAGTTTCTAACAGTCCTGTTCCTGTGACAAAGGGAAATCACACTCCAGATGTCAAACACTTTTGCATTTCAACATCTTTGTACCCCATCAACTATGGATTGAAATTGCAGAGAAACAATGTGATGCAGAGTTACAAATCCTAATGAAGGCGCTCTGATGGGTTGTGTTGGTTCAGACCAAAGTCTATGGAGGAGCTAACAGATGTTTAGAATGGAGACGCATGTTTTTATGAAACAGTCAAAGAGCTCTCCCTCCCAGAGGACACCTCTGAATTGAATGAAGTGGTGAAACCTGAAAGGCAGCCAGCTGAATTCAAGCCAGTTAACAACTCCACTGTCAGAGGTTAAAACAGACATACACATATCTTCACAGATCTGAGTGGAGAAATGAGTCTGGCTGTATCTATCCTGACAAGTTCCCTGCAGGTCAGGGATGGCTCATTAAAGAATAAATTACCCAGTCAGAGTAATAGCAGAAAAGTAAGAACTCAAGGTACCTCTCCTTGACACCCGCACACACCAGACTTCAAGAAATACTTGACATTTCCTCCCCACAGGAAAAACAGAGTGGGATAGAATGAACAGCAGATTGAAATCCCAGAATTCTGTTCCACTATATCAAAGAGGATACCTCAGGGTAGAAAAACACATAGGAGAAATGGACAATGAAAATGAATCGTTGGTAGTTGTGTGGGCTTTGGCATGAAACAACTCTAGTTACGTTCACATCAGATCATTTTTTATAAAATCCTAATTTCTTTGGTTTAGATAAAATAATAGAATGGGTAATTAAAAAAAATATTAAAACAAGACTGTGGTGAGACAGCACATGTGATGAGTATATTGTAATGTTCACAGTTCCCTTACGTGTAAGCCTCTGAGCATCTGGTTGCCAGGTGTGTGGATCCTGCCTGTCAAGACTGAAACTGGTGGTGGCTATGGGAGAGTAACGGGAAACACAACCCCTTCACCATTCACACTGCTTGTTTATGTGCAGTCCAGTGTCACACAAAGTACAACATTCCCACCCACCCCCATGCATTTAAAGCTAGTGTCCTTCATTGAAACCATAACAAAGCGGTAAAAAGCTGGGGGATGGACCTGGTAGAAATGTAACCACTCAAATTCATAGACAGAGCTATGGATGCAAGGGGCTGACCATCCATTATCAAAATTATAGTTTTAACCATGTTGAGGCTATACAGTGTTTACATTATTTACAAACATTGTAGTTAAACAAGCGTATATTTTGGGTTCTGATGGGGTACGACAGTTGAACTAAACTCATGTTGCATTTATAAGTTATATTCTTTAAGAATCAATGGGTATATATATAATTCATTTATAAGTCCAAAAATAGATGTAGCAACTACAGATTCTAGCTTTAACTAGAGGTGACCTGCTCACACTGGCAATATTAACACATTCTTCCAATCTTTACTAACGACAAGCCACTGGCTTTGAGTAAAGCCAGAGTGTCTATGTATGCGCATGACTCAACATTATACACATCAGCAACTACAGCAACTGAAATGACTGCAACACTTAGAAAGCTGCAGTTTGTTCAGAATGGGTGACAAGGAATAAGTAAATGCAACAGTCCTAAATATTTCAAAAACCAAAAGCATTGTAAGTGGGACAAATCATTCACTAAAACCTAAACTAAATATTGTAATAAATCATGTGGAAATTGAGCACGTTGAGGTGACTAAACTGCTTGGAGTAACCCTGGATTGTAAACTGTCATGGTCAAAACATATTGATACAACAGTAGCTAAAATGTGGAGAAGTCTGTCCATAATAAAGCGCTGCTCTGCCTTCTTAACAACACTATCAACAAGGCAGGTCCTACAGGCTCTAGTTGTGGCACCTGGACTACTGTTTAGTCGTGTAGTCAGGTGCCACAGAGGGACTTGGTTCAGTTGGTTCAGCAATTGGTTCAGAACAGGGCAGCACGGCTGGCCATTGGATGTACGCAGAGAGCAAACAAGAATAATATGCCTGTCAATCTCTCCTGGTTCAAAGTGGAGGAGAGATTGACTTCATCACTACCTGTATTTGTGAGAAGTATTGACATGTTGAAAGCACCAAGCTGTCTGTTTAAATGACTAGCACACAGCTCAGACACCCATGCATACCCCACAAGACATGCCACCAGAGGTCTCTTCACAGTCCCTAAGTCCAGAACAGACTATGGGATGCTCACAGTACTACATAGAGCCATGAGTACATGGAACTCTATTCCACATCAGGTAACTGATGCAAACATTAGAATCAGATTTTATTTATTTATTTATATATAAAGGTCTATTTTATAATTGTTTTTTTTAAATATATATATATATATATATATATATAAAAACAATTATAAAATAGACCTTATGGTACAGCAGGGACTGTGAAGCAACACAAACATAGGAGCAGACAAATGCATACAACACACGATAACATACACACACATGGATTTTGTGTTGTAAATATATGGTAGTGGAGTACAGTAGGGGCCTGAGGGCACACGCTTCATGTGTTGTGAAATCTGTTGTGAATGTATTGTAATGATTTAAAATTGTATAACTGCCTTAATTTTGCCAGACCGCAGGAAGAGTAGCTGCTGCCAGCAGCAAATGTGGATCCATAATAAATAAAAATGTTTATCTACATACTTGTAAGAGAAGGGCACTAGTTTTCAAATCGACCACACCAAATCTTTCTCCAAGGATATATATTTTTTTAAATAGTTTGACTACTTTTGAGGAATTGGGATGTCAAATGGATAGTGTCGTGTTCTGTGCAGTTCTATTTTAATTTAGACTTTAGGTAGACTGTAGTACTGAGCAATGCCCACATTCCTGGGCAATGCAGGCAGAAATCCAACATTCCACACACCTTGCCAAAAAATAAGGAAATGGACTTTGATACTATAAATACTCTCAAATTATATATCTATTGCAACAGGTAATATTCAGTTGGTTGGCTTGTACATTATGAAGTAAATTAATCACTCAACTTGATGGCTACAGATGATTAAAGTTCACCAGCTAGAACAGGAACCAGCGAGAAGATCCTCTCTTTAGAACTCGGAGATCCATCTACCCAATCCATTCTAAACTCTGATAAACACATAGTTAAATTCCCCCTCCAGATGCTTTAACCATCTGGAAAAATACACATTCCCATGACAGCTCAATACAAACCCAAAGCTGGCCAAAGAGGTACAGTGGAGAATGTCCACAATACAAATATAAAAAAATGGATATGCCAGTAACGGTGCGTGGGTAAAATCACTGGGGAAGCCAAGCCAATTCATATGCCTTGCAACTGTGATACATATGCCAAAAAGCTGGTGGCAGAATAAATTCAACCACAGCTTTGTTTTATCACAGAACTGGATAGGAACCTCTGTCCAGTGAAGACCACAAAGCATATTGCATGTACAGTAACATTAGCAAGTTAATGTTTCCGATATTGTCGGACGACTAAATAACGATTGCTTTAGAACCACAGGGAGTTACCGCAAGTCGCAAAGGAAACAGGAGCTGCCTCCACTATTCCAGCACCTTTTCAACATCATCAAATCACCTCTGCTTAGTCTAAGTGCTAACAAAAACAATTTAGTCCAATCAATGTAAGCTAAATATGATGTGGCTGTCCATTGTTCTGATTTGTGTGTGTGTGTGTTCGTGCAAGTAGAAAAACATGTTGACTCACCCTACTTGTAGAGAAACACCAATGCCATCCTCTCTTTCATGTTGACGAAACGGTATATCACTCGGTCATACGGTACACGCTTTTATTTTTTGTTATCCTAGAATTAAGGAAAACCACAAGTCTAAATCCCCATCTCCATCCATGGCTAATTTAGGAACGGGCCAAATTTTAGCTAGATAGCCACCAGAGGACAACACAATGAGATGCAACAATTCAAGTGTTTCTGTCAATGACATATGCTCTCAATGGGATTTGATATGAGTGATGCCAAAATACAAACTGGCTTCCCGTGACAGTTTCTTTTTTTGGTGCGCCAGGACCATTCACAGTTTAGCTCAATGCTGATTGGCAAATTTTTTAATACTTTTTTTGTCAAGGGAGGCAAGATCCTCGCTGGCTTCCCTTGCCTTCAATGCTACGGGCAGCAACAATGTCATACTGGTTTGGACCAGACAGCATCAGATAGGATGGCCTACACGTACAAAGAGGCACAGTTTCACTTGCTCAGATGCTTTCTCCTGTGAGATACATTCAGCCACTTGAGATCTGGGTACACATATGGGTAGAACCTCAGAATCACCCTAGCAGCAATGAACCAGGATACAGACTTATACTTAGTCTAGGGAGTGGCAAAGGCTTGGAGACCCTCCTCCTTTTCATCTTGTCTGGAGACTTGAGTGATGACCAGCTTTCACAGGCCTTTACCCTTTACTCAAACTCCTGCTGAAGCCCTGCCATCTCTGTGTTTGTTAATTGGAACAAAGCAGCAAAGAATGTGCAAGGTCCTTACTTGGAAGTGAGTTTGTGTCCCTAAATCTCTACAGAACAAATGGGCATGCAATAGCCACTGCTTTATTTTAGAATGATCTTTGAGAATAGGCCCTAATAAGGAGAAATGAAAAGAGAATATTGATATTTTGCTGCAGAATCTTGTAAGTAAGTGTTGGAGATGAGCAGGAGTGACAGACGAGTCCTGCCAGAGAGATAACAGTAGAAAGACCTGCTACACAGGAACATGGGAGTGTGCGTGGGGTTGAAAGGTTAGAAGTGGGAGGTTCAGGACAGAGCTTGTATCCACACTTCCAATTGCCAAACTAACACACTATAAAACAGACATATAGTAATGACCAAAAGTCCATAAAATCATTATGAAAACCATAACAATATGCTTCTCTTTTAACTACTGCAGTGCAACTTGGAACCAAAAACTTAAGTCATGAGATGTTACAGAAAACTTCAAACTGGACCTTGACTTGTCATTTCAAGAGCATATGGCCATGGGGCTGTTGTAGTCATTGTGCTATTGTCCTAAAAAACTCCTCTCCAACTCTCCTTTGTTTGGTGTCAAGGGGGTGGGGGGGGGGGGGGGATTACATACACTGTACAGTACACACAGAACAGGGTCATCAAGCCTCTCCAAAGGAGGCAGCTCCTCACACCCGACATTCACCCTCTCTGTGACATGACTGTGGAACCATGTGGATGTGTGGTTACATAACAGAGGCAAGCATCCCTGCTAAAGAATGCCAAACAAAATAACGTGTTTAGATGATAAAAGCATGTAACATATGCAGTAGTCAATCTGTAAGATAATTAAATACCCACAATCATTCAGAAGGAACCAGCCTTTCCCAACAGAACCTTCACAAATTCTCTCGATGACATCATCATCAGCAAAGACACCACTGATATGTGGAATCTATTACTGGCAATATCTCAGCAACATGAATCTCACAGAGAAACAGCAGCTCACTCAGGCTGGTTCTTCAAATGGACTACTATAACATTGTTGAACAATCATGCTAAATTAGGTACTTACATCGTAGGCCTCTCTGCTGTTCCTCAGCCAYCAGCGGCTCAGCTCACTCAGCTCCACAATGGGCTGCACCTTCAGCCTCACAAAGTCCCCAGACTGACGGATCTTCTCCACGATCTCGTCCCGGCTCTTATTCTCCACGTTGTGCCCGTTGATCTCAACCAACCTGTCTCCAGGCACCAGACCCAGCGCCAGGTCCTTGGTCCCGGCACCAGGCTCAGCGAAGTGAACCACGCGGCGGTAGACCCCACCATCAGGCTGCTGGTCCAACATGGTTGTGCGGCGCAAGGAGAAGCCAAAGTCTCCTGTGTTGCGGCGCTGTAGCTCCAGTTCCCTGAGCTCAGGCATGGGCGGCGCCAAGACGCCAGGCAGCTGCAGGTCTGCCGGGAAGGTCTTCTCCACCACCTCTGGGATATGAACCCTCTTCCCAGCCCTGCCGTGGCCCTGGCGATGCAGATGGGAGTCATGTCTGTGGTGGTCAAACACCTTGTTCTCTATCTGGGGAGATGGTTGTGTTGAGCTTGGTGTGGAGGCCTCAGAGACACTCCCTTCTTTGTTTTTCTGGGAGGAAAAGCGCTTCATGACCTGGCCCACCTGGGAGTGCTGCTTTGCCAGGCTGCCGAACTTGGCCGCTCGCTCCTTAACAGAGGTGCGACGGGGATCCTGTCCCCACTCCCCCTTGATGTCATCACTGGAGCTGGCGGCACTCATCTGGCCCAAGTCCAGGACCATGCTGCCACGGTTGCTGAAGCGATCAGCATCTAGATCAGTAAAGCTGAGCTCTGTGTTGCTGGCTACCTTGATAGGGATGGGGCTGGAGATCTCCAGCTTGCCTTTGTTGTCCCGCTTAGAGCCTCCTCGGTGGAGGTTGAAGAAGCCCCGCCTCTGGCTCATTTCCTCCAGACTATTCAGCTCTGCCTGGGACATCCTCTCCTTTTTGTCCTTTTTGTCCTTCTTCCTCTCATCCTTATCCTTGTCCTTGTCTTTCTTGGTCAGATGAAACATATTTGGCTCCAAATAGCAACCCCCTCAAGGTTGGTTTGTGTAGGTTTAAACCAGGGGGGTTCCATACACAAGTGAAGTTTCAGTTCAGGCTTTCAACCCTGGTCATGGAAGCATCTGGGTGACAGTTAGGAATGTCATCAACAGAGGGGCCCTGAGGAGAGAGGAGACTATAAAGTAAGTCTTAGGCTAGGCAATAATCCAACAATCATCCAATACAATGGCAATGAGATATCATGTGTCATGCTCATGGCTAAAGACAGACTCATGACATGCAAGAAACCTGTGAAATATAATTTATGTCATGCATGTTTATCCAGAACATACGGGTATGAGTCAGCTTTACACAGCAATGCATTTCAATGTGTCAATTAACTTAAAATCACCAAGGGCTAGGTAGAAGAAACCAGACACTGTCGTTGTAGCGAGGGTATCACATGTAATAGAGGCTGCCTTTCATTAAATAACAATGTTGCTTCTTCTCTCGGTGAAACTTTTCAAAACCACTGCACTGACACGTGATTTTACGAGGACACTTTTCTAAAGCAGATTATTATGTGGTTTCCTAAAGAAGTTGGTATGCTGATGTCTTCGGTAATATTTAATTGATGTGACACAAATACTATTATTTGCAGGTTGTCGGTGGGAAGGATATGGCACTTAATAATGCAAAGAGAGTGTGTCCCTGTGGACCCTTCATTAAAAACGAATGTGTTCGAAGAAAATAGACCAGTAGGAGTTCTGTGTTTCTGAAGTAGACCCCCTTTACACCAGTATAGTCCCAGTCCTGAGGAGCCAAAGAATATGGCTAGTTTTCACAGCGAAACTATTTATAAATCTGTGTATGAATCATCATCTTCCAATCAGGTTGCTGATTCATTCACTTCCTGACCACCTCACTCCAGCCCCACTGTTACACATCAATTAAGCTACTGATCCTCCCCATGCGTTTCGTGCCGCATGGCACTGCATTGAGAAGTACATGCATGCAAACACTGAGTAGACAATCTAAAAACTAAAGGACTAAATACAAACCGGCAATATCACAGTAGCCTATAATGTCTGCAATACGATAGCGTATGCGAGCCACTTGCCCTATAACTATCCACAGTGAGAAATAATAACATTAACGTAAATCAATGTAACCAGTTTGGTTACACCTGAAACATATCCCTAACATAATTGATACATTGTCACTGTCTACTCGTGTATCCACTGCTGTGGATAGGTTATTGTCGCGGCTAGTAACAGTTTGGTCATAATGCGCTCACATTAAGCTACTTTGCCTTCATTATCACACCGGTGGCTTCAGATGACAAACAGTTTCATCGAGAGAGAAAAGATGTACAGACCCGGGTCTATTTATGTATTTTATCAGGGGACTTGTAGGTTACTCACCACTCAGTGATATGCAGGTTTAGAGTTGGTGAACTGTCCGATGAAGGGTTGAGAGAGATTGTCAGTAGCTTTTCACCAGTTTACTGTAGTGTCGATGCAGGGCGGTCGAGAAGTCCAGTCTTTTAACGCAATAGTGACCGTCAGCCGGTTCGCAGTGACACCTCCTGGCTGATTTGAGGACATATAGGGACCCAGCCTCAGCCCAGAGAAAAAAAGATAGGCGGGATCATAGACTGATTGGGATACAATGTGGTAGTAGTCTGTTGACTAACCTGTGCATTTAGCGTACTATAGAACAGGGCTCCTCTACCCTGTTCCTGGAGAGCTACCCTCATGTAGGTTTTTGCTCCAAACCCAGTTGTAATTAACCAGGAGTGAAAACCTACAGTATTGTATCTCTCCAGGAATAGGGTTAGAGAGCCCTGCATCGAATGATTGTGTGCAACAACAAAAAATATTATGTTGGTAGAAGCATTGACAGGTTATAGGTCCCTACTGTAGGCTACTGATACAGGCTATTGTCCGTAATTTCATTAAAGTAATAATGTCAAAAGTAGCCTGGCCTAGGCTATTTTAGCCATACTTCATAACTTTGTCAATTCTTTTCCAATTGAACAGGCTCATTTTTGATAGGAAATATTATGTAGGATCTTTAACAATTAAACAAAAGTTTGTAAAGTTAAACTCAGCAAAAAAAGAAACATCCTCTCACTGTCAACTGTGTTTATTTTCAGCAAACTTAACATGTGTAAATATTTGTATTAACATAAACTGAACAAGTTCCACAGACATGTGACTAACAGAATTGGAAAATGTGTCCCTGAACAAAGGGGGGTTCATGCAGATGAGCAGGGACCCTGGGCATCTTTCTTTTGGTGTTTTTCAGAGTCAGTAGAAAGGCATCTTTAGTGTCTTAAGCTTTCAAAACTGTGACCTTAATTGCCTACCATCTGTAAGCTGGTAGTGTCTTAATGACCATTCTAGGTGCAATTTCGAAATTTGGCTGTGCACCATGAGTTTTTCTCTTGTTATATCAGTCACTGAAAGTCACTCAATTAATGTTTATTAATTGTTTATGGTTCATTGAACAAGCATGGGAAACAGTGTTTAAATCCTTTACAATGAAGATCTGTGAAGTTATTTGGATTTTTACGAATTATATTTGAAAGACAGGGTCCTGAAAAAGGGACATTTCTTGTTTTGCTGAGTTTATATCTTACATGACCATCTAGGAAAACAAATCAAGTGTGTTTAAAAAAAAATACAATCATCATGTGGACTAAAGTTGAATGGCATGTGGTTCATCATATACAAAGGACCATGATAAAGGCATTTCAGAAAAGCATAGTCCCTAACTGTTCATCATTTAAAGGGATAGTTAACACAAATGACAAAATAACACTTCAGTTTCCTTAGCCTCTAAGCCAGGGGTGTCAAACTCATTCCACAGAGGACTGAGTGTCTGTGTGTTGTGTTTTTTTCTTTCAATTAAGACCTAGACAACCAGGTGAGGGGAGTTCCTTACTCATTAGTGACCTTAATTCAACAATCCAATACAAGGGTGGAGCAAAACTTGCAGACACTCGACCCTCCGTGGAATGAGTTTGACAGGAGCTGTAAGCAGTCTATGAACAAGGTATGACAGCAATCCAGGCTTCGGTTTAGTTTCCTTGGCACTGTTTCCAAATGCATCTGTGGCACAAATCCCATTCAAGTCATGGGACCAATATTAGCATTTGTCACACATCATGTTCAAATCATCTATAAGTGACTTTGTTGAGCTTCACAATCAATTTTAGATACTTCTGGATGATTTGGAAATGATGCACGGAAAATGCTAATATCGGTCCCATGACTTGAATGGGATTTGTGTTACAAATGTTAAAACGTTAGCATTTAGAAACCATGCAAGGGAAATAAAACCAACGCATGGATTGCTGAAATACCTTGTCTATTATCTGTTTACAGTGTAAGGAAACCAATGTGATCATTTATAATTTGGGTGAACTATCCCTTTAACAGCTGTCCTACTTTTCTTGGTTAGAGTCCAGATGTAGGTGTAGCATATCTCCTTTATTCTTTGCCTGTTTCGATGATATGTTTCTTTTCATAGGCTACATGGAACAAAACACAATAGTATCCACTGTTAATCCTGGAATCATTTTATTCAGTGATCTACAAAAATGTATGACATTGTTTTCCTGGAGATCCAATTTACCAAACCAAGGCAACTAAAGTTAGTGCTTGGTTCTGAAATGGGCTCACTGCTCAACAGGGCATTCTTGATACATTCTTTGATACGAAGTTCACAACTAGTTCACTACAGATGCTCTCCTTCCCTAATGGAATTTTGGGTGAAATTTTTTCTTGTTATTGTTTTTCATATGAACACAGTCCGAGTGAGCACATTCTCATCAAATAACAGTACTCGGTTGCTCAAAAGATACCTCGTTAAAGTTACTCAAGTCATCTTCTAATCAAGAGGAAAAGGGCACTTTTCTCTTAGAATCACTAGATTCTAACATGAGGTAAAACTGGTATTGTACTGAGAAAATCATTTTATGACAAAATGACCCCAAAAAACGTTTATAATAATAGCTTGATAATTGTACAGTGCATTCGGGAAAGTATTCAGACCCCTTGACTTCTTCCACATTTTGTTTTGTTACAGCCTTATTCTCAAATGGATTAAATGAAATGTTTTCCTCATCAATCTACACACAATACCCCATAAAGACAAAGCGAAAAACTGTTTTTTTTTATACAGAAATACATTATTTATATAAGTATTCAGACCCTTTGCTATGAGACTCAAAAATGAGCTCAGGTGCATCCTGTTTCCATTGATCATCCTTGAAATGTTTCTACAACTTGATTGGAGTCCACCTGTGGTAAATTCAATTGATTGGACATGATTTGGAAAGGCACACACCTGTCTATATAAGGTCCCACAGTTGACAGTGCATGTCAGAGCAAAAACCAAGCTATGAGGTCGAAGGAATTGTCCGTAGAGCTCAGAGACAGGATTGTGTCGAGGCACAGATCTGGGGAAGGGTAACAAAACATTTCTGCAGCATTAAAGGTTCCCAAGAACACAGTGGCCTTGATCATTCTTAAATGGAAGAAGTTTGGAACCACCAAGACTATTCTTAGGCCGCCCGGCCAAACTTATCAATCGGCGGAGAAAGGCCTTGGTCAGGGGGGTGACCAAGAACCCGATGGTCACTCTGACAGAGCTCCATAGTTCCTCTGTGGAAGGACAATCCTCTCTGCAGCACTCCACCAATCAGGCCTTTATTGTAGAGTGGCCAGAAGGAAGCCACTCCTCAGTAAAAGACACATGACAGCCCACTTGGAGTTTGCCGAAAGGAACCTAAAGGACTCAGACCATGAGAAACAAGATAATCTGGTCTGATGAAATCAAGATTAAACTCTTTGGCCTGAAAGCCAAGCGTCACATCTGGAGGAAACCTGGCACCATCCCTACGGTGAAGCATGGTGGTGGCAGCAACATGCAGTGGGGATGTTTTCAGCGGCAGGGAGACTAGTCAGGATTGAGGGAAAGAACCTTGATGAAAACCTGCTACAGAGCACTCAGGACCTTGGACTGGGGCAAAGGTTCACCTTCCAATAGGATGACGACCCTAAGCACACAGTCAAGACAATGCAGAAGTGGCTTTGGGACAAGTCTCTGAATGTGCTTGAGTGGCCCAGCCACTCAACCCGATCGAACATCTCTGGAGAGACCTGAAAATAGCTGTGCAAAATAGCTGTACTCCCCATCCAACCTGACAGAGCTTGAGAGGATCTGCAGAGAAGAATGTGAGAAACTCCGCAAATACAGGTTTACCAAGCTTGTAGCGTCATACCCAAGAAGACTTGAGGCTGTTATCGCTGCCAAAGCTGCTACAACAAAGTACTGAGTAAATGGTCTGAACACTTATGTAAATGTGATATTTCAGTTTTAGCTTTTTTTGTACATTTGCAAGAATTTCTTAACCTGTTTTTGCTTTGTCATTATTGGGTATTGTGTGTAGATTGATGAAAAAAATAGGATAAGGATCACTTTAGGATAAAGCAGTAACGTAATAAAATGTGGAAAAAGTCGAGGGGTCTGAATACTTTCCGTAATGAACTGTATATGTTGAAATATTGCAAGTGTTATTTCCTTTTGAAACCATATAATTTGTTATATTATAGATGTTATATGAATAGTTACCAAGGTGGTTGCATTTGTACCCGTGTACACTCCAGGAATAAGCAGCACTTTCTTTTAGTTAGAGTAGTAGAATACACAAGGTGCAATTTTGAAATTTGGCTGTGCACCAGGAGTTTTTCTCTTGTTATGTCAGTCACTGAAAGTCACTCAATTAGCCATGTCAGCTAACAATTTTTTGATTAGTAAGTTATTCTAGCCAGTTATCTAAACATGTAATAATCATGGCCAAATACTGACCGGGCATGCAGAGCATGTGCCCAGGGACCGGGACCTCCAGGGGGCCCTCATTGATTTTGTTAGTCACTCTCATTCAGATATTATTAACATGTCAAGTATTGACAAAATGTGTAGAATTGCAGAAAGCTTGCTTTAAAACTGTAAAATTTTCCCTACTGCCTAAGGTAAAATGTGTAGAATTGCAGGAAATTAACTTTTAAACATACATTTTTCCCATAGCACGCAAAGGAGGAGAACCCATAGTATGCAAAAGCATACAGACTGTATGTGCTCATATTTCTGTTTGTACAAGGCCGGCCCTAGCCTTTTGGTAACCCTAAGCAGGATTTGGTTAGTGGGCCACCCCACTTCTCGGGAAAAACATTTTAATAAAATCTCGCTAAGGGCCCCCAAAAGGCTTGGGTCCGGCCCTGTACACAGAAATGTGAGCACTTAGTCTGTATGCTTTTGCATACTATGGGTTCTCCTCTTGTGTGCTATGGGAATTTCTTAAGATTAACTGCAAAAGACTCAAATGACTGTTGCTTTTGTACTCTGTCTTACTGTAAACAAAAGTAATCAATCGTCAGATGAACAAATGCAATCAGAGGAGGAAGCAAAGGAAGAATATTTAAAGGAAAGGACAGATTGATAGTTCACAGCCAGGACTTCTTGCCTCTGCCTGTTTTGGACATGTTGGCCAGTTTGGCTTTAGTGCGTTCTTTCTCATCTGGGCTCCTCTTGGAGGTGCACTCTACTGTGTAGTCAGTCTCAAAGGAGAAGGCAGGGGTGTGGGTTGACAAGATGCCACTGCTCTTCTCCTGGGACATGGGAGGGGGGGTCTGCAGGACCACTCTGCCTCGTAGGGAGTGTTTGAGCTGCAGCAGCAGAGGGTTGTGGTTGTGATACAGGTCCATGCGTTCCACAGGGTCCCTCTCTGGCTCGCAACATGTGGAGCAGGCCGAGCACAACACATGGAAAATATAGACCCATCCCAGGTAGTGCAGTTCCACAATGTTCAAGATGAAGCAGCCCAGGCTGATGCTGAACATGAAGTTGAGGAAGATGGTCTTCTCCGTGGCACGAGACACGAAGCAGTCAGTCCGGTTGGGACAGGGGTAGGTCTCACAGCGGAACAGTTGAGGCACTTCAAATCCAAACAAATAGTACTGGCCCACTAGGAAGGCTATCTCCATGACGGAGCGCAGCACCACGTGGATGATGTAGGTCAGTAGTACCTGGCTGGACAGCTCGGTGGGGTCCTTCCCCACCTCCCTCAAGTCCTCCTCCAGCAGGCTTTGCTCCACACACTCCCCTTCCCGGGTGCCCCACTCCTCCTCATAACGGGGGATGAAGGAGGGGCTGCTGGCCCCCACGGCTTCCCCACCCTCCACCCCTACATGTTTGAGCCTTTCACGTGCAGGAGGGTGCTTGGCGACCACCTGGATCTTCTCAATCTCTAACTTCTCATCCTTGGCGATCTTGTGCAACACGTAGACAATGTAGAAGATGGACGGTGTGGAGACGAGCACGATCTGGAAGACCCAGAAGCGCAGGTGTGAGACAGGGGCGAAGGTGTCATAGCAGACGTTGTTGCAACCAGGCTGCAGGGTGTTGCAGGTGAACTTGGACTGCTCATCGCTGTACACCGCGTCCCCCACCAGGGTCACCAGCAGGATGCGGAATATAAGCAGCATGGTCAGCCAGATTTTGCCGATCACCGTGGAGTGGTTCTGCACCTCCGTTAGGAAGCGGCCAAGAATGGACCAGTCTCCCATTTGTTAACCTGGGGGAACACAGATGAAGAATAAACATCAGAGGCCTATGGTGTGTTGAACCCACCACACGACAGCATTATGCCCCGCAGACAAATCAAAATGAATGATACATCATGAATCTTCTGAAGGAGTGAGACGATGGAGCCTGCTCATCTGCACCACTGTCTTATTTCCTTGTACTTTATCAAGATCTTTTAATAGGTGAGCCATCAATACATGTTAGTCTCACTACTGAAAATGTAGTGTCTATTGCAGGATGGGCTCATGCTCAGTCAACAGAACCATGAAGCCATAAAACACATCAACACACACTGTTGTCTAACATCCATAAGAGGAGCCTCAAAATACTTAGCTGAATTGTCTTTTCATATAGGCTTTTTGTACTTTCCCTTTGATACAGATTAGTGTCTTTATGTGAACACAGAATTTATTTACAAATAAAAAGACAGCCTACAGTACACTGTGTTTACAAACTATGTTTGAACCTTTCTCTATGTGTTATGTCGATGTTTTTGGTTTTATATACAGTTGTAGTCGTAAGTTTACATACAGCTTAGCCAAATACATATAAACTCAGTTTCACAGTTCCTGACATTTAATCCTAGTAAACATTCCCTGTCTAAGGTCAGTTAGGATCACCACTTTATTTTAAGAATGTGAAATGTCAGAATAATAGTAGAGAGGATGATTAATTTCAGTTTTTATTTCTTTCCTCACATTCCCAGTGGGTCAGAGGTTTGCATACACTCAATTAGTATTTGGTAGCATTGCCTTTAAATTGTTTAACTTGGGTCAAACGTTTCAGGTAGCCTTCCACAAACTTCCCACAATAAATTGGGTGAAATTTGGCTCATTCCTCCTGACAGAGCTGGTGTAACTGAATCAGGTTTGTAGGCCTCCTTAATCACACACGCTTTTTTTCAGTTCTGCCCACAAATGTTCTATAGGATTGAGGTCAGGGCTTTGTGATGGCCACTCCAATACCGTGACATCTATTTTGTGAAGTGCACCAGTCCCTCCTGCAGCAAAGCACCTCCACAACATGATGCTGCCACCCCCGTGCTTCACCGGTTGGGATGGTGTTCTTCGGCTTGCAAGCGTCCCCCTTTTTCCTCCAAACATAACGATGGTCATTATGGCCAAACAGTTTCACCAGACCAGAGGATTTTCTCCAAAAAGTCCGATCTTTGTCCCCATGTGCAGTTGCAAACCGTAGTAGGGCTTTTTTTTTTGGAGCAGTGCCTTGCTGAGGCGCTTTCAGGTTGGGTCGATATGGGGACTCGTTTTACTGTGGATATAGATACTTTTTGTTTCCTCCAGCATCTTCACAAGGTCCTTTGCTGTTGTTCTGGGATTGATTTGCACTTTTCGCACCAAAGTACGTTCATCTCTAGGAGACAGAACGCGTCTCCTTCCTGAGCGTTATGGCGGCTGCGGTGTCCCATGGTGTTTATACTTGCGTACTATTGTTTGTACAGATTAACGTGGTACCTTCAGGTGTTTGGAAATTGGTCCCAAGGATGAACCAGTCTTGTGGAGGTCTAAAAAAAATTCTGAGGTCTTGGCTGATTTCTTTTGATTTTCCCATGATGTCAAGCAAAAGAGGCACTGGATTTGAAGGTAGGCCTTGAAATACATCCACATGTACACCACCATTGCCTCAAATTAGTCAATTAGCCTATCAGAAGCTTCTAAAGCCATGACATCATTTTCAAGAATTTTCCAACTGTTTTAAAGGCACTGTGAACTTAGTGTATGTAAACTTCTGACCCACTGGAATTGGTACAGTGAATTATAAGTGAAATAATCTGTCTGTAACAATTGTTGGAAAAATTACTTGTGCTCAGCACAAAGTAGATGTCCTAACCGACTTGCCAAAACTATAGTTTGTTAACAAGAAATTTGTGGAGTGGTTGAAAAATGAGTTTTATTGACTCCAACCTAAGTGTATGTAAACTTCTGACTTCAACTGTATGTGTTGTTTAAATTAGTGATCTTGGTTATTCTAAATACTATGGAAAAAAATGCTTAATTTATATGATTATGAAGTAGAAAGAGAAAAATGAAAAATAGGTTACACTCTCCATAGTACCGACAGACACAAACTACATAACTAATAATAATACCTCACTAATTTAATAAATGTACACTTTGTAAATGTACCCTACCCCTCTACTCAACCTATTCAACAACAGTCCATGGTGAAAAGGAAAACACTGACTACAGACTGTCATTGCCAAAATGCAAAAACAGCTGAAAATGTCCACATAGCACATACAGATCCTAATAAAGGATTTCTGGAGGAACTTACCTTAGGAAAATGTCTTTCTTTCCTATCCAAATTTGGAAAAATGCCAAAGCAAGCAATCTGCATAACTATATTTGATGTGGGAGCTGGTTGCTGGACGTTATGGAGTCTACTGAGCTGGATGAGGAGAGAATGGGCTGACCACACATATTACCAAACTCTGAAACACTCATTGTACTGTATGTGAACAAAGGCTTTCAACATACAGTGGGACAAAGACTTAAATGTACAATGGGGGGCACCTTTTCTGAACAGCCGTTCACAGTCAAGCACAGAGTTCAAAGAACGTTCTGGAAAAAATTGCAACAATACTGATTTGTAAATGGATATCTGCCTGCTTTTAAAAGGTAGAGCTGAGGAAATGGGATACAAATCAATCATGTGAGACACCCATACCTATCTATTTACAATTTGCTGGAAGATTGCAATAAAATAAGGTAATGGTCAACCTTTGGGATAATATAATTCTAAAGCATCTTCATAACAATCTCTTTATTTCAACATAACCAGCTAAATTTACAATGACAACTCCAGGTGGCAGTACTAGTAGGCCTATTGTTGGATGTATAGTTATCCACAGATCCACTTGTTGAATCAGTCCTTGTTTTTACAGATTAATTTATCCCAATGCCCTGAAACCTTATACCAACTGAGTTATCAGTCATATCTAAATAAAAATAAACAGCCTAATCTGCAAATGTTCTCATTTTCCATCTTGTTAGTATTGTGGCTTGGTCAGGCCTAATTTAGTATAGATCATTAGTTAGTAGTTAGGAACACTCAGGACACAAGGTCAAAACAATAGGTGTACAATCCCTTACAAAATACACTGGCAATATGTGTTTCTCTATTTCATTTAGATATTTTGTATTGAAGCATATAACTATTTTCTATAATATACATGATTTAGGAAAGTGAAATCACCATATGTTGTCCTATCAATTTCCATCTAAACTTCCATCCATTGAAAAACACCTTACAAACACAGCAAACCCAACTCCTATTACTACAGTATCCTTAACACTTCTAATCCTCAAATTATTTATTTAGATTCATTACAAAGATTCTCCATTTGAGTGTGTAGGCCAACGATTCTCGCCATTGGCACAGGTTGAGAACAGTTAATGATACTTCCACATAGAATTGGCTTTCCAGACATACAGATATTTTCTCAGGTGATATTTCCATTTATTTCTCATATAAAATATAAACGACATACAGCTACTGTGCATATATAATTACTGTACAACTTGAAGAGAGGTGCATTCCATTCACCTTCTACTGATGGTAAGAACTGCATGCTCTCTCTTCTCACCTTGGTCACAAGGGCCCAGTTTTTCAAAAGTCACTTTATCGGATTTTGGCTTTATCAGATAAGATTAAAAATTTGAATTGGGTTTTTCAAAACTAAAAAAATTGATTCTGATCTTCCGGATAGGGATTTCGTAATTCAATCTGACCTTTAATCAGAATTAAACGTCATTTTTGCGTTATTCAAAACTCAAAGGTAGTGATTAGTATAGTTTTGATGCCGAAAATTTGGATTATCTTGATCTCACTGTAAGGGTGGATTCAGGGTGGATTTAGAAAGCCGAAAGGCACTACAACCAATAAATTTCAATGTAACTAAGGTGAGAAGGTTTAAAAAACATTCTTACATCTGAAAATCAAAGGTTTGTTATGTTAAATGAAAGCGCGAACCACAGCATTTAACCAAGGCAAGGTGACTGGGAACATGGATGAGTACAAACAGTCCAGATATGCCCTCTGTAAGACAATCAAACGGGCAAAATGTCAGTCCAGAGACAAAGTGGAGTTGCAATTCAACGGCTCATACATGAGACGTACAGTGCATTCGGAAAGTATTCAGACCCCTTCACTTTTTCCACATTTTGTTACATTACAGCCTTATTCTAAAACGGATTAAATAGTTTTTTCCCTCAACTCTACACACAATACCCCATAATGA
Organism: Salvelinus sp. IW2-2015; assembly: GCF_002910315.2. Classification (NCBI taxonomy): domain Eukaryota; kingdom Metazoa; phylum Chordata; class Actinopteri; order Salmoniformes; family Salmonidae; genus Salvelinus; species Salvelinus sp. IW2-2015. The sequence goes on along the minus strand of NC_036860.1, from coordinate 51,633,111 downwards.
CAAAGCAAAAACTGTCTTTTAGAAATGTTTGCTAATTTATTAAAAATAACTAAAATATTACATTTACATAAGTATTCAGACCCTTTACGCAGTACTTTTTTGAGGCACCTTTGGCAGCGATTACAGCCTCGAGCCTTCTTGGGTATGACGCTACAAGGTTGGCACACCTTTATTTTGGGAGTTTCTCACATTCTTCTCTACAGATCCTCTCAAGCTCTGTCAGGTTGATGGGGAGCGTCGCTGCACAGCTATTTTAAAGTCTCTCCAGAGATGTTAGATCAGGTTCAAGTCCGGGCTCTGGCTGGGCCACTCAAGGACATTCAGAGACTTGTCCCGAAGCCACTCCTGCGATGTCCTGTTGGAAGTTGAACCTTCATCCCAGTCTGAGGTCCTGAGAGCTTTGGAACAGGTTTTCATCAAGGATCTCTGTACTTTGCTGTGTTCATCTTTGCCTCAATCCTGACTAGTCTCCCAGTCCCTGCAGCGGAAAAACATCCCCACAGCTTGATTCTGCCGCCACCATTTTTTTATTTWTTTTTATTTCACCTTTATTTAACCAGGTAGGCCAGTTGAGAACAAGTTCTCATTTACAACTGCGACATGGCCAAGATAAAGCAAAGCAGTGCGACAAAAACAACAACACAGAGTTACACATGGGATAAACAAATGTACAGTCAACAACACAATAGAAAAAATCTATGTACAGTGTGTTCAAATGTAGTCAGATTAGGGAGGTAAGGCAATAAATAGGCCATAGTGGCGAAATAATTACAATTTAGCATGAACACTGCAGTGATAGATGTGCAGATGATGATGTGCAAGTAGAGATACTTGGGTGCAAAAGAGCAAAAAAATAAATAACATTATGGGGATGAGGTAGTTGGGTGGGCTATTTACAGATGGGCTGTGTACAGGTACGGTGATCGGGAAGCTGCTCTGACAGCTGATGCTTAAAGTTAGTGAGGGAGATATGAGTCTCCAGCTTCAGTAATTTTTGCAATTCGTTCCAGTCATGGGCAGCAGAGAACTGGAAGGAAAAGCGGCCAAAGGATGCTTCACCGTAGGGATGGTGCCAGGTTTCCTCCAGACGTGACGCTTGGCATTCAAGTCAAAGAGTTCAATCTTGGTTTCATCAGACCAGAGACAATCGAATTCTTGGTCACCTCCCTGACCAAGGCCTTCTCCCCCAATTGCTCAGTTTGACCAGGTGGCCAGCTCTAAGAAGAGTCTTGGGGGTTCCAAACTTCTTCCATTTAAGAATGATGGAAGCCACTGTGTTCTTGGTGACCTTCAATGTTGCAGAAGTTTTTTGGTACCCTTCCCCAGATCTGTGCCTCGATACAATCATATCTCGGAGCTCTAGGGAAAATTCCTTCGACCCCATGGCTTGGATTTTGCTCTGACATGCACTGTCAACTGTGAGACCTTATATAGACAGGTGTGTTCCTTTCCAAATCATGCCCAACAAATTTAATTTTCCACAGGTGGACTCCAATCAAGTTGTAGAAACATCTCAAGGATGATCAATGGAAACAGGATGCACCTGAGCTCAATTTCTAGTCTCATAGCAAAGGGTCTGAATACTTACGTAAATAAGGTATTTCTGTTTTAAATGTTAAATACATTTGTAAACAATTCTAAAAACCTGTTTTCGCTTTGTCATTATGGGGTATTGTGTGTTGATTGCTGAAGATTTTTTTATTTAATCCATTTTAGAATAAGGCTATCACGTAACAAAATGTGGAAGAAGTCAAGAGGTCTGAATACTTTCCGAATTAACTGTATGTGGCAGGGACTCCAGACTATCATAGATTATAAAGGGGAGACCAGCCACGTCGTGGACACCGACGCCTTGCTCCCAGACAAGCTAAACACCTTCTTTGCCCGCTTCGAGGAAAACACAGTGCCGCTCACAGGGACTGTGAGATTTTGTTCTCAGTGGCCAGTGTGAATAAGACATTTAAGCATGTTGACCCTCACAAGGCTGCCGGCCAAGACAGCATCCGTAGCTGCGTCCTCAGAGCATGTGACTATCGACTATCGCCCCATAGCACTCGATTCTGTCAACTTGAAGTACTTTGAGAGGCTAGTTAAGGATCATATCACCTCCACCTTACCGGACACCCTAAACCCACTACAATTTGCATACCGCCTCAACAAATCCACGGACGACGCAATTCCTATCGCACTGCCCTATCCCATCTGGACAAGAGGAATACCTATGTAAGAATGCTGTTAATTGACTACAGCTCAGCTTTCAACACCATAGCGCCCTCCAAGCTCATCACTAAGCTCAGGGCCCTGGGTCTGAACCCCTCCCTGTCCAACTGGGTCCTGGACTTCCTGACGGGCCGACCCCAGGTGGTGAAGGTAGGCAACAACACCTCCGCTACGCTGATGCTTAAAACGGGGGCCCCACAAACACAGGTGCATGCTCAGCCCCCTCCTGTACTCCCTGTTCACCCACCAACTCAATCATCAAGTTTGCAGACAACACAATATTGGTAGGAATGATTACCAACAACGAAGAGACAGACTACAGGAAGGAGGTGAATGCCCCGGTGCAGTGGTGCCGGAAAAATAACCTCTCCCTCAACTTCAAAACAGCAAAGGAGCTGATCGTGGACTTCAAGAGACAGCAGAGGGAGCACCCCCCCATCCACATCATTGGGGGCCGCAGTGGAGAACGTGAAAAGCTTAAAGTTCCTCGGCATGACAACCTGAAATCCACACAGACATTGTGGTGAAAAAGGTTCAACAGCACCTCTTCAACCTCAGGAGGCTGAATAAATTTGGCTTGGCCCCTAATATCCTCACAAACGTCTACAGATGCACCATTGAGAGCATCCTGTCGGGCTATATCACCGCCTGGTACGGCAACTGCACTGTCCACAACCGCAGGGCTCTCCAGAGGGTGGTTCGGTAAGCTCAACGCATCAGCGGGGGCACACTGCCTTCCCTCCAGGACATCTACAGTACCCGGTGTCACAGTAAGGCCAAGAAGATAATCAAGGACCATACTCCATACATACAATGTATGGAGTAAAGTGACCAAAACATCAGCCAGGAAGCATAGGAACTGAGAAGTGGTCTGTGGTCACCACCTGCAGAATCACTCCTTTATTGGGGGTGTCTTGTTAATTGCCTATAATTTCCACCTTTTGTCTATTTTATTTGCACAACAGCATGTGAAATTTATTGTCAATCAGTGTTGCTTCCTAAGTGGACAGTTTGATTTCACAGAAGTGTGATTGACTTGGAGTTACATTGTGTTGTTTAAGTGTTCCCTTTATTTTATTGAGCAGTGTATACACTTGTTGAAATATTAATTAAGGATGTTTAAGCCTGGAGACAATTTAGACATGAATTGTATGTGTGCCATTCAGTGGGTGAATGGGAAAGACAAAATATTTAAGTGCCTATACAGACTGTTGTATAACTGTAGACTATCCGCTAACAAATGAGAACAAGATTGTCCTAATTAGGAAACGAAACTCTTTAAATAGCCTAGAGATAAACTAGTACTTCAAGCGCCGAGACCCCTAGAGGGCGTAGTTCTCCCATTACGTATTGTGTTAGACCATACGACGTACTTTGGCGAACCTTGGGGCTATCTATTGTAGTTTTTCCACGGAGATTACGAGTTTAAGCAAAAAGTATTACCATGGTGCTTGTATTATGTGTAAGGTAATGCGATTCAGAGGTCAAAATGTTCCTCAGCGATCAGTCAACATTTATGAAGAACAGCTCCCAAGTATTCCTACATGATACCATCTGCGGAGCCATTGATTACCTCTGCTGTTTATTGAATGCCCCCTGCAGAATCAGGGAAACACAGACATAGGGGTGTTTGATACATTTAGTAGCCTACACCAGAAATATTAACACCCAATTTCATATTCTACTTAATATAAGTTGGATATTTAGGTTATGTAAATTAATGATATTTGAAACCTTTGTTGTGCTGAAAATAAGTGATATACTTTCTTATGAAAACTCAATTATTGCCGCCCTAAAATGCTTTCAAAGTGGAACAGTCCAAGGGTTACAGGAAGTTGTAGCAGCTGCCATGTTTGGCTGCTTTGTTGTAGGTTTCTTGTAGGTTTCCTGCAGATTTTTTTAGGTGTTGCAATGGAACCGAGCTGGAGTACATTTCTATTTCAGGTAAGTGAACTTTGATACCCGAAAAGTAAGGTCATTGATGGAATAACTGTAGGAAACTAAAGACATTCACAGTCTGACGTTTTTCAAAGGTATAATTTTAAGTAAAGCTATCCAAGCAAAACAATGGTACATCAATCCAGGCTTCCAGCTGAGAGGTTGGGCATGACGTTTGGAAACATTTCATTTTCTCTCTTTTTCTGTGTTACTATGGTGATGGAAAAAAACACAAATTAGTTGGCTTAGTTATCTAACTAACGTAAAGCTTTGTTTATGTTATGTAGGTTAGCTTGTTAGATCAAAGCCAGCAAACGTTATTCATAGATCGATCATTCGCAAGCTCCAAGAACGCCACAGCCAGCCTTGTTTTTTTTTGTTGTTGCCCGGAACCGTTGATCCGMTTTTTTTTTACTGTCTGACGGTATAACTTTACTTTATAAACAATGGCTAGCCAGTTAGCTAGTTTCCTAAAATAATCGGATCTCGGTTCACTAGAAAGCGAGAAATACTTTCCCGATTGACGTTTACTTCGTTGCTTTTTCGCCAGTCAGCGTTTAAGTTTTTCCTTCCCACTCAATGATTCAAAATAGCCAGCTAAGTTAGACCTACTAGCTAATATTATATGACCGCGAGTAAAGAAGGAATTCAATTTGCACACAAAATATAAACAGTGATTTATTTCAGTTTGCGAAAGGGATATTTCAATCCATTTAACTATCTCAGTTTTAGCTAACTAACCATTATATTATGCAACATGGCCAGCTGGTTATAGCTAAGTTAACGTTACTATTTTTGTCTTTGGGTTGCATTCAATCTAAGTTTCTTTCCAGATTTGCGTTACAGCATCACTGCACCAACGTATCATATTTGGTTTATAAAATTGGACACATTTATGCTAGCCTATTGGGCCGGCCATTAATAATAGCGTTAAATCGTTTTTTCAAGCAGGTAAACAAAGGTCTAGCCTACAGTTGTAGTGGAATGATTATTGTGTTTGTTTTTCAACAAATTAAGGCCAAGGTAACCTCATGCAGCTAAGATATTTTATCCGTTAGCTGGGTTCTTGTATTTTATCTGATTTGGATCCTTGGGGACTGTTGGAATAAATTGTCATCATAGCTAGTCCTTTTTGTGTCAAGTTCCACAACCACAAAACGATTCAATCCGTTTGGCCTACTCAGAGCTGGGCCTACAATGTTGCAATTCAAATAATGATGGTTGTGTTCAATTGGGCAACCTGGTTCACACCTGAATTGAAATAGTCCTCGTCATAATATTAGTATTACACACGTTTTATACATTATATTATAAACATTCCATGGAGTTGACCTCACTCGTAAAAGTATGCCTAGGCCCCCAGCAGGACTGGATCAGTTTAACAGTCTGAAATCGGAGCAGCCCCCCCCCCAGTGGTACATGGCTCCATCTTGAAAAATAGATTATTTCTTTTTTGAATGGGAGCTCAGATTGTTTGAGTGTTTAAAATTCTTATTCTACGGGCAAGCCCTTTTTAGTCTTGCTTTCTGCTTTGAAGTGATTGCTGTAATTGTCCCTGGTGCAGCTAACTCTGTTCTATTTCCAAAAGTATTGGAAATGTGCAGCTGTTGCTGGCTAATTGGAGTGGGCCTAGAGCTTGTGTGCAGGGCCAAGTTGAGGCTAAGTGGCAGTCAGTCTCCAAATACTGAGCACGGTGCAGCAATTTTACTGAGGGTAGTATGGTGTTGTGTGATGTGATGATGCTAATGTGAACAGTCCCTCATTGATCGGTAGATGTTAGGAAGTGGCAAATGGGGTGAAAGTTGATGTTAAATGCAGCCCTCTTGCAGAATTCTCCCATGCAACTGCTAGTTGCCATGAATCATTGTGTCATTTCATGTGACTCATTTTCACCTTCAGTGAGATTTTAAAGGATTTTTTCCCTCATCTTGCGGACAGTGCAGGAAACCAAAATACTGTCTATTTAGCCTAACATTATTATTATCTTAGTTGTCTTGATGATTCGTTGATCCTTGATCCTATCAGATTCTTTCACCCCTATGGAGGAGAACTATTTTGTTGTCTCAGTGTAGATTTCTTTTAGCCCATCTCATCAGACTATGAACCACTGTTTAATCAAACGGTTGAAGCTCAGGGCCAGAGGGATCAACCACTTGTCACTACTCAAGAGCAGAGGGGGGGAAAATACTTTCACTTTGATTCCCCTTTTATGAAAAAAATTGGTGCTTGACAAAGGCTATTGTGCTCTCTGAGAGAGCTAAAGTACACATAATCCTTCATTACTCATCTGCAACAGCGCATAATAAGAGGTGCGTCTGTCACTGGATGCCTTGTTCCTGACAGAAAGGCTGTGTGACGCTGGCTTCTGCGTCCGTATGACTCACGCTAAACGCCTCTCTCCTCTGGAGCCCTAACTCACTCATTGATCCCAAGGATGTTGGCAGCAGGGTAGCATGATAATGAGAATGGCCACAACAACCTCTCCTATATGACTCAATCTGTCCCTGGAGTATGCTTGAATAGGCTACCACAAGTATTCATTTCGTCTAGTTTAGCCTACGTCTAGGGTCTTTTTATTGCTCCACCTACGTCCTGCAAGTACCAGAGCTGTAAAATACCTCCAGTTATGCCTATAGCTTATCCCACAGTAGAATGTTGGAACTGCCTGAGCAGCGATAGCTTACTGGGAAAAACTCCAGGCAGGGATGTAATGTTCCAAAAATAAAGATGTTCATTTCTGTTTTTAGGACAGACTTGTTAGCTAATCTGACATTGAAAACAGTGGCAAGGCAATACATTTGCAGTCAATTTAAGGTTATTCATCAATGTTCTTCAGATGGCTACAAATTGTTTATTTTTCTAAAAGCTGCATAGGAAATGAACAACCATGCTACAAAGACTTTCAAAATGTTATTTCCTATTTCACATGTAATTGTTCTTACAGCAAATAGTCAATAAACCATTAAAGGAATCACTGTTTGCTACATAATAAAGTCTAAGCCAGTCACCGATCAGTAGTGTTGTTAGTGTCTTTTCAGAGTTGCTTATTCTCCCTGCCTTCCATTTTGATGTTATTTGCGTTGGAGTGACCCCAGCCTTCAGAGCACATTTGTATCAAAATGGTCAGAGCAGCGTGAATGCGCTGCAGGCCCTGCACGTCTTTCTTGGGGCCAGGTTGTCTGCAGCAGCAGTGGCTGTGTCTGCTGCTGTCTGCAGTGTACAGCCCCCCCCCGGCCAGTAGGTCCTGTTCAGACAGACCGAGAGAGGGATAGAAAATCATGATATTGATGACTAATCCCGGATGGTTGTGAGTGTGAGCAGGTGCGCAGACAATAGGGGTGGGAGGGTGCGGTGGCGTTCTCCCTGAGTTCCTGGGTCTGAGAGCGCGTCTGGGCTGAGGTGTGTGTGTGTGTGTAGAAATGCAGACCCTGGCCCATGAATAGAGGCGCCAAATGGGTGAAGATGTGCTTACAAAGACCTCTTGTTGAGCACTGAGTGCATCACTGGCTGGATTTGTCTTCCACAATGGGGCAGATGAAATAAGGAGGAGAATGTGGGATTTATTTTTATTTTCTCCTCCCCCTCTTCCAACCTCCCTCTCGGCTAGCCCTGGTGGGTGGATCGATGGATGGCTGAACGTGAAAGGGAAGGGTCAGGTATTTGACCTTTCCCTTTCGTACTTGCGGAAGAGAACGCAGTTGTCTTAATTGCAGCGTCCCTCTTCATTTCAGTTGGTCAATGTGAGGATGTGTGTGTGTTTGTTTCCAGTTATTTTTCATCTGATGAAATGGCCATGTTTCTATTAACTCAATAAAGTGTTCACATCAGAAAGACCCAGATGAGAAGACTTTGCCTCTCCATCCTACTCTATTATGCCTGCCTTTGGTCTCAGATGGAAATGGTCAGTGTGACCTGACCAATATGAATGTACATTTTTGTAGGACCTTGCAGCAGTTTTTACTGGATACAGTTTTTTTCTCTCCGGATGTCAAGATATTTGAGTAGCCCCCAAGCTGGGCTCTGAAGCTGATGAATGACAATCAAGTTGTCGGCTAGCCTACATGTTAGTGATGGGGGGGTTGATTGATTTTTTTTGCAAAATAATTCATAAATACAAAAGTTGGCACCAAAATACGTTATATTTCATCCCAAAGCTTATTCTCTATCTTCTTTTTAAATAGTGAGCCAACATGTTTTCAGCACTTATTTAATTGACTGATCAACTCATATTCTCATGCTTTCTCTTCTCTCTGCAGCAGACATAGCATAAGCAATATGTTTGGAACATCAAATTGCAATTAAATGTCAGTAATTGAATTGTGATAGCGAGAATCGCTATACATAATCATATTGGCACCTAAGTATTGTGACAATATCGTATCGCGAGGTCCCTGGCAATTCCCAGACCTACTAAATATAACGGTCACTATTTGTGGGGTCCTCCTCCCCAATTTAAGAAGCTCCAATGAACAGCAATAATGACCCTTAACAGGCATGCTTGGCTCTCTTTGTGCACATCAGCCCTAGTGCCATTCTGCCGATTTATGTTCTAGAGCGGGATGTTAAATCCACCCAGCCAGGCCTATCAGCTCTGCAGACGTCACACTGGCTACCATCACATGACTGTTTGAACTACGCTAGATGAGAATACATTGACCTACGTTCTGCATAATTTAATGATAGATCACCTGAGTGTCATATTTCTCATAATAACCTAGTATATTTAGCTAGATAAACATGTTAAATTATGATAAACGTTATACATTTTTTCCAGGACATTGTGGGTCTGTAAGCAGACACAGTGCTGCCACATTCGGAGGATCCCCAGTCACATCCTTTTCCTAAATACATCCCTGTCTGTCTGGTGTGGTGTCTGTGCTTCCCTGAAGTGTAGTGCTAATCCCTGATCTAGAGGACTGTTTAGTCTGCGCTGAAGCCAAGGAGCAGACAAGCAGACAACATATTCCAGCGCTGCGTGATTTATTTATTAATGTCAGTCGGGTAGCTTCCCGCTTTGACGTCACTAACCTTCTCCCACAGCGGGGGAACTCTGCTCTGTCTGCTGTGCAGCACAACCATGTACTCTTTAAACTGAAACTGACTGATTTAGCAACAGCACATTAAGGCCTCTCCCCTCTCTGCCAGCTCCTCTAATTGGGCTGCTTTGGGTGGTGGCTGAATCTGGTTCTTTATGTGGATGGCAAGTTTCACTTAGTGTATTCAGTGTAATATGGCAGAGATTCACCACTGCGGTTAGACATGGAGGCATCCTGTGGCTCTCCTCTGTTTCCTGACGTGTGGCTACGGAGACGGGGCTTAACCTGCACAGCCCCAGAGCCCACGCAGTCACACTGCTGAGGAAGAGAGTGGGTGGACTGTATCTAATGCACACATTTCTGCAGTGGTGGGGGAAAAGTATACTCAACCTAAAAATAGTAAATTGCTCAAGTGAAAGTACCCTAGTTAAATACTACTTGAGTAAAAGTCAAAAAGTATTTGGTTTTAAATATACTTAAGTATCAAAAGTAAATGTAATTGCTCAAATATACTTAAGTATCAAAAGTAAAAAGTATAAATCCTTTTAATATTAAGCAAACCAGATGGCAAATTTTTGGTACTTTTTAAAAACATTTATGGATAGCCATGGGCACGCTCCAAAACTCAGACTTAATTTACAAACAAAGCATGTGTTTAGTGAGTCCACCAGATAAGAGGCTGAGGGGATGACCAGGGATGTTCTTTTGAACAGTGTGTGAATTAGATCATTTTATTGTCTTACTAAGCATTCAAAATGTAATGAGTACTTTTGGGTGTCAGGGAAAATGAATGGAGTAAAAAGTGCATAATTTTCTTTAGGAATGTAGTAAAGTGAAATAGTGAAGTACAGATACTGCAAAAAACGACATAAGTAGTAGTTTAAAGTATTTTTACTTAAGTACTTTACACCACTGCATTTCTGTTAATTCTTTCGTTTTTTTTGTTCATGTTTTTTTGTTCATGTTTTAGTGACACATTTGGAATGAAGTCCATTGTAATGTTGTGTTACTAGCTAACCAGGGGAGCACCGTGTTTAGTTTAGCTAAGCTCATGCACAGGCTGCTGCTGGGGGCACTAAGCTGGATTCTTCCCAGCCTGTCTCTATTTTGGCAGACTACTTTTGCACACATGACGAATGAGCACCACCATGACGGGATCATTTTTCATATATGGCAGATTTAGATTCCTCAGCAGCAGCAGGCTGTTTGTGTGCCTCCTCACTAATGACACAGCCAGGGCCTATTTTTGTCCCTGTAAAACACCCACAGTCATTGACCCTGCATTTTTTGCGTGATTCGTCAAATAGATGCCCCAAACGTCAATACTTGTGGCTCGGCACAAAGATGAATCTTTATATGGGACTTGGAAGTCAATAGAGCCTAGCAACTTCTTGCAGTGGGGTTTTAGCAAGTGATTTTCCCAGTCAGTGTGGTTTCAGACTAAAGGTTTATTGTGATGATTATCTGGCTGAATGTTTTCAGATCTTCCAGTACATTTCCTCCGGTTGTCTTTGTTGTGTTGTTCGGCTGTCTCTCTCGCATGTCATTAGTCATTCAGCAGAGGGGCGGAAGTGCTGACTAGAACCCCCGCTGATATACTTTCAGTCTGCTCACTGCTCTGTTCTGGCCCCCGTGGTCTACTCTGCCACGCATGCGCCCAGAATGACTCACTGTCTATTTCGGTGTGGCTTCAGACGCAGTGGCTTTCGCCTCGCAATCACACCGGCATGCAGCCATGCTTTCACTCCAACTCTTTGCAGCGTCAATTCAGTGGAAGAGCTGTGAAATCACTTAAGAAAGGGCACCGCACAGAGCCAGTGTTAAATCTCCATGTGTTGTGTAAACACATGTAACTAGGCTAAAAGCTCAGACACAACGCTACGATTGTCGAACGTTTGCCTGCCAGTATAGTACTTAGCACATCTGAACAGTGTCGACAGTTTTTTAAATGTTTTTATTTCACATTTGATGTTCATACCGCAAAGACCTTGGAACTTGTCAGCCTTGTTAAAATATTCCAAACCAGAAAGTGGTAGTAGCGTTGTTTGGCAATGCATATCCCTGCGCATTGCTTATGGTCTAGATTCCAAGCTATTTGCGCTGATGTTGCTATTTTGTCGAAAGCCCTTGTTGATACTAGCCGGAAGGTCACAACTAGATAACTACCTAGCAAAATTAAGAAACTATTTAATTCACTCTCCATAATCCCATACTGCCTGTGCCCGCCCAAAACCAATGGTTTAGCTAGCTATCTAACTTTAGCATCTTCGCTAACTAGCACAACATAGCTTCCGAGTTAGCTAGCTAAGGACACTGCACTAACACAGGCAGCAGCTTCATGGAAACTAGCTAATCCATTGTGATTTAATTATAATGTCAGTACTAGCTAGCTACAGTGGTTAGCTATCTTGGAGGAAGTATTTGATGTTGTGCACTTAGCTAGCTACCATCCCATAGCCTACATTGCATATGAAGTGTGACTGGCTCATTTGTGGATGTACGGACGTGCACTGATTAGCATTGCGATTCTGCAAGTAGAATCGGTAGGTTCGTCGCTACCTGATCGGCACGCAGTAGATATCACATTTGTTTTGTCAAGAGAAGGAACGGCCTCCCACTGTGATAAGTAACCATCGGCAGTCTATCGGCAGTGAGATTCTCTGTGTGTTTCATGCTTAAGGCTGAGGCAGACAAGTCATCAAAGCAAAGCCTTCCTAGCAGCACCGGAGCATTTTAAAATGTGGCCTGTGAATGGCAGTGAGATTAAGCTGTTCTCAATAGGCCTAGTTGTTGCATGTGAATGGCTCCCAGATTAGGCTATTCCCAGTAGGCTGTTTGAGCCAGTAAAACAACACAAAGAGCCTAATGCTAAATTAATTTCCTCCCAAACTATTTTCTCACTGCAAGAGCGGTTATATAAAGGAGGAATGTCAAGACATAGGCTAATCTCCAAAAAGTGCCGGGTTACATAAAGGAGAAAGGCAGAGCTACAAGGATGTGAGGTACATTTGGCTGTGTTGAGTAACACAAACAAAACCTGACCTTTCAGTGCGCTCTCTTATAACAAGCCTGTAGCAGGCAGAGCGAGGAAGGCTCATGGTAGTTTCAACCTGTAGTTCTACTCTTAAAATGACGGCCTAGGAACAGTGGGTTAACTGCCTTGTTCAGGGGCAGAACGACAGATTTTTACCTTGTCAGCTCGGGGATTTGATCTAGCAAGCTTTCGGTTTACTGGCCCAGCGCTCCAACCACTAGGCTACCTGTCGCACAGTTGACAGTGCATGTCAGAGCAAAAACCCAGCCCAATCAAGGGAATTGTCTGAAGAGCGCAGAGAAAAGATTGTGTCGAAACATCGATCTGGGGAAAGGTACCAAAAAATGTCTGTAGCCTGCAGCCAAGAACACAGTGTCCTCCATCATTCTTAAATGGAAGATGTTTGGAACCACCAAGACTCTTCCTAGAGCTGGCCGCCCGGCCAAACTGAGCAATCGGAGGAGAAGGGCCTTGGTCAGGGAGGTAACCAAGAAGCTGATGGTCGCTCTGAGAGTTCCTCTGTGGAGATGGAAGAACCTTCCAGAAGGACAACCATCTCTGCAGCACTCCATCAATCAGGCCTTTATGGTAGTGGCCAGACGTAAGCCACTCAGTAAAAGGCACATGACAGCCCGCTTGGAGTTTGACAAAAGGCACCTAAAGGACTCTTAGACCATGACAAACAAGATTCTCTGGTTTGATGAAACCAAGATTGAACTCTTTGGCCTGAAAGCCAAGCGTCACGTCTGGAGTAAACCTGGTGGCAGCATCATGCTTTGGGGAAGTTCTTCAGCGGCAGGGACTGGGAGACTAGTCAGGATTGAGGGAAAGATTAATGGAGCAAAGTACAAAGAGATCCTTGACGAAAACCTGCTTCGGAGTGCTAAGGACCTCGGAGTGGGGCGAAGGTTCCCCTTCCAACAGCCCAAAGCACACAGTCAATACAGCGCAGGAGTGGCTTCGGGACAAGTCTCTGAATGTCCTTGAGTGGCGCAGCCAGAGCCCGGACTTGAACTCGATCTAACATCTCTGGAGAGACCTGAAAATAGCTGTGCTGCGACGCTCCCCATCCAACCTGACAGAGCTTGAGAGGATCTGCAGAGAAGAATGGGATAAACTCCCCAAATACAGGTGTGCCAAGATTGTAGTGTCATACTCGAGAAGACTCAATGCTGTAATCGCTGCCAAAGGTGCTTCAACAAAGTATTTTAGTAAAGGGTACTTATGTACTTATGTAAATGTAATATTTCAGTTTTATTTTTAATACATTTTCAACATTTCTCAACCTGTTTTTGCTCTGTCATCGTGTATTGTGTGTAGATTGATGAGGGGGGGACAATATAATACATTTTAGAGTAAGGTTGTAATGTAACAAAATGTGGAACAAGTCAAGGGGTCTGACTACTTTCCGAATGTACTGTATGTTGTTGACCAGTGTTTAAACTTGCTGTGCTGTGTCTCTACAGCAGGCCAATGAAGCCCTCCACCACCAGCATCAGGTGGCCCAGAATAGCCTGCTGCCGCTGCTCAACTCTGTGAATGAGCCAGTGGACCAGAAGCCTGTGATGCCCATCCCCCTGGACCAGAAACCCCCCGCCAGCGCCGCAGAGCTCCTCAAAGACAACGTGGCCAGCGGGGCAGGTGGCGGCAGGGGACCCATGCCCGTGGTGAAGAAGGAGCACAAGAGCAAGACACCCTTCATCTGCGGCTACTGCAACAAGGCCTTCCGTGACAGCTACCARCTGCGGCGCCACGAYMCCTGCCACACGGGCYTCAAGATGGTGTCSCGGCCCAAGAAGACYGCRCAGACYGCCCCCACCATGGTGCCRRTCATCTCRASCCTGCCCAGGGAGAARAGTGGGCAGCCCTCCTACATKTCKACCATCGCAGGCATCCTKACCACGGCCACCKCCTCRGTGTCRTCAGCCTCCAGRATCATGTCTCCAGCCTCTATGARCAARYTYCCSCAGCAGAGCCAGCCCAAYAAGCCTGCCAAGCCWGTGAAGAAGAACCARGGRTGTGAGATGTGTGGKAAGGCCTTCCGAGACGTCTACCARCTGAACCGTCACAAGCTGTCCCARTCGGARGAGAAGCCCTWCSAGTGCCCCATCTGCCAYCAGCGCTTCAAGAGGAAGGACCGCATGACKTACCARGTGCGCTCTCACGACGGTGGAGTCCACAAGCCATACGTCTGCTCCGTGTGTGGGAAAGGCTTCTCCAGGTAGGCTCCAGCCATGCACTTTCACTAACCCTGGCTAGCTGTTTTATATTTCAAATAAAAGTGCTTGCTATTTATTACAAACTCATTTGAACTCAAACATCAACCAATTTTGATCCTGTTAGTACATGGCTATTAGTCTACAATTTCTATGTGGTGTTAGACGAGCACTGAGATGGAGTGTATGACCATCTGTTGTTCAATGTGACATTCTACATGTCCCATTGGCAGCTGCCCTCAGGCTCACGGATTTATAGGAGCGTTGAATAATCTTGACTCAGTGCCTTTGTGGTCCCCAGCATGTTTAAACAGTTGCGCTTTTAGAGAGCAGTTCAACTTCAGTGTCCCAGAGAGTTCCCTCTTGCGAGGACAGGCAAAGGAGAGGAGTGAGGCTGTGGTTCCCGCCAGCTTGTCACCACTTCCCCTTCCCCAGGGAATGCCATTAAAACAGGCCTGGGAGGCAGCAGCCTGGGATTTCTTTTAACTCGCACCTAGTTTTCCCACTCTGCTCCAGTGTTGCTGCTTACAGGGCCCTGTTTGTTTTAAGTCTGAGCCACCTGGAATGACTGAGCATTCCTGTCTTTCCAAGCAAAGCCAACAGTGGCCTTGTAAGATGGCCTCTTTCAACATTTACAGCAACATCCACTCACTACTTCCAGTTATGCATCATTAGTCATATGTGCAATTCATTGGCATGAGTAATGGCAAAATTACAAATAACCATTGAAAACCCAAGAAGCAAAGAGCTCTTACAGCTTGTTAGTTGTTCAAATAACAGCAGAAGTTTGGTGTGAGTGAATATTCCAGCGTCTCATACTGATGTAAACATTATGCTCTCTGTCCAAACTATAATCTCAGAGCTCGGCAGTTAAGGGCAGAGTCCGGCTTGGTTCCAACACAGTGACGCAGAGGTTTATCGGGACACTGAAAAGTGAGAGGCCGGCTGGCAGAATAACGCAACTCTGAGTCACTGGCAGTTCTGCAGGCACTCTGTCTGTCTGGAAGCTGCTGTCCTCCTCAGTTAACAGTGAAACAAGAGGAGAACAGCCATTCCAGTTCACAGCACTCCTGAAAATATTCTAATTGACTCCTCTCCTTTGTAACAAAACCACTACCAGTGTGAGTGTTTTGCTTTGGCCTAGCTGCCTGTGTTAGTTCTCCACACCATCATCGGTGATGAAATGATTTAGCTCCCAGCCTGTCTGCTGTAGTCCAGGTTTTCAATCAAACTAACTAATGGTACTTCTGGGTGCTGCGATGAGTGGGCTGAGTGAACATTTGAGTCTCACTGGAAAAGGTCAAAAGTACAGTGTGTTGTGTGTCCATTAATATTCTACAGCAAGATTGTAACTTTTCTTATCTTCTCTCCTCCAGGCCAGACCACCTGAGCTGCCATGTGAAGCATGTCCACTCCTCAGAAAGACCATTCAAATGCCAAGTAACGGTAAGAGAGAGCTAGAACTGTACTGTGTGGCCTCATTAGGGCCACTTGTCAGCAGTTCATTATTGACAACTTGAGCTGCATGTCTGTCGTCTAGCATCAATTGTCCCACTTTGCACTTTCCTTTCTGTCGGCACGGACAGTAATTGTTAGTTTCCTATGCTAGACTAGTGTCTTTAAAATGAGCCCATTAGTCATAGTGTTGTAATGGCAGTCTGTCCACAACACCACACTGCAGTATACCCTGTGGCCCCAGTAGAGATTTATGACTATCTATAAGCCTTTAAAGTTGGACATGTTCCGTCCAGGCTGCACCGAGCTGGAGCATGAAATTGTGTGGCCCTATGAATAGTAGTGTGCCTCTGGCCTGACCTTCTGACCCTGTCCTGTCCTCCTGTCCTCTCCCAGGCCTGTACTTCTGCCTTCGCCACCAAAGACAGACTGCGCTCCCACATGATCCGACATGAAGGGAAGGTCACCTGCAACATCTGCGGCAAGATGCTGAGCGCAGCCTACATCACCAGCCATCTAAAGACACACGGCCAGACCAACTTTAACTCCTGTAACAAAGGTATGTCACGTCAGTCCTATCTCACCAACCACTGCCCTCCTCCCAACTCAAATAAAATCCTTTCAGGTTTTACATTCCTAATAAATAAAATAAAAAGGTGAGAAACTGTTTTAAAATGACTACTTAAAAGGGCTTCAAAAGTTATTTTACTTAATTATTTTGTACACACTTTGAACATTCACACTCCTCAATCCATAACTGACATTTTCCTAGAAGTTGTCTTTTACTCCATACCCAGACAGTGTGCCAGAGGCCAGTGTCTGGGCAAACCTCACATGACAGTGAAAATATCATCTGATTGATTGGTGCTGACTTCATCCTTAGGCAGGTTTCATTCTCTGTGTAGTTAGAGTAGCACTACAGGACATGGAAAGTCCCACTGTACATTGTCCATGATGGACATTACCATGTCTTCTTCGCTGGTTACATTTTGCCCCAATTCCCTTGAGTACCATTCTGTTTTTAAACATGAATTGGATGTTTGTCTGAGTGGGGAGATGTATATGCTGTGCTGTTTTTTGTGGGTCTTCTGCTTGAGGTATGTAATCTGATGACATGCATTCTCGTTGACAGAAGTGAATGGCCTGTGGCAGAAATATGTTCTAAATTTAAAGCGCTTTCAGCAATTGGCTCGTGTTGGAGCAGAGGGAAGTGGAACATAGACAATGATATCTGATCCAACCACAGCAAACTTACAGCTCCTCCACTCAATTGATTTGTGCAGCTTGCAAGATAATTAGAAGAGGGAGGGCAGGGTTTTTCAAAGAGTATTGCTCTTCCATTAGTCTTTCTCATTAGTGTTATTGATATATATTTGGTGGTATTGACTCTTACTTTGTATTACTGCTCAGTAAATAATTCAGAAAAATCACTGGCACTGTAACCGTTTAAATATACTATAAATGTATAATACATAACATGGCGGTCAAGTTCAGCCCAATAACTGGCTTCTTCCTCAGCCCTCGTGCTATTACTGTCTGTATTTCCTGTTTTGTTTATTCATCTGTGAATTTCCACTTGTGAAAGTGCTGTATTGGAGTTGTGGTGATTCAGGCCGTTAGCCAACGTGTTTTTGTGATTCTCCTGTGGAACATGTACAACCCTGTTCATCTCTTCCCATCCAGAGAACACTGCATCATAACATATTACACATGGATCACTGCTCAGAGGTGTAGTCAATAACAAAGTATAGCCTAGCTCAGGCCACCTAATCAACAGTTCTAAGTTTCCTCTTTCAGTTACACATAGACAGAAGATGCAACAAGGTCTTTCCCTGGCCACTGAAAGGAAAGATTCACTGCTGTGTTGTGTATTCACTCTGCGTTAGCTGCCACCTGAATGAGCACTGCCACATACAGCACAGAGAACACTACAAGTAGGATATTGTTTGTCACCACAGTAAGCGTATGGCCCATTCACTACAAGTAGGATATTGTTTGTCACCACAGTAAGCGTATGGCCCATTCCCTCCTCCCCCTGGGGACTAGCAAGCCAGGTAGTGTGTACCCACCTGAAGTGGGGCCTGTAGAGTGCACTGAGAGGCGTCCTAGCGGAGCAGCCTTGGCTGGCCTGCAGACAGTCCATTATAACCCCTGTGTGTCTGTATTTCTGAATAGGGGACTGGCAGTGGAACTCCTCAGGGGGACGAAAAGGTAATGATAACATAGCATCGTGTGAATCTAACCCCCTCCCAAGAATACACAATCACATCACARACACAAGTAAAAGGCAAGGATAAATACAAGACGTTAGGCTGTTGGTAAACTTATGCCAGTGTGCCACTTCGTTTCCAAACATTGCATCATCATTGCATCCCTGGAAATGTTGTCTTGTAGATTTCTGTTCTAATTTTTATTATACTTTGCACAGCAAGAATGACCAAGTTAATGTTTTGCCTATACGTGATTACCTGCTTCGGTATTTGATTTGGAAGAGCATGCATTTGCCGCATTTAAAATTGTTAATGGTTATTAATATAAAGGTTATTATAGTTCAGTCAGTGTGCTGCATTAGCAGTAAAGATGAAGAAGAATGCTGACTGCATATACTGCAAAAATAATCTCTGGACTATTTTGCATACATTTGAGTGTGGAGATAATTTTTTTGCAGTGTATGGAGAGCATTCCTCCCTCTGCTTAATGACGGAGAATAACCAATAACTATCAGTGTAAAGCTATTTGTTCGATTGGTTTAGCAGTGAGGGAAAGGACAACATCTTTAATACTATATCCTCTATCCCCTGTTCTCTAGATAGTAATGACATTCACAACTCTGCCTCAGCCACACCTGTAACAGCCTCCACCCCCATCACCACCACGATGAACCGGGGCAACTCCATCAACAACCCTGTCACAATAGCGACGCAAATGAACATTTCCACCAATACAGTTAACGTCAGCCTCCAACACCCAGTCACCATCACTGGGCCCGTCAACATCGCCTCGGTCAACATCCCTACCACGGCACACATGAATATCGCCCACCCTCTGGCCATCAGCACCCCCATGTCCATGACAATGTCTGGGCCCCTCAACATCGCCATGAGATCCATGGAGAGTATGTCTTTTCTGTCCCAGGTCCTGCCTTCGTCCCCACCCTGGTAAAAACAAAACGAGATAAGGAGAAAAATTAACCATCTTTCCCCAGCCCTCGGGCCCCTGACCCTGTGCCCTTTCCTCAGACATGGAAATTAACGTTTAGCCTACTTGTGCCATGCAGTGGAGAGAACTACCCTGTCACATGGCTCCACCCCAACCAATGTTACATCACAGAAGAGAGAACCAGAACAGTTGTGTAGAAGTTAGATAGGGTTTTGTCTATTATCTGAAGGACGTCAAACCTAGATGTAGTGAGTCGGATAATGTTAAACAGTGATGTCAACATTCCAGTCACGGTAGGATTAACAAGAGGGAGGGACTCTCAAGCCTCACGTAAACACCCATACCTTTGCAATGGGGGGAAAAAATTCTACATTTAAAAGGACTAATGCAATAAGTATGAATTGTTGGTTTTATTGTTCCACAAGTTATCTTGCAAAGACAATGTGTTTCTTATGTTTTATCTATAGCCTGTTAATCCGTATTTAATGTTTTTAGGAGATGAGTTCAACAAAAGGGACAAAGACTTCCATTTGGACGGAAGGTTATTCTTTTTTTCACATTTGTGTAACTTTGTTTTTCAAAATTGGATGTATGCTCTTGAGGTACATTGACTAACTTGTACAGTTGTCATGTTAATGTATTATCACTGTCAACAATTTATTCTGTATTTTGTTGAAGTGGATATCTGGACATTGTCCCTGTTGACTGTTAAATATGTAAAATTAGGATAGTTATTTTTCTCTTTATTAGGGATGGCAGAGGTGTGTTTCTTTTATTTGGTCATCAGTTGATGTCAATTGTTTTATACAAACTGAGAAAGGAACGAGTCTTGCACTGAAAGCATATCCCATGTGTAACTAAACAGCAGTATTATCAAAGATCAAATTGGAGTGTTAGGTAACCGGCCTACATAATAACAGGGCCATCTAGTGGCTTACAAATACCATTGAGGGAATGGTCCTAAAGTTCACCAATGTTTATTTCTTAAACTATTATTATCATGTTGGGGAGAGATTAGTTTTGTTAGAAATATTTTATAACCTTTTATAATTTTGTTTTTGAGGACCCCAAAAGTTTGGACCTTTTGCTCAGGAAACTCGCTGAGAGTAGCCCAGTCAACTTTATTTGAGGTTAATTGAATACATGTCTAACTTAATCCTGGTCTTTTCCATGTTACTTTGTAATATTTAACTCACCATATATCTTTGTTTGTTAAAAGAAAAAATAAGTCCTTCAAAGACTAGGGATCCAAGAACTCTTATTTTTGTTAACATAGCCGTCCATTTTAATAATCTTATTATCCATTTCAGTCTCCGCCTGTGTCAGGGTGATTTATGGATGAGGTGACTGATGTATGAAGAACAAAACACTAATGATTTCTGAGAAGGGTATGAAAATAATGAATTACTAGATCATGTTGTAGTGTTGCTGCAGCCGAAGGAAGGCCAGGATTTAGGCAAGTCAGGCCAGCATGTCCTGGGCTGCACATCTCTGACATTATGGCTGTTAAGACCCATAGATTACCATTACTAGATAAGGCTTCTTACTTAGCTAAACCTAAGGATGTTCTCTCTAACAGTTTTATTTGGTGAATGCCATATCACCGTTGCAAGTTTTTTTTGCTGTGTGAGGTATAGTATACTCTGTCCTGAAAGAACACACACACACAAGATGCATGTGAGTTGTATTTCCCTCTGAGTTTTTTCAAAGAAAGTCCAATGATAAGTGTTTTCTTATGCATTGAGTAGATGCACTGTAATTGCCTATTCTGCTTGCCAAATTTTATATAATTATGAGATGCAACTCAGTGAATATTTGGAATTGAACGTTTAAGCGTTTTCAACAAAAAAAATGTAAATGATTTGGAAATGATTGGGACACCTGTGAAGGCAGTTGAATGTATATCTTTGTACAAAACAATTTTAGTTCTGAGGATGTGGTAGTTAATACTAGACATGTGAAAGATAATCTTTTGTATTAGAACATTAACAGCGGTAATTTTGTATATATGAAGACTTTCTGATTAGCAGAAAGGTAAAACATTCCTACATTTTTAAAAATGTATGTTTGTCAAATTACGTAAACATGCGCAATGTTTTATTTGCCTTCTATTTGGGATGTCTAAATAAAATGACTAAAACATGATGGTTGGGTGGCTGTGTGCCATTTCCTGATTAGTCAGCCTGCAGTGGGACGCTAACTGTTCCACTCATTAGAGAGCTTTTAGTCTCACCCCACAGTAGTACATATGTTCAAACTTAGCCTAATTGACAGCAATAGTGTTTAATCTTTTGTCAGATTGCTTTGTGCCATTTTGGATTTTAGGCACAAAAAACAATCTTTCCTTTTTTTCAGCGATTGAGACACCAATGGCCGGTTTCCCGGACACAGATTAAGCCTAGTCCTAGACAAAAAAATATTTGTCAACAGAGATTCACCATGGAAACCGCTACCTACTCCAAGACTAGGCTTAATCCGTGTCCGTGAAACCAACCCATAGATGCTCTATTGATTTGCTGATGTCACGGAAATTACCTTTCCAGTCTGTATGGCTTGCTGCAGAATAAATGACAATTGATGTGCTGTTTATTCAGGTCAAATGTCAATTTCCCCCTCCTTTTCAACTGATCCTCTTCTGATGTGTACACACAGTTCAAGGTGGCTGGATGATGCACCCTATTTAAAATGGTAAAATCTATGAAGAGATAAAGGAGATGAATATTAGATATGTGTTTTCATTAAGAAAATATATATTAATTAGAATAATTCAGTGTACCTAAATGTTGGCCAACATTATCCAGTGTTGCAGTATTAGGCTATCTCATCTGACCAAATGAGAGGATGAAATCAGTGTTTTATTGCTGCCAACATTATTTATGAGATCCAACTGAAAAAACAATTTAAGTCAAGCGTGACGACCATTCTTAGAGGCTCAGTTTAGATCTGAATTGTAAGTACCCCAAGGGAAAAGCAAGCTAGTAAGAAGCAGGTGTTTTTTGTTTGGAGCCTTTTGTCCCCCCTCCTCTCAAAGAGGATTAAGTCAGAGGCCACTGTTGCACATGAGTTGCCTCTTGTTTTCATGAATGAATACAATTATTTTGCAGAAATGTATTAACTTTAGTACAGCAGTTATTCAGCTATTGCAATTTTGCTTATGAAAAATTAAAGCATTTGGGAATTATAAATAATACAAAAGTATATGATAGCATGACGGCTACATAATTGCTGTTTTCCTTTATCATCCTTATTTACAAAAACCTGATGAAAGTATCATTGTTGCCCCTTGGCCTCTGTGATTCCCATATTTCTCCACTAGGCGGCTCTCTGGCTCCATGTGTCTGCGCCGCGCTTGACTCGGAACTACAGTGAAGGACTGCGGTCAGGTTATCCAACTCCACTGTCAAGCAAGGCTATCCATGCTCGACTGAATTTCCGTGCAATAGCTTGATCGTCGTGGAGAAGTGGGAGAAAGCATCATTGGATGTCAGACAGCACAGTATTCCGTCGCAACTGCATCTTGCGCCCAGAGAAAACACTTTCCGTCAACGTTTACCATCGCCCCTTGGGTAAACAAATCATTGTTTTTGAATTTCGATAGTAGGAATGGGGTAGCTACTTCCTTTTCTAGCTGCAGATGCTGGCGTCCGCTCTTTGCCTGGTAAGGGTTGGGAGTTTACATTTCACACATCAAAAATGCTAGCTAGCAAAGCTAACGTAGCTTGCTAAAGCTAGCTCACTAGCTACATTTCAATGGCGCACCATACACCATTTCAAATGTCGTTTTTTGTTTTAAATACTTAAGTTATTCCATGTTAACTGTCCTGAATATTTTTTTACAGGTTTGCATATTTCTGCTTGCAATTTCTGTTTATTAACTCGTCTTAGCTAGCTAGCAGATAACCAACCAGCTAACTGTCACCTGAAGAGTGTTAAGAGATGAAGTTGGCGACCTTTTGGTGAGTGGTGTCGCGTGCCTCACTAGCCACACCGCTGGGTGCACCGCGGGCACGAGCAATCACAGTGCCATTTATCTTGTGCTGCTGACTTGCCCACCAGGCCCCAAGGGTCTCCTGACTCAGATGTCCATCGCTGGGGTCAATTCTATTTCAATGTCAGGTGCATACCATCACCTATCATGTTATCTCTGGTCAGCTGATTTTTGTCATTTATTTTTTTCCATATTATTGTATTGCATTATCGTAAAGCATTTTTGTGCATTATAGAATTTAATTGATTACAAATTATAATTTCTCCGGAGCTATATTACAGTACGGTTCTGGCTGTACCTTGTTAGTGTACAAGATCAGGGCATAATTTAAACGTAGTGTACTGTGTCGGCATATGTGTGGAGAATAGGGGAATGTATTCAGACAGGATTGTGTCGAGGTACAGATCTGGGGAAGGGTACCAAAACATTTCTGCAGCATTGAAGATCATCAAGAACACAGTGGCCTCCATCATTCTTAAATGGAAGAAGTTTGTAACCACCAAGACTCTTCCTAGAGCTGGCCGCCTGGTCAAACTGAGCAATTGGGGGAGAAGGGCCTTGGTGACCAAGAATCCTATGGTCACTCTGCCAGAGCTCTAGAGTTCCTCTGTGGAGATGGGAGAACCTTCCAGAAGGAAAACCATCTCTGATGCACTCCAGCAATAAGGCCTTTATGGTAGAGTGGCAAGACGGAAGCCACTCCTCAGTAAAAGGCACATTACAGCCCGCTTGGAGTTTGCCAAAATGCACCTAAAGGACGCTGACCAAGAGAAACAAGATTCTCTGGTCTGATGAAACCAAGATTGAGCTATTTGGCCTGAATGCTAAGCGTCACAGCTGGAGGAACCCTGGGACCATCCCTACGGTGCAGCATCATGCTGTGGGGATGTTTTTCAGTGGCAGGGACTGGGACTGGTCAGGATTGAGTGAAAGATGAACAGAGAAAAGTAAAGAGAACCTGCTCCTGAGCGCTTAGGACCTCAGTCTGGGGCGAGGGTTCACCTTCCAACAGGACAATGACCCTAAGCACACAGGCAAGACGATGCATGAGTGGCTTCCGGACAAGTCTCTGAATGTCCTTGAGTGGCCCAGCCAGAGCCCGGACTTGAACCCGTTCGAACATCTCTGGAGAGGCCTGAAAATAGCTGTGCAGCAATGCTCCCCATCCAACCTGACAGAATTTGAGAGGATCTGCAGAGAAGATTGGGAGAAGATAGGTGTATCAAGCTTGTAGCGTCATACCCAAGAAGACTCAATGCTGTAATTGCTGCCAAAGGTGCTTCAGCAAAGTACTTAGTAAAGGGTCTGAATACTTATGTAAATGTGATATTTCAGTTTATTTTATTTTATAAATTAGCAAACATTTCTCAACCTGTTTTTGCTTTGTGGGTGTTGTGTGTAGATTGATGGGTGAAAGCAATTTCATCATTTTTAGAATGAGGCTGTAACGTAACAATGTGGGAACAGTTGAGGGGTCTGAACACTTCCCGAATGCACTGTATATAGAGAGAGTTAGGCCAGGTTTTAGAACGGCTGCCATTTTAGCACTCATATAGAACTTTATTCTTGAAATGTTGATGTAAGGGAGCGGTTGAAATTTTCGCAATTGTTACCCGGAGGAAAATGGGGGAGGTTCAGGCTTTTTCAATTTCAGTCAGAGGGAGGGTTTAGTATAAAAAAAATTGTCCAGGGGAGGATCATGTTATTTGTAAAATATTAAATGTCAGTGTTTGTTAGCATTTTGGAATTTACGTATGTCTACGTATGTCTAACTATGGTGTACAACCCTTCTGCCCGGATGGGTGGGCATTTCACTTTTCCTATCCATTGGCTGTTTGATCAGTCTTTGTGCATGGCGTATCCAGAACAAGTATCTTGCGAATCAAACAGTGCTTGTAGTGATGAAGTAAGTGTTCAAAACAACTGGGAACTCGTAAATCTTCGACTTCAGTGTGTTCAAGACAACTAGGAACTCAGAATAACATTTGGGCCGACTGGGAAAATAATTTTGAACAGTAACTAGTAATTCAAAGTCAGAAGCTCTGGCATCTTTATAGAGCTCAGACTTTTCCGACCTGAAGATCACTGAAGTCATGACTTGACCTCTTTTCCCAGTTGTCTTAAAACCACCAACAAGCATGGCGTCGCAGAATTACACAGACTAACTTATGAAAAAACTTTTCACAATAATGTAAGGGTTTCTTTACAATCTCTGTCCGCTGAAGAGATTAGAAAAGTTCAATGGAATTTTGGAGTCAAAAGGAGATGGTTCTTCAATGTGGACAAAGTGAATGGATGAAATCGGTTGTTGCAGGAGTTGCTACCGAATGGGGAAGACCACAGTCCATGTGGATGGCTCGGCTATCTGTATGCCTACGAGTTGTTCTCCTTTTTGAAGCAATATGTTTATCCTTGGCTTATCCTTGGCTGCCTGTCATTTCATATTTATCTTTTTTATATATACACTGCCGTTCAAAAGTTTGGAGCAAAGAGCAAAAGATGAATTATTAGGAATAATACTGCAGTGAATAGCCTATAGGCCTACACAATGAATTTACACACACACACACACACACGTTCAAAAGTTTGGGGTCACTTAGAAATGTCCTTGTTTTTGAAAGAAAAGCACTTTTTTTGTCCTTTTTTAAAATAACATCAAATTGATCAGAAAAACATTGTAGACATTGATAATGTTGTAAATGACTATTGTTGCTGGAAATGGCTGATTTTAAAAAATAAAAAAATTTAATAGAATATCTACGTAGGCGTACAGAGGCCCATTTATCAGCAACCATCACTCCTGTGTTCCAATGGCACGTTGTGTTAGCTAATCCAAGTTTATCATTTTAAAAGGCTAAAATCATTAGAAAACCCTTCTGCAATTATGTTAGCACAGCTGAAAACTGTTGTTCTGATTTACAGAAGCAATAAAACTGGCCTGCTATAGATTAGTTGAGTATCTGGAGCATCAGCATTTGTGGGTTCGATTACAGGCTGAAAATGGCCAGAAACAAATACCTTTTTTCTGTAACTTGTCAGTCTATTCAATTTTTACATTTAATTTTCTTTTTGTTTTATCCCATTTTCTCCCCAATTTTCGTGGTATCCAATCGCTAGTAATTACTATCTTGTCTCATCGCTACAACTCCCGTACGGGCTCGGGAGAGACGAAGGTCGAAAGCCACGCGTCCTCCGAAGCACAACCCAACCAAGCCCCACTGCTTCTTAACACAGCGCGCCTCCAACCCGGAAGCCAGCCGCACCAATGTGTCGGAGGAAACACCGTGTACCTGGCCCCCTTGGTTAGCGCGCACTGCGCCCAGCCCGCCACAGGAGTCGCTGGAGCGCGATGAGACAAGGATATCCCTACCGGCCAAACCCTCCCTAACCCGGACGACGCTAGGCCAATTGTGCGTCGCCCCACGGACCTCCCGGTCGCGTCCGGCTGCGACAGAGCCTGGGCGCGAACCCAGAGACTCTGGTGGCGCAGCTAGCACTGCGATGCAGTGCCCTAGACCAGGGAGGCCCGTCAGTCTATTCTTGTTCTGAGAAATGAAGGCTATTCCATGCGAGAAGTTGCCAAGAAACTGAAGATCTCGTACAATGCTGTGTACTACTCCCTTCACAGAACAGCGCAAACTGGCTCTAACCAGAATAGAAAGAGTGGGAGGCCCCAATGCACAACTGAGCAAGAGGACAAGTACATTTGAGTGTCGAGTTTGAGAAACAGACGCCTCACAAGTCCTCAACTGGCAGCTTCATTAAATAGTACCTGCAAAACGCCAGTATCAACGTCTACAGTGAAGAGGCGACTCCAGGATGCTGGCCTTCTAGGCAGTGTTCCTTTGTCCAATGTCTGTGTTCTTTTGCCCATCTTAATCTTTTATTTTTATTGGCCAGTCTGAGATATGGCTTTTTCTTTGCAACTCTGCCTAGAAGGCCAGCATCCCGGAGTCGCCTCTTCACTTACAACATTAACAATGTCTACACAGTATTTCTGATCAATTTGATGTTATTTTAATGGACAAAAAATGTGCTTTTCTTTCAAAATCAAGGTCATTTCTAAGTGACCCCAAACTTTTGAACGTGTGTGTGTGTGTGTGTGTGTGTGTGTGTGTGTGTGTGTGTGTGTGTGTGTAAATTCATTGTGTAGGCCTATAGGCTATTCACTGCAGTATTATTCCTAATAATTCATCTTTTGCTCTTGGAGTCCCAGCTTGTACAGGTATTTTGTGCATTGTATTTACTACTACAGCTAGCTCTTGCTTGCTGACTGTAAAACATATGTTTTTATTGATGAGTGAGAAAGTTAGACACACAAATATCATATCCTGCCAAAAATGATAACCTCCCCAGTTATTGTAATGGTGAGAGGTTAGCATGTCTTGGGGGTATGATATTTGTGCGTCTGTACATTTCTCTCTCATCGTTATTCACTATGTATTCAGGAGTATATGTAATCATGGTATCATCCACATTGATGTAGAAGTGTTTAGAAACATATTCTATTCTTATTCTACAATAAAAGTGACTCCAAAATGATAAAAAATTATTTAGAATGCAACCAAAACAAACAGCAAATGCATTCAACACGTTTGTAGAGTCACAAGCTTGATGTAATCATTGCGTGCTAGGAATATAGGACTTTTGATATACTAAACTTTTGACTACTTCAATACACACAAGTGAATTTGTCACAATACCTTTGGTCCCCTAAAATGGGGGGACTATGTGCATAAACTGCTGTTATTTCTAAATGGTTCACCCGATATGGATGAAAATACCCTCAAATTAAAGTTGACAATCTGCACTTTAATCTCATAGTCATTGTATCATTGCTGGAGTACAAAGCCAGAACAACAAAAAATGTGTCACTGTCCCAATAATTACAGAGGACACTAATGGGTCTGGTAGGACTGTAGAGTGAAGGAAGTCTCCTCCCTGTGCTTGGCTGCCAGAGAGGCTGGGGTCCCGACTGAGAAGTGCTCTGGGGAGAGCTTTAGGATTGTTGTTGTGGAAAGTGTGACTACAAGGGCAAAAATGCTGTCCCCATTGTTTTCCTGAATATGGGAGAGCTAAGAATTTCCTGTGTGCGTGTTTTAAACCTCTCCAGGGAGAGAAGTGAACTTCTGCTCTCTATCATTTGGCAGAAGGCCCAGAATATATGGACCTATCATGAATATTGGGCTTTTTCATCATAAGATCTTATTGGAAGTGAAGTGCTTTTATCACTCACTGGCACCGCAGACTGGTGCAAGGTCTTTGGAGTTAGGCTAATTTACGAAAATATGTCCTATTGGAGCCTCAGTTGCTTTCTTTCCTGTCTCTAGGCCTAAGTTAGAGGAAAAAGACAAAAGGCAGGGACATATTCAATGTCAGGGTAATCACATTTTGGTCCAGGCCTGAGCTCTAGCCTAGCCTACACCTCAGTGTTAGACTGTGTGTTCACTCAGGGTTACAGTATTGTGTTAACTGAAAACAGACATGCAGTCCTTTGTGTAGGCGGACATAATCATTCTAAGAGAACTTATGACCGCTAGTCCGCTACTCATATCAAGGGCCAGTGCAGCTCTAGAAGCTGCTCAAATTGGCTTAATTTCAGAATGCTCCAGGGGATGGCGAGATTCTTATTCCTCCAGCACACAGTCCATTTCACCTGAACACCACAGTGATTTTGGCCAGTGATGAGAAGCCTCTGGTGCTGCAGGCTAGCACTTTTGAATGAAGAGGGCAGTAGCCTGGTCCCATGTTAGCTTGGCTTAGGCAATCCACTGCTATTAGGCCATTATTCTGTTGCTTTACACACTGTATTTCTCTGACAGGGATTTCGCTGCTCTCCAGGCCCGTCTTAATCAGGTTCCAAAAGTCTCTGAGGAATGATGGGAAGTTGTCAGCATGGAAAATGAGAATCTGAAAAATAAAATTATCAGCTTTTAACTCATGACAGTGATTGAATTCATCATAATTGGCTTTTGTAATTTTTGGGCATGACATTTTTTTGCAGATTAATATTATTTCATCATAGTTGTGGGTGTAAAATGAGGAAGTCTTATGCTACAGTAGCTATCCCAAGGGTAGCAGCATCAACTATCTGCACCTGCTTAGGGCAACAACATCAACAGTATCGGCCCATTCTACTATAATATAATAATATATGCAATTGTTTTGTTCCAAAGCATAATAGAGAGATGTATGTGATCGTATACAAATGTAAGCGGGATTTGAAATTGTTATGTTTTAGTCAAATTGATCTGTTTGGGCTTCTTGCGGTCAATTTGCGGTCTACAATTATTTGTAGTTTATGTTCCGGCCCCCCAAGCCTCCGCTCAAGAAAAATTGGCCCGCAGCTGAATGTAGTTCATGATACCTGATACGGTGCATTTGGAAAGTTTTCAGACCCTTTGACTTTTTTCACATTTTGTTACATTACAGCCTTATTCTAAAATTGATTAAATTATTTTGTTCCTCATCAATCTCAGAACAATATGCCATATTTTTGGGGGGGCAAATGTATAAAACATTTAAAACAGAAATACCTTATTTACGTAAGTAATCCGACCCTTTGCTGTGAGATTTGAATTTGAGCTCATGTGCAGCCTGTTTCCATTGATCATCCGATGCATTCGGAAAATATTCAGATCCCTTGACTTTTTCCACATTGTTAAGTTACAGCCTTATTCTAAAATGGATGTTTTGACAACTTGATTGGAGTCCTGTGGTAAATTAAATTGATTGGGCATGATTTGGAAAGACACACACCTGTCTATATAAGGTGTTTTCTTTATTTGTTATAGTGAAGACATCACAACTAATGAAATAACACACATGGAATCATGTAGTAACCAAAAAAAGTGTTTTTAATATTTTAGATTCTTCAAAGTAGCCACCCTTTGCCTTGATGACAGCTTTGCACACTCTTGGCATTCTCTCAACCAGCTTCACCTGGAATGCTTTTCCAACAGTCTTGAAGCTGTTCCCACATATGCTGAGCACTTGTTGGCTGCTTTTCGTTCACTCTGTGGTCCAACTCATCCCAAACCATCTCAACTGGGTTGAGGTTGTGTGATTGTAGAGGCCAGGTCATCTGATGCAGCACTCCATCACTCTCCTTGGTCAAATAGCCCTTACACAGCCTGAAGGTGTGTTGGGTCATTGTCCTGTTGAAAAACAAATGATAGTCCCACTAAGCACAAACCAGATGGGATGGTGTATCACTGCAGAATGCTGTGGTAGCCATGCTGGTTAAGTGTGCCTTGAATTCTAAAGAAATCACAGACAGTGTCACCAGCAAAGCTCCATTACACCTTCTCCTCCATGCTTCACGGTGGGAACCACACATGCGGAGATCATCCATTCACCTACTCTGCGTCTCACAAAAACATGGCGGTTGGAACCAAAAATCGCAAATTTGGACTCATCAGACCAAAGGACAGATTTCCACCGGTCTAATGTCCATTGCTCGTGTTTCTTGGCCCAAGTCTCTTCTTATTTTTTGGTGTCCTTTAGTAGTGTTTTCTTTGCAGCAATTTGACCATGAAGGCCTGATTGACGCAGTCTCCTCTGAACAGTTGATTTTGAGATGTGTCTGTTACTTGAACTCTGTGAAGCATTTATTTGGGCTGCAATTTCTGAGGTGCAGGTAACTCTAATGAACTTATCCTCTGCAGCAGAGGTAACTCTGGGTCTTCCTTTCCTGTGGCGGTCCTCATGAGAGCCAGTTTCATTAAAGCGCTTGGTGGTTTTTGCGACTGCACTTGAAGATACTTTCAAGTTTGTGACATTTTCTGTATTGACTGACCTTCATGTCTTAAAGTAATGATTGACTGTCATTTCTCTTTGTTTATTTGAACTGTTCTTGCCATAATATGGATTTGGTCTTTTACCAAATAAGGCTATCTTCTGTATACCACCCCTATCTTGTCACAACACAACTGATTGTTAAACTTTTAACAAGGCACACCTTCTAATTGCAATGCATTCAAGGTGATTACCTCAAGAAGCTGCTTGAGAGTGTGTTATTGCATAGGTTTGATGTCTTCACTGTAGAATAATAGTAAAAATAAAGAACAACATTGGAATGAGTAGGTGTGTCCAAACTTTTGACTGGTACTGTATGTACATTTATTTTTTCAGTATTTTTTTTTATACATTTGCTAAAAACCTGTTTTTGCTTTGTCATTATGGGGTATTGTGTATAGATTGATGAGGAGAGAAAAAACAATTTAGTCAATTTTAGAATATGGTTGTAACGTAACAAAGCGTGGAAAAAGTCAAGGCGTCTGAATACTTTCCGAATGCACTGTATATGGCATTTACCTTTTTGCTTTGCATGAAGGTAAGACCGTTGTTTTCATCAAGTATGTTCACAGCTGTTCTGCGTCTTGAATTTGTCTCTGGCTACTTGCACAAATCAGATTGACATTGCCTACGGCACCAGGCAGGAGGTTTGTTTTCCGTTTCCATTGCCATGGAACTGGGGTCTGACAGAATTTTAATTGTGTTGGCAATGATTAGAATGTTAGGGGGAGTGTCATACTTCTATCGAGCTTTTCACTGCAGAAGTGGATGCCATACTGCAAATAACTTCATACATAGTGATACCAGGTAGTAATTGTCTTATGATATGATAACCTCGCTGCCTACAATGATACCTTAGCCTAGTCAGGAGAATTGAGGTTCCTGGAAGAGATCCCCTCTTTTCATATTGATTGGCTAAATCCAAAACATCTAGGCCTAGCTCGCCAAAGATAATAATATTTGTGTGTATCTAGCACCATATGTTGTGCATTGTCTCTTTCATCACAGAGATTTATCAAACTGTCCTTTGCCTACTCCCAGTATCTGTAATCAGCTCAGGGCCTGACCAGCAGGCATT
Source organism: Salvelinus sp. IW2-2015 (assembly GCF_002910315.2). Lineage (NCBI taxonomy): Eukaryota > Metazoa > Chordata > Actinopteri > Salmoniformes > Salmonidae > Salvelinus > Salvelinus sp. IW2-2015. The sequence goes on along the minus strand of NC_036860.1, from coordinate 51,601,190 downwards.
AGTTATGGGTGACGTAAGCAAGCCCTATGCTCTATGTAATTCARAAGGGCAAAGCAGTCCTCCCCTGGCTCCCGTATCGGTAAGCAGCTCCAGCTATGCAGCCTACATGAGGACAAAGAGCTGTGGTGGATTGTGGTGCTAAATATAGCTGGGCGCTAGGTACAGATTAGTGTTGAATAGTGAAAAGTGAGGGATCAGTGTGTGGGGAATATCATTCAGCCAGCTCGGCAATGATTGATATGACAACGTGGGCTCTCCCCCAGACAGCTCACTGGCTTCAATTGGTGTCTGCCTGCAGGATGTTTGATAAGACCTCTCTAGGATAGGATAGGTATCAGGAAGAAGAGCATGACGAGTGATTCTACTTTGTGGATTGGTTGCTGTAAGTCAATCCTCTCAGTCAGTTTAGCATAGCATCAATTATGCTAAGGAGTAAGTGTTAATGTAAAGATAGGCTATGTCTTTTGTATGTTCAGACTCTTTGGTCTATGGCTTCTGCCAATCTGTATTCAGACCCCTTGACTTTTTCKAAATTTTGCTACGTTAACAGCTTTATTCTAAAATGGATTAAAAAAGAAATCCTACACACCGCATAATGGAAAAACAAAAAGTATATATATATTTTTTTGCAAATGTATAAAAAAACAGATATTCCATTTACATAAGTATTCAGACCCTTAACTCAGTACTTTGTTGAAGCACCTTTTGGCAGCGATTACAGTCTCAAGTCTTCTTGGGTATGACGCTTCAAGCTTGGCACACCTTTATTTGGGGAGTTTCTCCCATTCTTCTCTGCAGATCCTCTCAAGCTCTGTCAGGTTGGATGGGGAGCATCGCTGCACAGCTATTTTTGAGTGGTCCAGGCTCACTCAAGGACATTCAGAGACTAGTCCCGAAGCCACTCCTGCATTGTCTTGGCTCTGTGCTTAGGGTCGTTGTCCTGTTGGAAGGTAAACCTCCGCCCCAGCCTGAGGTCCTGAGCGCTCGGGATCAGGTTTTTATCAAGGATCTCTCTGCTCCGTTCATCTTTCCTTCAATCTTGACTAGTCTTCCAGTCCATTCCGCTGAAAAATATCCTCACAACATGATGCTTCCACCACCGTGCTTCACCGTAGGGATGGTGCCAGGTTTCCTCCAGACGRGATGCTTGGCATTCAGGCCAAAGAGTTAAATCTTGGTTTCATCAGACCAGAGAATCTTGTTTCTCATGGTCTAAGAGTCCTTTAGGTGCCCTTTGGCAAACTCCAAGCGGGCTGTCATGTGCCTTTTACTGAGGAGTGTCTTCCGTCTGCCCACTCTACCATAAAGACCTGATTGATGGAGGGCTGTCCTGTAAGCTTCCCCCATCTCCACAGAGGAACTCTAGAGCCTTGTCAGTCAAAAAAATAAATAACAGTATGGGGATGAGGTAGTTGGCTGTGCTATTTACAGATGAGCTGTGTACAGATACAGTGATCGGGAAGCTGCTCTGACAGCTGATGCTTAAAGTTAGTGAGGGAGATATGAGTCTCCAGCTTCAGTCATTTTTGCAATTCATTCCAGTCATTGGCAGCAGAGAACTGGAAGGAATGGCGGCCAAAGGATGCTTCATTGTAGGCATGGTGCCAGGTTTCCTCCAGACGTGACGCTTGGCATTCAAGTCAAAGAGTTCAATCTTGGTTTCATCAGACCAGAGACAATCGGGTTCTTGGTCACCTACCTGACCAAGGCCCTTCTCCCCCGATTGCTCCGTTTGGCCAGGCGGCCAGCTCTAAGAAGAGTCTTGGTGGTTCCAGACTTCTTCCATTTAAGAATGATGGAGGCCACCGTGTTTTTGGGGACCTTCAATGCTGCAGAAATATTTTGGTACAATTCCCCAGATCTGTACCTCGACACAATCCTGTCTCTGAGCTCTACAGACAATTCCTTTGACCTCAGTGCATGTCAGCGCAAAAACCAAAGCCATGTCAACTGTGGGACCTTATATAGACAGGTGTGTGCCTTTTCCAAATCATGTCCAATTAAATTAATTTACCACAGGTGGACTCCAATAAAGTTGTCGAAACCTCCATTTTAGAATAAGGCTGTAACTTAACAATGTGGAAAAAGTCAAGGGATCTGAATATTTTCTGAATGCATTGTATGTTTGTGTCAGATCATATGGTGTGCCATGACATCTAGAAAGTATGTTTTTGCAGAAACTCTTAGCAGCCAGACCATAGGACAGGGCAGAGCACTGTGTCCTTGGTGCGGCACTGTGATTCACAGGTTCGCGTCACACTTCCCCATTTCATCCTGTGTGCTCCATTCAAATGGCCTCTCCTACATTCATACAATATTTTGACTGTGTCCAGCTAGCTAATAATCACCCAAATGATAGCTACACAGTCCGGGAGCATCAAAAACAATGGATAGAGGACCATTTTTCTTTTGCACATTTTGAAGGCAAGGAAATATAACCAATTTATAGTGCGGCCCTCCGGACCTTGTTGAATGCTTAAAGATTTGCCCAAATTTGACACTGTCTAATGCCTGTTGACTGACTGTGATGAGGTGCTGCTGGGCTAGGCTGACTTCATAGTCACACTGCGCGGGCGTCACTGCTTTTGCGTCTGTGTGAAAAACTTCTGCATGGCTGTGCTGGTGTGGAGTGTTTTCATTCAGCTCTTGTGACCTGCTTAGGCGGTGCATGTGGTGGCCCTCTGGGTCATGGTGCAGTTGGCAGCGGGTGATGCCTCTAGCCCCTGCTCTGTCCTCTGCTGGCACTGGCTGACGCTTTTCTGGTGCCTGGGGACACAAGCGTTGCTGTGGGAATGCGGACACCTAGGGTGACTGGGCTGGTGCAGGGTGTCGTTGTCGGGGAAGTAATGTTATCAGACAGCGACCCTGATTGAGACGGCCCCCAAGCTGAATTGTAACGGCATTTTGTGTGTGTGTGTGTCCCAGAAATGTATAGCCTTATCTTTCGATAGCCTCCTTTGACACACCTCGGCTATTTCTCGAGAGGAACATGTTAATTTCCACCGCTGCTCATTGTGATGCTCAGTCATGATGTCTGTCTGCTTCTCCACAACATGGCTGCTGTTCCTGACATTCTTCCTGTTCCCAACACTGCAGGTGCTGAAGGGATGCGTGGGCTGGAAGTCCTAGGGCACTGCTAGCCCACCTCTGCTCAGAGAGAACGCAGCACTGTGTCCTCAACACACTGCCTGCCTGCCTGCCTGGGGAGACCAGCCATCACATCCTCACAGCATTGGATGCAGCTGGCTCAAAAACAGAGGAAGAACCGTGACCGGCTGTCTGTGGTGTTGTGATGATGAGGGGATAACGGGGCCGAGCGCTGAGGGCCCTGAGGTGGACTGGCACAGTTGAAGCAGCAGGCCAGGGTTAAGCCAGGGGAGGGGAGGCAGGTGGTGGGCGCCCACCGTCCAAGGACCAGGAGCCACCATTTCTCGGGTGGTGTTGCCGGCGCGGAGGAGGGGCGCCGTTCGGAGGTTGGAGGCTCTCTGGATGATGACCAGCCTCTTCCGCCGTCACAGCAACAGCAGTGGTAACCATGGTGACGTGGCGCCGCACGAGGAAAGCCCTGTTRCAGGCGAACTCAACAACAGTCGTGGGGGTGGGCGCACGGTGCGGCGTCTGGAGTTCAACCAGGCCATGGAGGACTTCAGGACCATGTTCCCCAGCATGGAACAGGAGGTGATAGAGTGTGTTCTGCGGGCCAACCACGGAGCCGTGGACTCCACCATCGACCAGCTGCTCCAGATGAGCCTAGACGGACACGGCTCTAACGACAGCTCTGACTCAGAGGACAGCCTTCCTCCTGAGGTACGTCTAGGGGCTACTTGTATAGAAACTAGTGGGTAGCCCAGATTAAACTAAGTGAACACAACCTAAGACCGTCTGAGACTATAGCTTATCATGAAATGCATGTCAAAGTTGTCAGCTACTTTTTCACCCCATATTCATTCATACACCTTATTTCATTGTATTTATTTGTTTGCCTCTTCAAACCAGATGGTTGCTCCTGGGGAGGGAAAAGTATTTGATGTTGCTTTTAATATGCGGTTGTAATGGATGACATGCATTTCTCTGGAGGTCACTGTGATTATACACTGCTATTGTGGACAGAAAGCTTTGATAGGCTGTCTAAAGCGGTTTTCAAAAGCTTGCCAATACCCAGAGGTAGGCTATACACTGTATGCTCTATATGTGTTGACTGCTGTGAACAGCCAAGACAAGCCATTCCTTTGGACATTCATGACCTCCCTTTGTACTGATGCATCAACTCTTTCTGAGTAGTAACAAGGTTGTATCAAGTGCCTTATTGGACTMCCAAGCTGTTCGCTTTGTATTTGATTAAATTACTGCAGGTCTCTCAATTCCAACCATATTTTGTGTTTTTATTAGCCTCAGTCCACTCTGGCTSTATTCCACCAATGACACCATGCTCCACACAGGATATTATTGAACTTTGTTTAGTTTATTTCCCCCTATCACTCTGAATGACCTGAGGGAGAGGAGCAGATGTTTATCTTAATAAATGATGAAGAGCTGATCTTAGTACTTATAGTGGAGCGTGTTCTACCTCGCATGCTAGGCTGTTATTTGGAAAGTGAAGTTAATTTACATTGATTAAATACAGGATGAAAACCTGCTGCTTGAGGTTTGTAAAACAGCCCAATGAAAGCCCTCACATTGCCTCTTATTAAGGGCATAAAGGCTGAGCTGCATTTCCAATGAGCAGTTATAATACAGATTCATTATTCATTTCATCTGCTCTTTGAAGTGTTCATATGTGCCATCTGAAGGGGCTGTCATGTCCTTTAGAACATTCTCAATGTCTCCCCTGACCTCTAACCTCTGACCTTGTAGATCCGGGAGAGGACGTTGGAGCCAGACAGCTCTGACGAGGAGCCCCCGCCGGTCTACTCCCCGCCCTCCTATGACATGCACATCTACGACAGGAAGTACCCAGACGAGGTCCTGCCCACAGCCTCACCACCTCCCAGGCAAGTGAAATGAAGTGAAGAGAAGAGAAGATAAGATAAGAGAGGGAGGGAAGGGGGAGGTCTCAGGGCCACCTGGCTGGCTCTGACCTCATTTCACTTAAAGGAGAATAATAGATGGTTGGGATAATGTGAATTAGTGAATACGTTTTCTCTGAAACCATACTTTACATGAGTGTTGAGATACATATTCTACTTTGGTGCTTTCTCTATATCTAATACATGATATGACTGGTCAGCGATTCATGCTGTGAGTGCTTTGAATGCTAAGAGGTTCATAATGCTCCACCTGCTGTCTAATGAATGCTAGTGCAGCAGCTATGAAATCCATGCGAGGTACATGTTCTTAACTGTGCTCTAACTTGGGTAGATCTGTAGACCTAATACTAGTGATAGTTTTGTTATATGAACACAATGTTGTATATGTGTGCCAAGGAGAGAACCTTTCAGAAGAAAGAGAAACAGTTTATGTTTATGTTAGATGGATCCTTTGAAGATGACCAACACAACATTATTGATATTTACGGTTARAGAACGTAGCATCAATGGAACTAACAATATCCTTTGCCATCTATCTGCCAGCTTTGATGCCAGTCAAACTCCTCCCTGCCAGCCCCCTCCTTGTCCACCCCCTCCCGCCAGTCAATGGCAGGTTGGCAGTTACAGGAACTGGAACCCACCGTTACTAGGCAACCTCCCTGATGACTTCCTGCGGATCCTGCCTCAGCAGCTGGATAGTCTGCCAGTAGGTAGATTTATGGGTCAGCCCCTAATGGACCATTAACCCACACTGCCATTACTTACAGACTGCTGGCTGCCTGGCACTCTGCTCTGATGGCCAACTGGCTGGATAATTACCAGCCTCTGCAACGGGCTGCACGCTAAGGAAAATACAGTTTAGCTATTTATACAGAATCAGTTCCCTGGTAGTCTTCCAAAAATGAAGACACCACCCAAAAAACTAGATATTATTTTCAATTCATGGTGCAATTTTATAAAAAACTGAAGTATTTCCACATAGGACTTTGACATGTCTAACAGTGTTCTCTCTGGTCCCTCCCTGCAGCGCTCATACACCAGCCTAACGCAGAGTAGTCTGACCCAGCCCTCTTCCTCTTCATCCCTGTCGTCCATGACGCAGCAAGTTCAGCCGGGGACGGGGGCCAGGGCAGGCCAGGTTGGCATGGAGACTGAGCAGGAGAGGAAGCTGAAGCAGTACTTGGGAGATGAGCGCATCGCCCTCTTCCTGCAGAACGAGGAGTTTATGAGGGAGCTGCAGCGCAACCGCGAGTTCCTCATCGCCCTTGAGAGAGGTGTGTACACACACACGTCCAAGCACACACTCAGTAATACATCCTCACACTGATTATTTTCTGCAACGTTTCCAAATGTTTTATACAGTACTAAGCGATGATATCACTATGCTTTCATCCCAATCAAGGTATGAAGAGTCATTAGAAGAAGGGTCTCTGTCATGGCAGTGCTTTTCTCTTAATTTTCACCACTTCTGTACTAGTAATGCATGAAGGAAGGCTTGCAGGTTGTCCTGCTACGTGCCTCTATGCCCATAACCCTATTGATGCTGAGACATCGGCTCTCTCTGTTTTAGATCGGCTGCAGTATGAGTCAAAGACATCCAAGTCCCATCATTCAACAGCTTTCATGGGGATGTCCACTCCAGGTAGATATCATTCATCTGCACTCCATAGCATTCAGCTACATCCTAGTACTCTCGCTCTGAAAAGGTCCAGGTTTCATGTAGGCTCCTGCAGTGAAATGCCTTATTTTAAAGGCACACAGAGGAAGTGTGACTCGGTGTGCATCTCACTCGTTGTTTATCAATCAATCACTCAATCAAATGTATAATTTTTTTWATTTTTACATCAGCCATTTTTWAATTTTTACATCAGCCAATGTTTTAAGGTGCTGTACAGAAACCCAGCCTAAAACCCCAAACAGCAAGCAATGCAGATGTAGAAGCACATGTCTCTGTGTGCGTCTTATCATGTCTTGATGTGTGTGTCTTTCTCTGTTCTTGCGCGTCTCTGTGGGGTCTATTTCACGCTGCTTGTTTGTGTTCTAGGAGATAATTGTGCCTCAGGCTCTGGGGAGGCCTGCACCAATGTTACAGACGATGCCTTGTTCCGTGACAAACTCAAGCACATGGGCAAATGTAAGAACACTCCCAATCTCTGGCTTGCTCTCTGGGGTATAACTAAATATTTTTCTCAATGTATGTGTCTCTGTGTCGCTCCCAAATTCCAAATGTTATCAGAACTTTCCACGTTGGGAATGTCCAGTTAGCATGAAATGGTTCTAGCAGTGCATGGAACTGGAAATGAGGGATGGTGTCTATATACAGCAAGGTCATTATTAGAAATCAACATACATTTGTAGGACATTACCCTCTTAAAGTTGGTGCTCCAGAAAGGTATACAGTAGTAAAAGTCTCCACCGTTCCTGCTCTTTAAAACTGCAAATAAGATATTAAGAATAAAATGTTTTCTGAAATATATAATTATGTGTTGATGGACATATGCTTTCTCAAATCCAATCAGTCATATTAATTAAAACAAACTCAGCCCAAACTGTTAAATTTGTATTCACTTAACCAATTGTCTGTTTTCTCTCCACTTTCTATTTGATCCTGTAATCCTCCACAGCTACACGGAAGAAGCTTTTTGAAGTCGCTAGAGCTTTCTCTGAAAAGACCAGAAGAAGAAAAACAAAAAGGAGAGCCCTCTTGAAACACAATTCGTATCCTTCCACTTCACTAGTGGTCCCGTACCCCACCCATCACCTCTCCCTCCTCTCCCTGACAGGCCTCCATTGTCCAATGGTTCTTTTGTCCTTGCCAGAAGTGACCTTGAGCTTCAATTGAACTGAACAGATGCGCTTGCATTGTAAAGATGTAATTAACTATCCCTGAGAGACATCCCTGTATGTTGATGAGTGGCTGTAATATCTGCCTTTGTTTCTGATGTATGTGGGTTTGAATTCCAGGGAATGTCCCATTTAGTATCCATTTTGGCTTTATTAGGGCTTTGCTGAATTAGGAGGTCCTCTCATGGCCTTGACTCTGGTCCCGCAGGCTTAGTATTATGTTTAAACCACTGCCAGTCCTCTTAACATTCTCTATCAGACTGGGTAATGCTGCCTCCACTGCCAACCTCTTGGATGACGAAGATGCCGGACACCTGAGTGGTACGTTTATCGATGTTTTAATATCATTCCAGTGAAGAAACTTCATTGAATGCTATGAGACATTGATTGGTCGATTGTTTCATTTAGGCCTAGTCCAATTGTAAGTGGGGAGATGAATGTGGACCACATGCTTATTTGTATGAACCATGTGTCTGTACAGAGAAGGACAGACAACTTAAGAGACCAGGCCCTCAGGAAGAGGAGATGCCCCAGCAGGAAGTGTTGTCATGGTGAGAGAGCAGTAACCACCCACAAAAAACATGCCTTAAACTGTACATTTGTATGTTTTGGATTTCCTCAACTAACATTTATCTTACCTATTTCTCTGATAGATTTCTCATATAGTTTCTTCTGTGACAATGGAAGAACAACATGGTTCACACTACACCTCTGGACCTGAACCAGACCGTCCGAACTCCCATGGAATATTGTTGTCTTTAGATGCTCTTCAGGACTGGGAAATTTTAAGTCGTAAGACCAACATGACTGATTTGGAAGTCAGAGCAATTCTTCAACCAATGAGATTTTAGCTAGCAAAATGAGCTAGCTAATATTGCAAATGATAAAGTTAGCTAGCTTGCTTAGCTATTATCCACATTGATAAGTTTGACGGCATCAAAGGTGATCGGTCAGTGATGAAACGTCACAACTCTTAAATTGGGTATCATCTCCATCTCCGACTTTCCCACTACGAATTCCAAATTGGGAGGGTCGTTCAAGTGCTTATTTCCCAGTCGAAACATTGTATTTCCCAATTCCGAGTAGCATTTGAAGGCAGTCTTTTGATTTCTTGTTTCAGAAATCAACAAACTGGCTAGTTAGATGCTTTTTTGTATGATTTAAATTACATTTTAATATAATATATATATTGTTATTGATGGTGAATATTAATAATGTTATGATTTTATTTTAAAGTATTACTCATTTTGAATTATTCCTGATAATYTCTGGGTGATACAGTGAAAGCTGGAGTTGTAATTCCGATACGACTTAGGAGTCTAGTGCATTTTACTTGCATATGAATGGATTTGAACATATTTATACTGAACAAAAATATAAACGCAACAATTTCAGAGATTTTGCTGAGTTACAGTTCATATCAGGAAATCAGTCAGTTGAAGTAAATAAATTAGGCCCAGATCTATGGATTTCACATGGGCAGGGGTGCAGCCATGASTGGGCCTTGGAGGGCATAGGCCCACCCACTGAGTACCCAGGCCCACCCACTGGGGAGAATGAGTTGTTCCCCACACAAGGGCTTTATTACAGACAGAAATACTCCTCAGCATCTCCCCACACATCCCCTCAGACGATCTTGCAGGTGAAGAAGCTGGATGTGGAGGTCCTGGGTTGGCCTGGTTACACGTAGTCTGCGGTTGTGAGGCCGGTTGGACGTACTGCCAAATTCTCTAAAACAACATTGGTGGATGCTTATGGTAGAGAAATGAACATTCWKTGGCAACAACTCTGTTGGACATTCCTGCAGTCAGCATGCCAATTACACGCTCCCTCAAAACTTGAGAGACAGCTGTGGCATTGTGTTGCTTAACAAAACTGCAAATTTTAAAGTGGCCTTTTATTGTCCCCAGCACAAGGTGTAATGATCTTGCTGTTTAATCAGCTTCTTGATATGCCACACCTTATATTMGCAAAATGCTCACTAACAGGGATGTAAACAAATTTGTGTACAACATTTTAGAGAAATAAGCTTTTTGTACGTGTGGAATATGTCTGGGATCTTTTATTTCAGCTCATGAAACATGGGACCAACACTTTACATGTTGCGTGATATATTTTTGTTCAGTATAGCTCGGTACCATTCAAGTCKATTTCTGACCCCATGTGAGTTTGTGTGTGTGGAACAAAATATTGTTATATTTTATTCTTACCCCAATGCAACCATATTCTCAATCTGATATTATAATCTCTCCAAAAATAGTCTGCCTTGAGGTCCAATTTTAAGGTCCAGATAGGCTAATTCTTCCTGTTGGTCTATGGTATCTTCCCAGAGATGACCTATGTAGGTGATACTGTTTCCAGTGTAACAAGAGAGCACTGGTTTGAATCAGAATTGGGACCATCAGTGTAACAGTAGCCATGTGGCTAGGGTTTCCTCCTTTAGCATGCATACACCTATTTACTCAGTAAATCATTTATGTACTGTTTCTCATACAACTTTATAGTACAGTATTTGATACACTATGAATTTTCTTCTTCTGTTTGTGGCTTCTACATCTTTGTTGCTAACAGAAGAGAAGTTTGATCTTAAATTGAGGATTTATTCCCGAATTTCACTCTGCTTGCTATTTTCATATTTTACCATGTGTTTTTGCCGGTGACTGTCTCTTCCATGCCTCTGAGGACACTACACCCCCATTGCAGCTCAGTTTTACTAAAATCATTTGTTTTTGTTATGTAGAGAATAAATGATTTACATTTTATTTGAAGATAATAGTTAATTCTTGTCTTGTTTGTAGATGCTTAGGAAAGGAATCTCATGACTGTATCACAATGATTCACTGGCTTTATGTGATCCTGCTGTAAATGAGACCTATAAGAGTTGATAGAAGTTTTTTTATTTTGAGTACCATCATTTTTTTAAATTGAGAATACCAGTACTTCCTGATAATATTCACGCTGGTTTAGACTGTATGTATCTGCATCACTTAGCTATGTATTTAGCTAGATGTGTATAAATTGAAATGGTTTGAATGATTTATGATCTTGGGGAAATCATTGCCATAAACTATGTAGATATACGTACTGTAGTTAGCAAGAAAATAATCAATGCTCAGGGAATCTTACTCAAACACCATTTTCTTGTCGTGTTCGACCCTCTTCTCCGCCATTTTCTCCCCAACTGATTAAACACAGCTAAAATGTTTCTGATATTTATATTCTGCAGTGTTCCATGGCCTACTATGCTATAATCCTTGTGGGTGGAGTTTTGGACCAATTATAATTGGTTTGGTACTGCATTCTCTGGCTATACTAGAGAGAGAAGATGGCACTCTGTTGGCCTTTGTGGAACACATCAATTCAGTACAAATGGCAAGACTTTTCAATATCAGTCCTATCCTTTAGAAAATACTGTTTTAGCAAATGCAGTTTAGACTACAATTGCTTCTTATCATCAGACCACAAACTTAATCTGTCACCCTGTCTAGTTGTAGTTTACCTCCACTTTTACGAAAGTGAACCTGTAAATGAACCTTTAAGATTATAGATTGTTTTACACTGAAATAGGATATGGACCAAAAAAACTAAACTAGAGGGTGACTTGTTCTTAGGTGCGTAAGCATTTCATTTCAGTCTGAACATTTTCTTTATCTGGGTTTGTGTGATGGATGAAATATTCTGTTGTCCTGTGTGTTGGTCAGGGGGCACCTGAGACTTGGTATATTTATATTGTCTTCCATGTTACCTTAGGTCCCTCCAAAGGATTTTGTGTTACATGAATGTACAGTATAGAGCCAATGTTGATTAAAACATTAACCATTTACAGTGCTCCTCTTTGGGCTTGTTATTTGAATGACTCACCATCACCCAATCAAAAGACAGAATTTATCTTTGTGAAAGTCTCAWACTGTATTCCTCTATTTTTCTATTTGAAAAAGCATACATGCTAGAAACCTATCATCAAATTACATTACAACTCATGTTATCAAATGCAGGTTAAAGAAAGAAGAAATGCTAATGCTTTTTTATGACTTGTACAATGTATTTCTATCTGTAAGAGAAATGCTGGTATAGATCTTGAGAAATGATGTAATCTAGTATACATGTAGTATGATCTCTTACTACTCAACCCAATCCAAAAATAGCTATTAAAAAAATCACTTTCAGGATAACTTCTAAAGCAAATATTTTCTTGTACTGCATTTTCTTTGCTACTTGAATAATACAGTTGTTGTACTCTGTGTTCATGGTCTTTATTGTGTGCCAGAGTTTAACTCCACATATAGCATGTCCTACTAATTGCTCTATTTAATGTGTTTGTATGTGGCAGTGTGTGTGCTCCCATGTGCCTTCATTTAAAGAGTTCCCAGGAAGTGACATCAACCCACTGACTGAGCACTGCCACTCATGTCATTTCACAGCACTTAATTTTAGAACATGTTTACTTACTCCTATCTTAGATATGGTATGTAAGACATGACAAAACAGAAATTAAAGTGGTGTGTTCTTTCATGCCTGGTACAAAGTAATTACACAGGGTATTGATCCAAAATATGCCTAAGGAATGTTAACGGTTGCAATTTCATTGTTTCTCTTGTCCTATGCATTTCATGACTTGACTAGGACTATATGTGATAGTAATCAATGCTGCTCAGTGAAATGATTCAATATCACTGCCTGAACTTTTTTGATCACGAGAGGAGTTTGGACCGGGTCCTAACTGCAAACCTACTTTGTCCACTAGATGGTGTTCTTCACAAATGTATTCCACTTTATTGCATCTGCATCCCATGCTTAGTTTTTTTCCTCTCATTGCCTCTGTTTCAGATAGTATGACACATCAGTGTTTTCTCTTGTTTGTTGTCCTGATCATCTCTACCATAGTATCTTGATTATCCTTGCTTGCCGCCTCTGTTTTGTAGTTCAGTCCTTTATTCCTCCCTTGCTGTCAGTCTTTCTCCGTTTATGCATGGCCTCCCTCTGTAGTCATTGCCACCCCTATCCTGAAGGGGGCCCCAACCTGTATGTGTTGTAGTGGTAGACAGGCAGGCAGGGATGGTTGTGGCTGCATGACATGCGTGTTGGGATGAATAAACCTGGCATGCCTTTAACCTGCTAATTGCATGGCGACTGTAGATAGATGAAAGCTCAAAGTCTGGCTGACTACCCTGCTCCTCAGATCATGCCTGGGTCTGGTCTCCCCCTCCCTGTCCAAGGATTGGGATGTTTAATGCCACGTTTTACATAGACTGTTTTGTCTGAACATCACACTCAAGACTTGACAATCTAACTAACCATTTCTAGTGTACTTGTTTGAACATCGTCAATGCAATAGAAAGGCCCTGTAAGGACAATGCAGACAGTGGTGGTACATTATGAATGCAATTGTTTCAGTGCAGCAGTCCTTCCAGGCAGGCTGTGTTTTTAGCAGGTTGACGTTTATTGTCATAKATTTTGTCCTGGAGGCAGAACTGAGTGATTTCCACTAGATGGGCCAGCTGTTAAGTCAAAGTTGTCTGTATTGTAAAAATGTATGAAAACAAAAATGTACTTTTGGTCTTAATTTAAGATTAGGGTTAACAGTGTGGTTTGGTTTGGGTTCAAATCTGATTTTAAGACTTTGTGGCTGTGCCAGATATTCATGACAATAAATACCAACCTCTGTGTTTTTATGGAGCAGCACTCCCACTGTCTAACGTGACCCTCCCTGGTCTCATCCTCCCTCCTCAGACCTGCAGGGTTGGCTCAGGAGATCCCCTGGCACGAAAGGACACGCAATCAGATTGTCCACAATCCAATTTGATCTGATGCACCGCTTCCTGGGAGACTTGCTCCTATGGTCTACACTAAAATGCAGCAGCCTGGCCGGCCAATGAGGTTGCAGTACAAACAGCTTAAGAGGCCGCTGGGCCGGGTGGCATGGCAAAGGATGTGTGTGTCTATCCTCAGCTTAGCAAGCCATGTCAACAAGCTGACAAGTGCCTTCTTCCCTCCCCCACTCGATTGCTGTAAGCTTTCCTGTAAATTAGGCCTTGCTGAATTTGGGGGAATTCTAATTTCATGAAATAAATTTGCTTGCCTTGATGCTCTCTGTGCCTTACACTTGGCAAGACTGTAACAAGCTCAGTCCAATACGCAAGAAAGAAGGGGAGCACGTTTCTGGAAATTGAACTTTTGAGTGTGTAGGTGACGTAAAAGGCGGCAGAGTCACCTGAGTCAAAGCCAGGACACACGTTGATTTCACTCAGTGTGTCTCTAGACTTCAGCATTGCTATGTGGCACTGAGCAAGAGGAGGGCAGTCACACACCTCAAAGGTGAGAGTGGGACCTTAGAGGGGGTTACCTTGTTATCTGCATTTTAAGATATTACTTTAAAAAGATGAGTATCAGAATGTCTGCCTACTAATTAGAGTTAGTTGTATGGCAAAATAGATTATTTTGTGCGATTTCTCTTGATGTACTGAGTGTGGAGTGAAGCATGCTCCTGCAGGTGCTTTGCAGGACAGGTCTCACTCAGAAGGGCTTACATGCACCAGACTAGAAGCTCAAACTTCTCTGATCCTTAGCCTTGTACCCCTCCATCTGTCATTATCTCTCTCGGCTCCTCATGGTCTGAGTGCTGATGAGACCATCTCTCTTCCGGCCCTGTGGACAGGTTGCCAATAGAGAGGATCTTACTCAGAGTTAACATAACATTATGGAGTAAACCCTGCACCCTGAGATGGGATGCAGGCAGAACATGAGGAAAGCAAGGCCTTGCTCATAGTGCTGCGTCAGAGCCAGGAGAGGAGAGGAGGGAGGACTCCAGGGACACATCACATGTACTTACAGATCCAGAGTGAACAACGATCCACAATGATTCTCTCCACAATGCGGTTTGTTCTAATTCTGCAGTTAAAGCATGTCAAGTTCACAGGTTGTGGAGTATTGTGATATTGTTCGAATATGACTAGGTAGTTCACTGCAGTGGATCTCGACATCATCCCTTATTCTCTGGAGCGACATATTTCAACTCAAGTTGATTTTGTGTGTGTGTGTGTGTGTGTGTGTGTGTGTGTGTGTGTGTGAGAGAGAGAGAGAGTGCGGTGCCCAGCCATAGTGAAGGACTTCGTTTCCCAAACTGCAACGCGTCCCATGATGTTTCCAACAGCTGACAGACGGTGAAAGCCTGGGCGAGAGCTGTCAGGGAGGGAGAGATCGGAGTCTCCGCGGAACGGGCAGAATACACAACCCGAGCACTGTTGGACTTTGGATTGCTTTGAACCAGGATATTGATATCGAGCTATTTTTATTGCTTTGTCCGAATTTTGAGACATTTGTTAAGTTCAATAATATTGCGTCGTTGGTGCATGTGCATTTGAACATTTACAGTTTGCATCTACCCCCTAAACCCGTGCCCAATGCCGAGGAATGGATAGTGTGTCTGAGAAAGGTGGAAAGATGGTCGAGAGTGATGAGCAGTCGGAGAGGGATAGTGGCGGTGGCGCAGCGATGGCAGCTCTACACCAATGCGAACTCATCCAGAACATGATTGAAATCTCCATATCCAGTTTACAGGGGCTCCGGACGAAATGCGCCGCGTCCAACGACCTCACACAGCAAGAGATACGTACTTTAGAGGTAATTAACTACTGAACACGGATAAATACTGCGGTCCAAACTGCGGAGTCATGTATGTTCAGCTCAGTTCTGGGCTGCAGCTCTTTGGTGTCTGTATGCGAGGCGCCCCATCAGTTTCCTTCTATTTTGCACAATACACTGCAGCTGTATTGCGCGATGCTATGCATGATTATTTAAAGAATAATCCTATGTTTACACATACTATATATACTGTGACTTCCCACATAGGCTAGGCTATTGATATGCTATAAATAGACTTGTCACTGACGTTTATCTGGTTATTATTGTGACCTCTTTCTGTAGGTTAAATATTTGTCTGGAACCCCGGATATTTTGCAGCAATGTAACGTTAGCTGATGGTGCAGTTGAAATCAAACGGGCCAAATTCCTCATATCAATCTCATGATGGCATTGTCTTCCTCTTTTTATTTTCATTATATTATTGGTCACTATTCCGCATTTCTGCATCAGACAAGGCAAGCTTGGGTACAAGACAAAATGCAGAATTAAATGGCAGAGCATTTCTCGGCAATGGTAAACACCCCTCATGCCAATAATCCTGATCAATTCCCCGACCATAACTCTGAGCCAATTAAGGCCAAGGTGTCGATATTGACAGTGTTCACTGCCTAATGCGTTCCGTGCACCTGTCTGTGGATCCAAATGAATTTCAGTCGTGTCGGGGATGACTTGGTTAGCATGTGTAAACAATTCTGATGAACCAACCAGGGGTTAAATTGTGCATAGGGTGATGGCCTACGTATAGGCTCCGGTCTTTAGGCCTATAATATGGTAGTGTGCACTAGTTTACTGTAGTATGCACTTGGAAAATATTATCATAAGAATAATAGAATAGGGAAATTGTATTATACAGAAATATCATGTTTGTGGGTTTAGATAGTATTCTCACCTGTCGTGACATTGGTCCGGCCTGCATTCAGTCACCAACACACACAAATATATACTGTATAAATCTAGCCATACTCTGCATGCAAATTAAATAAAATACTGATATCAGTGATATATGCATGATCTAAACATCTGAATACGATTTTCAGGTTGGTGTTTGAATTTGAGGGAAGCACATGCTACTACTCTTCCACTCCAGATTGAGATCACTTAATTGGTCAATTGCACAAAAGGTCCAAATCAAATTTGACTTCCACTTTTAACCCAACCCTTCTGAAAGACACGCATACATACACTCAGTGGCCAGTTTATTAGGTACACCACCTGTTAACAAAAATAGTTCGCTCCTACAGACAGTGAATCACATGGCCCTGGCTTTTTATATAAAGCAGGCAGATGGGCATTGAGGCATTCAGTTGCTGTTCGATTGAACGTTAGAATGGGCAAAACAAGTGACCTAAGCGACTTTGAGCGTGGTATGGTCGTCAGTGTCAGGCGTGGCAGTTCCAGTATCTCCGAAACGGCCGCCCTCCTGGGCTTTTCATACATGACAGTGTCTAGTGTTCACCGAGAATGGTGCGATCAACAAACAGACATCCAGTCAGCGGCAGTCCTGTGGGCCAAAACAGCTAGTTGATGAGAGGTTGAAGGAGAATGGCAAGAATCGTGCAACTAACAGGCGGCCCACAAACAGGCAAATACCGGCGCAGTAAAACAGTGGTGTGCACAACGATATCTCGGAACGTACAACTCGTCGATCCTTGTCACGGATGGACTATTGCAGCAGACGACCACACCGGGTTCCACTCCTATCAGCTAAAAACAAGAAGAGGCTCCAGTGGGCACGTGATCACAAACACTGGACAATTGAGGAGTGGAAAAACATTGCCTGGTCCAACAAATCCCGGTTCCTGTGGCGTCATGCATGAGTCCATGGCCCCATCCTACCTGGTGTCAACGGTACGGACTAGTGGTGGTGGTGTAATGGTATGGGGAATGTTTTCCTTACACATGTTAGGTCCCTTTACCAATTGGGCAACATTTCATTGCGATATCCCATCTGGTTTGGGCTTAGTGGGACTATCATTTGTTTTTCAACAGGACAATGACCCAACACACCTCCAGGGTGTGTAAGGGCTATTTGACCAAGAAGGAGAGTGATGGAGTGCTGCATCAAATGACCTGGCTTCCACAATCATCCGACCTCAACCCAATTGAGATGGTTTGGGATGAGTTGTACCGCAGAGTGAAGGAAAAGCAGCCAACAAGTGCTCAGCATATGTGGAAACTCTTTCAAGACTGTTGGAAAAGCATTGCAGGTGAAGCTGGTTAAGAGAATTCCAAGAGTGTGCAAAGCTGTCATCAAGGCAAAGGGTGGCTACTTAAACAAATCAAAACATATTTTAGATTCTTCTATCACTTTCTTGGTTACTACATGATTCCAAATGTGTTATTTCATAGTTTTGATGTCTTCACTATTATTCTACAATGTAGAAAATAGTAAAAATGGCTCAACGGCAATGGCACAACGGCAGCCAATGGCATCTAGGATTTGATACCAGCAAATCTCTGGTTGCCAGCTCACTTCCTGGAAGATTTTTCCTTTCTGGCTCGCATCTCTAACTGCTAAGCTACCTGCRGCCCCAGATGTTTTTGAATAGTGCATTTACTTTTCGTAGTTCTTCAACATTTGAGTTGATAAAAGGCTGGGTCTATTTGAGTGTTATTGGACTGAATCACTAGTTCTCATTAACCTGTTTCAGGACAAAGAAAGACCTCAAGTAAGTGTTAGAAATAGAAAGCAATGAGTGGGTGATATATGCTTTCTACAGTAGGCCTATCACTGCACCATTCAAACTGCCACTTTCATTTCTTCCTTCACTCTGGGCCAGGCTTCCTGTTCATTCAGGATTCACTGGTAAGGGCTCATTATCGCTGAAGAAAAAGGACTTTAAAACCGGAAATGGTCATTTAGAAGCCACGTTCCTCCAGGCTGTCCATGCCCTGATCCCATCTTCACACACACCCTGAACCAATCAAATGTGGGGGTGCTGTAAGAATCTGGGTAGTATTACAGCATCAAACTTACGTGCTAGTTTTAGTCACAGTATTTCACAGGTACAAAAGCCATAACCATCTGGTTGAATCCCACCCATCTGTTTGTATGAGAAGATTGTAGTGACAATTGGAACAGAGAGAGGGGCTGTTAGCCACAAGTCCCCCGGATCTGTCTTGGACTTGACCATGAAATCCTAACTGGAAGAAATCAGACAAGCCTGTCTCAGCTTGACACTCCCAAAACGGTCCACAAGTGTTCCCATGAGTACCGTGTACGACAGCAGAGTGGAAAATATAAATTGTCAATACAGCTAAATGGCCTAACGGCTCAGTTAATTTGTGTGATGAATGAGAGAAGTGAATAGCGACGGGTGAAAGTGGCTGTCACACTTGTGGTGCTAAACAGGGGTGTCTCTCCCAGAGACCCTCACTTGAGCGCAATCAAGAGGCTTGAACTCACATTAGATTCTTACTGAAAGAGCTTTATTATGGCACTCCAACCATGGCTGTTTTTTTTTGCAGTGTGCCTTGCCGGTGAAAAGATAATGGTGCTTTGCTCTCCAAGTGGAGTACCGCAAGGTGGTGCTTCAGTTTTCACACACTAATCCCTGTCTGAAGCATGATATCCTCTCACACACCTGACCCATCTGTCTCCATGTTGGCCTATCCTTTGCCATGTCTCCCTGTCATTGTCTCTCTGTGGCTCTGAAGCAGTTTGTCTGACTGTTACACTTAAGCAGTAATTGACAGGAGAGGATTTCCACTCCCAATGGAAATTTCCACTTCTACCAAACAGCCTCAAGTGACAGAAAAGTATTCACACCCCTTGACTTTTTCTACAWTTTGCTGTGTTACAAGGTGGGATTAAAATGGAGTTGTCTTTTTTTGTCAACAATCTACACAAAATACTCATGTCAAAGTGCAAGAAAAATTCTAACATTTGTAGAATATGTATGAAAAATAAAATACTAATATATCTTGATTACATAAGTATTCACAATACATGTTAGAATCACCTTGGGCAGCGATTACAGCTGTGAGTCTTTCTGGTTAAGTCTCTAAGAGCTTTGCACATCTGAACTGTACAATATTTGCACATAATCCTTTAAAAAAAAATTCAGGGTCTGTCAAGTTAGTTGTTAGACATGCTAGACAGACATTTTCATTCTTGCCATAGATTTTCAAGCAGATTTAAGTCAAAACTGTAACTAGGCCACTCAGGAACATTCAATGTTGTCTTGGTAAGCAACTTCAGTGTATATTTGGCCTTGTGTTTTAGCTTGTTGTCTTGCTGAAAGGTGAATTTGTCTCCCAGTGTCTGTTGGAAAGCAGACTGAACCAGGTTTTCCTCTAGGACTTTGCCTGTGCTAAGCTCTATTCCTTGCAGATGACAAGCATACCCATAACATGATGCTTGAAAATACTAAGAGTGGTACTCAGCGATGTGTTGCATTTGCCCCAAACATAACACTTTGTATTCAGGACATAGTTCATTTTCTGTACAGGCTTCTTTCTATTCACTCTGTCATTTAGYTTAGTATTGTGGAGTAACTACAATGTTGTTGATCCATCCTCAGTTGTTGACTATCACAGCCATTCAGCTCTGTTTTAAAGTCAACATTGACCTCATGTTGAAATCCCTGAGCGGTTTTTTCCTCTCCGACAACTGAGTTAGGAAGGACGCCTGTATCTTTGTAATGACTGGGTGTATTGATACACCATCCAAAGTGTAATTAATAACTTCACCATGCTCAAAAGGTATATTCAATGTCTGCTTTTTTATTTTTACCCATAGATGCTCTTCTTTGCGAGGATTTGGAAAACCGAGGCAGTGGTTGAATCTGTGTTTGAAATTCACTGCTCGACTGAGGGACCTTACAGATAATCATATGTGTGGGGTACAGAGATGAGGTAGTTATTCAAAATCATGTTCAACACTATTATTGCACACAGAGTTAGTCCATGCAACTTATTATGTGACTTATTAAGCAAAAAAATCTCTCCTGAACTTATTTAGCCTTGCCATAACAAAGGGGTTGAATGCTTATTGACTCAAGACATTTCAGCTTTTCATTTTTTATTAATTTGCTAKATTTTCTAAAAACATAATTCCACTTTGACATTATGACATTATGTGTAGGCCAGTGACACCAAATCTCAATTTAATCAATTTTATATTCAGGCTGTACAACAAAAATGGGAAAAAAGGTCAGGGGGTGTGAATACTTTCTGAAGACACTGTATGTACATGAAACTTTACTCTTAAAGAGCTTGAACAGAGTTGATAGCTTACCGGCTGTAGCTAATTAATGTCTCTTGATATCAATTTTCATCAATGAGTCTTTTGGATGAATGCATCTCCATGTTATGTGCAGATAATCCATCCCTGAGCCTACCTACCAATCAGCAGCTTGACATGCATCATTATCTGTTTTGTCTTCTCATGATGTTGGAAAGAGTTTTGCTCTGCGGCTTGTGGTGTAAGCTATTGTGGCTGTTTCTATATTTAGGCAGCATTCTTCCTACGCATTTTCAGTGTTGGTTGTTAAGTAAGAAAATCAAATGACGTGCTGGGAGGGGAGAGCAGGGAGGAAAGGGGGGAGATCAAAGCAAATCAGCTGGGCTGCTTCGTTTGACATGGCAACCGCTGTGTCTGTCAGAGGCCTAGGAGACGACCGGGGAGAATATGGCTATCACCACAGAAGACACACAAGCAAATGATTACAGCAATAACCACCCTATTTCTGTTTCCTATTTTATTATTGGTAAAGCAAACTGTGTAATCCAGCAGTCAGCTTGCATGGTGTGGAAATCATGGTGGTTTTAGCCCAGCAGGCAGCCTTTGAGCTATACTTAAACGTATTGAGGATGCAGCGTTGCTCTTTGTCTGGTAATTCTGAAGTCTGTATTATTTGTGTAATAGGAAAGGAGGATTTGCATGAAATGGCTCCTCAATGTATGGAGGGCTGTATGGGCTCCCGAGTGGTGCAGCGGTCTAAGGCACTGCATCTCAGTGCTAGAGGCTCGATCCCATGCTGTATCACAACCGGCCATGATTGGGAGTTCCATAGGGCGCCGCACAATTGGCCCAGCGTTGTACGGGTTAGGGGAGGGTTTGGCCCGGGTTTGGCCGACATTGGAAAATAAGAATGTGTTCTTAACTGACTTGCCTAGTTAAGTAAAGGTTGAATACATTTTTTTAAAGTAGGCTGCAAGGGGTTTCTTTGCCCTATTCAAACAAGCTTCCTTCCTTTCTTTTATCCTTCCTTCCTTGAAGTGGGAACCTGATATGACATTATTAGATTTGGTGAGAGCATTCATTATTTACAGATCGCATGTATTATATTTGGAGAGCAGTTGCTCCTATACCTGTGTAATAACACTGTAGTTGCGTTGTAATTTCATACTAACAGCCTTTAGCCATGTGCACTAAGGAACAGTCCCTATTCCTCGTTCTTGTTAGAAGGGTTCTATATATGTTTCTCAATTGAATTCAGTTTAATCTCAATTCCAAAATTCTGTGCAGCACAAAAGAGAATTAGGAGGCCCGATTTAGAGAATGATACAACACCAACTCAAAGTTCTATGGGAATTGCCTGGTTAGATAATAATGCATGTTTGGTTTCAAATGTAACTCAGGGGAAGACAGTCATTAGCCCGCCCCCGTGCTGTTCTAACTCACTCATGTCAATGTGTAACCCATAACACTGCACAATGATCTTCTAATTGATGCGATGAGGCTACACTTGATTCAGGGGCTTGATGCAAATGCAAGCCCTAGGTTGTGCTATTGTGTTGTATTTCCTGAGACGCCTACATGTAGCCTATACCAGGAGATAACATGCAAAAACCTCTCCGGAACTCTAGTATCAGGCATTTGAGAAATGGCTCCCAGAATAGAGCTGTGTGCCACTGACTGTTGTAGGTTATCATACTGCAGATCTAGATGGAGCACACCTGCACTTACAGTACATCACTTTTAATGATATTGTGTCTTTCTCTATACTGTACACACTCTTAACTGCACAGACCTTTTAAGAACTGTGAAGAAGTGTGTGTGTGTGTGTGTGTAGTCCATGCTTTGGCCAGGGTTGTGTTGTTGGGGAGCTTGGGCGGTGGCTGGAGCATGCCAGGGACTGACCTACAACATAAGGACAGAGGATTAATGGCAGCCGCCAGCCAGCCCCTTCCCCTCTCTGTGGGGTCAGTCAGCCCCAGTGATGACAGAGGAGGGGTCAGCGCAGCGGGCCATTGTCTCTGATAGTCACCCAGGGTGATGGGCGCTCAGCACCGTCACATAGCCCTCGTGTCACGTGACCCTCCCTCCCTGCACCACCCATAACTGTGCCTCTGTCCATCGTGTCACCATGGTGGGGGTGATTTGTGGCACCTTCCTTTTATTACCTAGGGGCTGCTTAATATGCGGCAACACGTTACAGCTCTTTGTTAACATTTAAGGCCCACTACAAAGGCCTTAATGTTCCATGATCATTATCTCCCAGATCACAGTGCTGCGTCTACCCTGAGCCCAGTGCACACGGTGACACTGACCGGGCGCCCACATTTTATTATCACTACCATGGACAGCATGGGGCCAGCAGATAAGGACAGATGAGGCTATAAGCGTAAAGACAATCCACAACAAAGCTTTCACATGGTCCTGTGTGCTTGATGGTGATACTATTGTGTAGTGATGTGTTCTTGTGCCTCCTCCAGTTATAAAGACAGACACAAAAAAATGTTGGAAGAGACACAATTAAACACTTCTACATTTATTTTGCATCTTTAAAATGTGTGGGCTTCTGGGTGGAAGATTCAGAACACTGACCACAGACGGTAGAGGCCTTAACTGCTGTACAGTTCTGAGGGAACCAAAGGATAATAATACGTAATACAGGTGACAATAGAAACTGCTAAGTGTCGTGGAAGTCTTCTTTTACCACCGATGACTCCAAATGTTTTAGCTCTGAGAAATCTGTTGTTACCTTCTCATAGTCTAAGTTCTGTTTCCCTGGGGTAAAATAAATATTGCACAATTCTCCTGCAGAGAGGCATTGATGTCATTGGTAAAGATGTCGATGTAAGGCTGTCATCCAACGTTTATTAGAGTACAAGACGGTTTAGCTGAATTTGGAGGAAACAAGTGGAACAGTAGGACTTTGTCCCCTGTGTCAGACCGGTGTGCTGGTGTCTTTCTGGCTGCTCTCTGGTTCATATTGGCTGTCACTCATCTCTTCAAGGCACAAAAGCATTTCCATGGTGTTGTTTATCTCCATTTTCAGACTAACAGGTGGGATCTGGGGCTAGTCAGACCACCTCATCCCCCAGACCACCTCATCCCCCACCAGGCTCCAGTCTGAGTCCATGAGTTCCATCCTCCTTAACTGATCACAAGACTGACTGGAGAATCTGTCTCTAAATCTAACTGGTACATTTTGAATCCCACTAAGTTACTCAGTAATACAACCCTATTTGAACACATATCTGTAGAATGGTGCAACGCTACTCCAGCTTTTTGTCTTTCTATGGGAATTGAGCTGTCATTCAGATGTTACCTAAAAATCTAATAGTATGAAACTGCAGTTGTCTCTAGTCTGAGGTGTAATTTTAATGGATATTGCACGTCGATGTGTACTGTCTGACCCTCTGTGTTTCATGTCTATGGGAAAATCCCACTCTACAAAATGCTGCTGACGACTCTGGAGTGAGGTTGCTAGGTAACATGACGTCACTCTTGCACCAGTGTATTGTTCACTGTGCTGCCTGCGTGATCCCCATCTACCTGTGTGTGGGTGAATGTGTGGTGCTCGTGACAGGTGTCTCTGGTGCCCAACTACACAACGTCATGTTCCACAATGAGACTGCTGTCTCTGCAACTCACAGTTGAACAATAAGAAGGGAAACCATTAATAAAATGTATGACTCGGGTATTCGAACCAGAAACTTTTTAGTTACTGGCCCAACACTCTAACTGCTAGGCTACCTGCCGCCCTACWCACTCCTGTACTACTGTTGTACCTCATGTTTCATGACCATTCAAGCTATACTGAGAGAAGTGCTGACAGAAGTCTACATTATAATGCAGTCTCATTCCTGCTCTGTGGAAAAGTAATATTGAGCTTAAAAACTAAAGCTTACATCCGGTCTCTCCGCTAAAGGAAGACCCATAGATACAATGAAGAGAGCTAGTTGTCGGGAAGAAGAAGCTTACTGGCTCTCTTGTCAACCCACAGCATGAGCTCTTCTAATTGGCTAACTTCAAAGGTCAAATGCTTGCACCTAAAACAATGGGCACAGTCCAGACACAGTGGGTCAGTATGCAGAGTTGAGTGGGCATAGTAACATATATGAATAGGATAGGGTTCCCTTTAACCAGTCCTGTCAGGCAGTCTATATTTGAAGTGATTCAGTAAAATACTATTACCTTCAGTGGTCATGGTACTATTGAGGCTTCAATGTGTCTAGTCACAAAGAAGATCCTGCTTCCCATTCATATATGGCCTTCTGTCTCTTTTCCCTTTGCGGTCCCTGAGTTCGTTGCTTCTAAAGATCATATCAAGTTCTCTTCAAGTCAACTCTCTTTACTACACTTTTTCATGTCATTAAAATACCAAATAGGCCGTGTTTATTTCTCCCAGTCACACGACCAGGGGAAGAATGGAAATTGAGCTTATTGAGGAGGGCAATCTATGCACTCAGTACAATTTAGAGCTTGGCATTTGGCAGCCGATGAGCTGGAGTGGTCTATGGAGAGCCCCTTGGCCCGGGGTGAGGTGTTAATATGTGCCCCGTCCTCACCCACACCTGACCTGACGCCTCCTTAGGTCCTCATCCAGATGCCCTCTCTCCTTTTCTCTCTTCCTCTATGCTCTCGCTCTCTCGCTCGCTCTCTCTCTCTCTTCCCCCCCTACTGTCTCCTCTCGCCTGCAGTGGAGAGGCTTTTGTTAACCGCTGCCGCCGAGCCAAGCTGCCTCTTACATCCCAAGGCCACATTTTCTCTCGCCGAATAGTGTGGCTGAGCATGTTTCTGAGCGGTGTGTACTACAAGAGTGTGAGTGAATGAGCTAAAAAAAAAAGGCATGTTTTGCTCATTGTTGCTCCGGCTCCTGAGAGGTGACTGGTGGGTATAGTGGAGTGATACCTGGTGGTGTGGCGTGGTGCTGCTTGCAGCCTGCTGTAATGGACACTCAGATGGAAAGGGAGATAAGGAGACAGTATACTGGAGCCCAGCGCTACGCTCAGTTGAGAAGGCCAGTGCAAACTAATACCATAGTGCTGGGAGATTTACTCATAGGACCACTGTATCTGGTAGTGGTCTGGGAAGGCTGGGGCAGGAGGTGGAGCCTGCTGTGTCCTTATAATGTTGCTATATTCATGTCGTGGTAATGCTCTAGTTTAGAATTCTCTGAACAAGTTCTAAATCACAGACCACTGTATGTTCAGACTCTTGTCATTAACTTAACACGTCCCTCATCTGTTTTCTTTTTCCACTGTCATGTCCCATACAAAGACTTGATATCCCAGTGTTCATTTGCACAATCACCACCAGGGCAGCAGTGTCAGGTGTGCTGTTTGGATGGTACACAGCAGTGATGTTGTGATGTATATCAGTACATCTGATATCAGGTGAGGGGGCATGTCACTTGGTGTGTGGGGGGGGGACTTGGCATGTCAGTGACTGAGGCTTCAGTCATTAAAGTGCTGATTAGCAGACACAGGTGGCGGAGGGCTGGGGGCGTGGCGGCAAGGTGTGTGTGAAAAGGATGACTGGCTTTATGGTCAGCAGCTGCATGGTAACAGGGCGTGCTGTGCGTCAGCGAGCTGCTCCCCTGGGCACTGGTGAAAGGGCCATCTCTGCGGGTGAGCCCTCCTCCCTGATGTCAGCAGCACAGGCCTCATCCTTTCTCCTCTCCCCTCAGTATGCACTGCTCCCTGATGTCAGCAGCACAGGCCTCATCCTTTCTTCCCTCTCCCTCAGTATGCACTGCTCCCTGATGTCAGCAGCACAGGCCTCATCCTTTCTCCTCTCCCTCAGTATGCACTGCTCCCTGATGTCAGCAGCACAGGCCTCATCCTTTCTCCTCTCCCCTCAGTATGCACTGCTCCCTGATGTCAGCAGCACAGGCCTCATCCTTTCTCCTCTCCCCTCAGTTGCACTGCTCCCTGATGTCAGCAGCACAGGCCTCATCCTTTCTCCTCTCCCCTCAGTATGCACTGTCCCTGATGTCAGCAGCACAGGCCTCATCCTTTCTCCTCTCCCCTCAGTATGCACTGCTCCCTGATGTCAGCAGCACAGGCCTCATCCTTTCTCCTCTCCCCTCAGTATGCACTGCTCCCTGATGTCAGCAGCACAGGCCTCATCCTTTCTCCTCTCCCCTCAGTATGCACTGCTCCCTGATGTCAGCAGCACAGGCCTCATCCTTTCTCCTCTCCCCTCAGTATGCACTGCTCCCTGATGTCAGCAGCACAGGCCTCATCCTTTCTCCTCTCCCCTCAGTATGCACTGCTCCTGATGTCAGCAGCACAGGCCTCATCCTTTTCTCCTCTCCCCTCAGTATGCACTGCTCCCTGATGTCAGCAGCACAGGCCTCATCCTTTCTCCTCTCCCCTCAGTATGCACTGCTCCCTGCGTCATCATCAGCCACCACAACACAGTGCTACCACCACCTGTTCTCAGAGAGGGAGGGAAAAGGAGAGGGAGAGAAGGAGAGAGACCGAGAGGAGAAGAGACAAAGAGAAGGGGGCAAGAGACGTAGAAAGACAGAGAGATAGGCAAGTTGGAGGGGGTTGTGAGGGGCAGATCCTCACCGCTAGCTGCCTGTCTCTCAGTGTCCAGCCTGCAGCTTCCTGTCTGCAGAGCTGGAAAATGAATGTGGTAGCCAGCGCTCTGTTTGTTTGTAGAGGATCATGGTGGAGTGCTTTCACATATTCTGCAATGTAAGCATCCTCACTGTTTTGTTTATTATGTGAACAGCCTATGACGTCTTTTAATAGAAAAAAATGGATCCCACGGTCTTAACAGATGAAAGAACAATGTGATACCTGGGTTAGCACCTAGAAAAACAAAAGCTCATGGGCTGACATGTTGATACATGGTTACTGAGGGGGAGGTATGTTTAGTCGGGGGCCAGTCCAGTGATGGCTGTGAGGCTGTCTGCTAGCCTCACTGTGAACTTTGTGTCTCCCAGGACTGTGATGTCACTGTTCTCCTGCTTTCAGCCACTGCAATGTTCAAATGACACTTGGTTGTCATGCCAGCGGTGCAGACACCCTCATGAGAAGGCCAGCTCGCTGTTCCCTTCCATATAATAACAGCTATTTATATCTATTTGACAGCCCTGCTTTTCTGACTGCCTGTGTGGGAACATAGATGGAGGAGAAATGCCACGTTGTAGAATGAATAAATGTGTCTGCGTGATTGGATAATTTGTGTCAGATTGGCCTCTCCTCATGTTCTGGGAGAAAGCACCAGAAGGATGGTGTGTCTGGTGCTGGTTCATCTCCCCAGTGTTCTACCACAGTCCACACATAAAAGAGAACAGCACGCTACCTCGTTGTCTCTGGGGCAGCCATGTTTGTTTTATAGGATTCTTTTTTTTTTGTCCTTGTCCAATATTTGACAAGGGGCTTTGCATCTGCTAAATCTCCAGCATAGAGCCCATGCTATAAACATGACTTGACATTGTCAGTGGCCGTCTTATTCTGGCTTTCATTTACCAGTTAATATGTACACTGTCTATGGTAGGTTTTCAGTTTAGTTAATCAGTTATTCAATGATTTGAATATGCAAGGAATAGTTATGGAAGTATAACGCACAAAGAATAATTCAGCAACATATAATCAGAGCAAAAGGAATGATTAACATTTCAATGAATGTATCCCTGGTATTTAATGTTTACTATGTACTATTTCCGCAAAGAACGATTGTGCATTCACATTTTGCATACCATAATTTCTGTAGTTATGCTTCCACTGTCCAATGGGCTCATGGCTTTTTTCAATTCACCTATATTTCCCTGTCACACTAAACTACACACTTGACAACACAGTGAAGAGTAGCAGGTATCCTGCAGGCCAGAACGGGTGCTCTAAATCATCACACTAACCTGCCCCTCCTTTCTCTGTTGGTGCTCCTCTCTGTTTCCCCCTGCAGGTGAAGCTGATGAAGTACATTTGTAAGCAGCTGCAGTGTAAGCAGAAAGTGCCGGAGACAGAGAGGCCTCAGGCCTTGGACAGCTACCCACGGCTGGGGGACTGGCTGCGGACCGTCAACCTGAGACCTGAGCTCATAGAGGTAGGTTTTAGAAGTGTGTGTGTGTGTGTGTGTGTGTGTGTGTGTGTGTGTGTGTGTGTGCGTGTGCGTGCGTGCGTGTTGGTGCAAATGTAAGTATGTGTACAGGGCTTATTTTGTAATGACAGACTCTGATAAACCCATTCCTTCCTTGTCATAGAGCACTAATGTTTAGGTCTGATCAATTCTAGCAGTATCTTGCAATAAAATGTGCTGGTTGAATGCTGTATGGGGAATTACATGCCTAAATGTGACTCTTCATGTGAAAGGATTGTTTGTAAGGATAGCAAATGTGGAATATAGCCATCCAAGTCTCGTGGGTTTGCAGCCTCATGGATCTTAAATCATGCAATTTAGTGTCCTAAAAAATTATACTGTTGTAACCAAGAGCAATTTCAAATGGCAGATGATGCATTTTTTGTCTCAGTTTTGAAGCCACAAACCAGGAATGTTTAACACATTTCAGAGAACAGGCTGCTACTGTGTGTGACCTTGACTCACCATTTTACAGTCCAATACAACAGTCTGAAATCCACTGCAGGAGCCCATACAGAGAGGCTAGACCCCTGTTGGCTGCTGCTCTGTGTCTGCATGTCCTCAGCTCTCATTAGGTCCCTCAGGCATGTGCTGTCCCAGCCAGCCAGGCTGGATACAAGCTACTAGCTAGGCTAGGCTGTAGCCTAGCTATGGCCAGGCCTGGAGGGGGCAGGTCAGAGGAGAGTGGTGCTCTGTTGTCTACTTACTAGTGTTGTTTTGGCTGAGAGGCTCCCGTCACATTCCACACACTCTGGATGGACCCCAGATACGGCACCACCCCTAATCCATCGCGCTCTCACTCCCCCCAGCTCTCATCATTGCTCTATTTTTACTCATTGGCCAGTGAGTGATCTGTCAGTGCCCTGTGAACCGATTTTGGAAATATAGACCTGTAAACACACAGCATATGAAGTTTGTATTCCAAACTTCACTTTTTGGAAGCTGTTCAATAGACAACTTTCCAAGTCAAATTTGCTCTCATTCTCTGCTGTATGGTTCTGCCTGACAGAAATGCATACAGTAACATATTTTTGATGTTGTAGCTATTGTAATCTGCTCTAAGGAAAACAAGTTGGCTTAGACATCAACATTACTTTTTGGGGGGGTCCAAGGTTCCTTAAAGGATTTTGTATCTTTAGCCGTTAGTTTTGCAATTAAGTCAAAGGGGCAATCACAGATTATCATGATATTTTGCCTCAAATCCAATATGGTGTCCAAAATCWAATTTGGCTGCAATAATAACATTTGATGGAGGTTAAATCACCTTTCAATAAGAATTTTGCAACTGAGGCATTTTTTCAGAATTGTGTACCACACTCATGCCTATAAAAACTGTTGGTGTGAATCAATTTTATTCTGAATCCATTAAGGCCAACATGATTACACTCAAACACATTAACCTGTATATAAGTTGCCCTTGTTCATTTTGATTGTGCTATTCTGTCTTTAAAATTGTTTCGTAAGGCTTTTGATATATCTAGGACTGTGAGTGGCACTGCCATACCTCTTTTGTGTTTGAATAGCCGACGCCAACTAATTTTTCAATGTGTGTATTCATGTTTTAATCTCATTCACACACTTACAGCATATCAACTATGGGCAATTCCACAAAACATATTAACAAGCCTTTCACGACCCGTGGTGGAAAAAGTACTCAATTGATATACTTGAGTAAAAGTAAAGATGCCTTGATAGAAAATTACTCAGGTAAAGTGAAAGTCACCCAGTAAAATATTACTTGAGTAAAAGTATTTGGTTTTAAATATACTTAAAAAGTAAAAGCATAAATCATTGCAAATTCCTTATATTAAGCAAACCAGACAGCACAATTTGTGTGTTTTTTATTTATTTACGGGTAGCCAGGGGCACACTCCAACACTCCGATATCATTTACAAACAAAGCATTTGTGTTTAGTGAGTCCGCCAGATCAGAGACAGAAGGGATGACCCGGGTTTGTTCTCTTGATAAGTGCATGAATTGGACCATTTTCCTGTCCTGCTAAGCATTCAAAATATAATGAGTACTTTTGGGTGTCAGGGAAAATATATGGAGTAAAAAGTACATTCATTTCTTTAGGAATATAGTGAAGTAAAAGTTGTCAAAAATATAAATAGTAAAGTAGATATACTGAAAAAAACTAAGTAGTGCTTCAAAGTATTTTTACTGAAGTACTTTACACTACTGTTCACGACACAAGGACACAGTAGCGTAACCAAGTTACAGGAAAGCAACCGTAATACATTTGGCCGTGGGTGGTTGGCATTGATTACGGACTGGGGCAGGCCCAGCAGGAGATGTGGAGAGTGACAGAACCTGTGAGGGTGACCTCGGGTTACTGAGATGTTAGTTAGAATGTAGCTAGGTCATAGGCTATGACTAAGAAGCGTTGGTTGTGAGGGATGTAGCACAGCTCCACACATATACAGTTGAAGTCGGAAGTTTACATACACTTAGGTTGGAGTCAATAAAACTTCACAAATGTCTTGTTAACACACTATAGTTTTGGCAAGTCAGTTAGGACATCTACTTTGTGCATGACACAAGTAATTCTTCCAACAATTGTTTATAGACAGATTATTTCACTTATAATACACTGTATCACAATTCCAGTGGGTCAGAAGTTTACATACACTAAGTTGACTGTGCCTTTAAACAGCTTGGAAAATTCCAGAAAATTATGTCTTGGCTTTAGAAGCTTCTGATAGGCTAATTTACATCATTTGAGTCAATTGAAGCTGTACCTGTGGATGCATTTCAAGGCCTACCTTCAAACTCAGTGCCTCTTTGCTTGACATCATGGGAAAATCAAAAGAAATCAGCCAAGACCTCAGAAAAATAATTGTAGACCTCCAACTCCAAGGTACAAAAGTATAATTTTCCACAGTAAAACGAGTCCTATATCGACATAACAAGGAAGAAGCCACTGCTCCAAAACCGCCATAAAAAAGCCAGACTACGGTTTGCAACTGCACATGGAGACAAAGATCGTACTTTTTGGAGAAATGTTCTCTGGTCTGATGAAACAAAAGTAGAACTGTTTGGCCATAATGACCATCATTATGTTTGGGGGAAAAAGGGGGACGCTTGCAAGTCGAAGAACACCATCCCAACCGTGAAGCGCTGGGTGGCAGCATGATGTTGTGGGGCGGCTTTGCTGCAGGAGGGACTGGTGCACTTCACAAAATAGATGGCATCATGAGGAGGAAAATGATGTGGATATATTGAATCTCAAGACATCAGTCAAGAAGTTAAAGCTTGGTCGCAAATGGGTCTTCCAAATGGACAATGACCCCAAGCATACTTCAAGTTTTACCATCCTAAGGTGCCTCTTGTTTGCCATAAATGTCCATATAGGGATGTTGTGATTGCTGCAGTTTCCCAGATCAATGCATGAGTCACCTCAGTATGAAAGCTCATTCTTCACATAAGTCCAGTTCAGGTGTCACATGGGCTGGCCAGCCATGGTTGGTAGCCACATGTGTACATATGAGGACAATGCACGCCCTGTAAGTTGATAGCATTTATTGTAAATGAGTGTCAGGTTGTGTTGGTTCATTATAATGAACTCCTGCCTTATGCACTTGTGTGGTTGCATTCACCATCACCCAGTCAAAATACACAGAAACCCCTGGGCAGACAGGCAGGATGGTGGACATGATTGTCTGGAAGAAGCAATGTGCCAGCTCAATCCAAACAGGATAAAAGTGCACCGGAACAATCCAATGGTCACCTTGTGCGAGAGAGGTTTTTATGGTTATCAAAACTTCACGCCAGGGTAAGTCTATACTTAAGTGTTTCTAAAATTCCGTATGGGAAAAATGAATGGAGTAAAAACGATTGGAACCATTTCCCTGTTTGCACACTAGATTTTATGGGTATTATGGCACCTCCACTGTGAGGCTCTATAGGCACTACATAGAAAATCATGGGTAACAGTATGCATTTTTGTCAGGCTAGACCATACAGCACTGAATGAGAACAAATTTGACTTGAAAAGTGATCTATTGAACAACTACCAAAAATGTACATTTACAGGAGTCATAAATATTAACAGTTGATATTTCTGCCTATTGTATCTGTGTGTTTACAGGTCTAAATGACTAAAATGTAAGATATTCTAATGCTGTTTGTTTGTGTATGTAGGGCAGACAATTGACTTCTTGTATCCCCAATTTAACCACTTTTGCAGTAAAATATTTTTATACGACCATCCATTTATTATATGGAAGACCTTAGAGATCTGGAAAAGCATGGTTGCACTTGTTTTACAACAGGTAGGAGTATCTCAAAAGCTAAAGCCCTTTTCGAAGATTGGCCACTAGCCTAACAAGCAAGGCTTACATAATGTTACATAACCAGCCAAATCTGTGGAAATCAAGTTGGGAGCCTCTTGCAGGTCTGTGTGTATCTTATGGTCTTAATTGAAAGTAATGCCAAAAGCCTCATTGTGACAGCGCTCCTGGAAGCCATCCAACTGGATAAGCCTGCTTCTACACGTGAATGTAACCCAGACCGAACATATCCGAGAAACTGAAAATGCTTTTTGTTACATAGAAAATGAGTATTTTCTTGTCTTAGATACAGTATTTCCAGAAATATCTTCTTAGCTTGTTGAGGCTGGTGAGACAATGGTTTTAGCTCTGTAAGGTTACAGGGTTCATTCCCATCCACACAATGTGCTTCAGGCCAGCAGGGGCTCCTCCTGACTCTGTGATCACACCTGTATTGAACTTGAGGGTTAGACCTGGCCAGTGAGTCACAGACCCTGGAGTAGCCAGGCTGACATCAGCACTTTATGGGGAGAAGGCGGACTGTAGCCCATTGTAGTCATACTCACACACTTACCCCAACCCAGCCAGGTCCTCAGTATCCCCTCTTCTCTCTGTGTCTCTGGCTACCTCACAGACTGACTGAGCTGTGTGCCTAGACCTGTACTGGAGGGGGCAGGGAGAGGGGGGAGGGAGAGGAGGAAGGGAGGGGCAGGGAAGGAAGACGAGCCAATGGCTTGGCTAAGAGGGAGGGAGGGAGAGGGGGAGGGAGAGGAGGAAGGGAGGGGCAGGGAAGGACGAGCCAATGGCTTGGCTAAGAGGGAGGGAGAGGGGGAGGGAGAGGAGGAAGGCAGGGGCAGGGAAGGACGAGCCAATGGCTTGGCTAAGAGGGAGGGAGAGGGGGAGGAGAGAGGAGGAGGGGAGGGCAGGGAAGGACGAGCCAATGGCTTGGCTAAGAGGGAGGGAAAGGAGGAAGGGAGGGGGGGGGGCAGGGAAGGACGAGCAATGGCTTGGCTAAAGAGGAGGGAGAGAGGGGGAGGGAGAGGAGGTAAGGGAGGGGCAGGGAAGGACGAGCCAATGGCATTGGCTAGAGGCGGAGGGAAGAGGGGGGAGGGAGAGGAGGAAGGGAGGGGCAGGGAAGGACGAGCCAATGGCTTGGCGAGGGGGGAGGGAGAGATGGCTGGATAGTGGGGTTATTGGTGGTGTATGACTTGAGGGTTGTGGAAGTAGTGGATTCCTCTCGCTGGAATGAGTAGATCTTTTCATCATGTTAACTCTTCCACATGGTATGTAAACAAAGCTACACCTCAATAATTCTGTAAGTATATTTTAAATCAAACGTGTTCTATCCGGTTGTAAAAAAAAAATGTTTTCTGGAGGCAGATTTTTTTTTAAACTAAAATGGTACAGAAACAACATGGCTTTTCCTGCTGTTATGACGTTCATGCCATCTTAAAGCGTCCAATTTTTGGCGGTGTGCCACTGTTTTTTGCTCATTGGACATTGTCATTTCACACAGCTGTTTGGGTTTTGACTGCGCATGTCTAATCCCAGGACTGTGTTGGGCAGAGTGTTGGGTTTGTTTGTTTAGATGAAGGTTTCCTGATGGTTTGTGCCAGTGGTGATCCAGCCTGAAGCACTAGACCCGGCTGTTTAGTGAATCTCTTCTCATTGTCATGTCTCCTGGTTGCACCTAACTGTGTTGGTGGTGTTTGTGCACATGCTCACAGCTTGTCCTGAGGACATAGTTATTGGTTACAGCTCACCTTTGAGACATAGGGTGGTTCGGGGAGTCGGGAGTGGCTGGTAAAATAGGCTGTAATATAGGGTAGTCAACCCATAGATGAGAGGACAAAGGTATGTCTGAAGTACGGGCATAACAACTCATGTTAGACAGCGTAATGTATATCCAGGTACACAATGTTAGAATGACATGAAAGGTGACTGAAAGTCCTAAACCAATACAGGCAACAACTCGCAGGCTTGCGAATAATTTCAATTCCAAAACTATTGCCACAATAGTTATGTTCTATTGACCATGGAATACATTTTCTCACCATTTTGCATTAATTTCTCATTTGTGTGGTGGATTTGAGTGCACACAAGTAGACTGTGAGTGATGCACAAAGAAACTACTGGGAAGGCATGGTGTGTACTGTTTGCGACACAAACACAGTCACGCTGCTGTGCCACCACCTACTAATGGAATCAAATCTCTATTTCTAGCCAGAAGATGGAGCATTTGTTCGAAGACCCTCATTGTTCCGAGTTTCTTTGTTCTCCTCTAGGTGGAAGGACCCAGGGGGCTTTGGCCAGTCAGTCAGTCAGTCTGTACTTGCTGGTCTCAGCTCCTGTTCTGGCCTGTCCTGTCCTGCTCTGTGGATATATCTGGAGATAGATGTCTGTCTGTGCTGGCTGGTTCTGGTTGATGAGAATGAACAACGATCACCTTTTGTGTCTAGCATAGGCGAGTTGGATACTAGCATACTAGTGTAAGATGTATACGTCTGCCTCCCGAGTGGCGCAGTGATCTAAGGCACTGCATCGCAGTGCTAGCTGTGCCACTAGAGATTCTGGGTTCTAGTCCAGGCTCTGTCGCAGACGGCTGAGACCGGGAGACCCATGGGGCGCCACACAATTGGCCCAGCGGCAGGGATGTCCTTGTCCCATCGCGCACTAGCGACTCCTGTGGCGGGCCGGGTGCAGTGCACGCTGACACGGTCGCCAGGTGTACGTTGTTTCCTCTGACACATTGGTGCGGCTGGCTTTCGGGTATAGTGGGCACTGTGTCAAGAAGCAGTTCGGCTTCGCCTCTCCTGACCTTTGCCTCTCCCGACTCCGTACGGGACTTGCAGAGATTCTGGGTTGAGACAAGACTGTAAGTACCAATTGGATACCACGAAATTGGGGAGAGAAAGGGGTATAAATGTTTTCTTTTATTTAAAAAATGATCCGTGGTTATGTTGTATTTATCCGTGCTCTATCACGTTGTACTGTATGGAGAGGTCCGACTGGATAGTGTGTGGTGGTACTGATCACTCACCTCCTCCTGACCTTGTCTCTCTCTGCTCCTCTCGCCAGGCGGTGCCGGTGAAGCTGTCCTTGGATGCCTTGCTGCAGATGCCAGGTTCTCACGTGCGGGAGACCATGAGGAGACTGGGCTCCAGTTTAGAGGAGTGTTCCAGGCTCAGCGCTGCCCTCTCCTGCCTGAAGAGTGCCACTGAATCAGGTGGGTGTCTGGCTGGTAGGCTGTCTCTGTCTGTCCGTCCCTTGGAGAATCTGCCTGATCTGACCTGTCTCTGTGGAGGTTTACTGACTGTTAGTCTCAGCGCCAGGCTGGTTCTGCTCTATTAGCCCTGCCAGCAGCAGCAGGCTGCCACCCAGGGTAAGGTTATGTTGTAGGACAAAAGACACTAGGTTAAGGGGTTGTGGGGTGGAATGTGCTAGTATGACTAACAGGTCTGTAACCCTTTTCTGTGTCTCCCCTATAGATGGAGAGCTAAGAGAGGATGGGGGGCCCTGGTTCTCTGAGCCCACCCGGCGAGAAAGTGGCTCTCTGCTGCTGCCTCCCGACCAGCTTTTGGGAGGGATGGGGGGTCCAATGCGCCCCCACAGCCCCTCTCCTCTTGCTCGGCCCCCCACCACCCCATCCACTCCCTCCACCCCCTGCACCGCCTGTGCCCATCCCCGGTCCTTCTCCGTGTCTACAATGCCTGGTCCCGAGGCCCACGGGGCGTACGTTTACGCTGACAGCCCCCTCACAGACCCCTTCCCCCTCTCTGCCGCCCGACAGGGGCGACTCCACGGGCACAACTCCACCCCGCCCCTCACCCCGCCCTCCAAGAGACGCCACAGGCTGAAGCCCCCCTGCACCCCGCCGCCCCCCTCCCGCAAGGTGCTGCACCTTCTGCCCAACATCACCCTGACTCGCAGCAAGAGCCACGAGTCCCAGCTGGGGAACCGCATCGAGGAGCCGCCAACCAACAAGTAGGTCACTTCTTGTTCCCGTGCCCTAGGCTTTGTGTGTGACTTCCAGTCCTTTATGACCTAGAGTAATCATGGTGGTCCCCTTGTCGAGAGATTTCTAAAAAGTTATTTTGCTTGCGTGTGTGAGGTCATCGTGACCAGTGTCTGGGCAGTTTTCCACACTGCTCAAAATCTTGGAACAGTGTTGAATATAGGACACACCTCCACCCTATTATGATGTTACAACTGGATGTTTAAGGGCAGGGCTTTTCACACACACTTGTACTCACACACACACACACCATATCCTGCCTGCTGCTGCCTTAATGTGTATACGGCCAGAGCTAATCCCCACAGATTCCCAGAGATGATGAGTAATGCCAAAACAGGAAGCTTTTCTATGGCCTGATTCTCAAAGCAGGGCAAGACACACACATACAGGTTATTAAGTACACCACCCCCTTCACGAAAGCGTGGCCGTAGCTTGCTATATAAAGCAGGCAGACAGGCATCGAGACATTCAGTTACTGTTCAATTGAATGAGAATGGGCAAAACGAGTGACCTAAGCGACTTTGAGCGTGGTATGATCGTCGATGCCAGGCACGCCGGATCCAGCATCTCAGAAACAGCCGCCCTCCTGGGCTTTTCATGCAAGACAGTGTCTAGTGTTCACCGAGAATGGTGGACAAACAAACATCCAGTCAGCGGCAGTCCTGTGGGCCAAAACAGCTTGTTGATGTGTGAGGTCGAAGGAGAATGGCAAGAATCCTGCTGTTCTGGAAGCAAGCTAATAGGTGGGCCACAAAAAGACAAATAATGGCGCAGTACAACAGTGGTGTACAGAACGGCATCTCGGAACTCATAACTTGTCAATCCTTGTCACGGATGGGATATTGCAGCAGATGACCACACCGGGTTCCACTCCTATCAGCTCAAAACAAGAAGTGGCTCCAGAGGGCACGCGATCACCAACACTGGACAATTGAGGAGTGTAAAAACATTGCCTGAAACATGACAGCAAGTTCAGTTTACTTGAGTAGCCTGCGCAGTCCCCAGCCTCTTTGGGATGAGATGGAACGGGCTGTTGGCAGATTGAATGTACCGCCGTCCAATCTGCAATAACTGGAACATTTCCGACATTTCCGAATGTCCGAATGTCCCGAAGTAATTCAGGCTGTTCTGTAAGCAAAGGGGGTACTAGATGAGTTTACCTATTAAACACACATAAACTCAGCAAAAAAAGAAACGTCCTCTCACTGTCAGTTTGTCAGCAAACTTAACATGTGTAAATACATGTATGAACATAACAAGATTCAGCAACTGAGACATAAACTGAACAAGTTCCACAGATATGTGACTAACAGAAATGGAATAATGTGTCCCTGAACAAAGGGGGGTTCATAACAGTCAGTATCTGGTGTGGCCACCAGCTGCATTCAGTACTGTAGTGCATCTCCTCCACATGGACTGCACCAGATTTGCCAGTTTTTGCTGTGAGATGTTACCATACTCTTCCACCAAGGCACCTGCAAGTTCCCAGACATTTCTGCGGGGAATGGCCCTAGCCCTCACCCTCTGATCCAACAGGTCCCAGACGTGCTCAATGGGATTGAGATCTGGGCTCTTCGCTGGCCATGGCAGAACACTGACATTCCTGTCTTGCAGGAAATCACGCACAGAACGAGCAGTATGGCTGGTGGCATTGTCATGTCAGGATGAGCCTGCAGGAAGGGTACCACATGAGGGAGGAGGATGTCTTCCCTGTAACGCACAGCGTTGAGATTGCCTACAATGAAAACAAGCTCAGTCCGATGATGCTGTGACACACCGCCCCAGATCATGATGGACCCTCCACCTCCAAATCGATCCCGCTCCAGAGTACAGGCCTCGGTCTAACCCTCAGTCCTTCGACAATAAACGCGAATCCGACGATCACCCCTGGTGAGACAAAACTGCGACTCGTCAGTGACGAGCACTTTTTGCCAGTCCTGTCTGGTCCAGCGACGGTGGGTTTGTGCCCATAGGCGACGTTGTTGCCGGTGATGTCTGGTGAGGACCTGCCTTACAAAAGGCCTACAAGCCCTCAGTCCAGCCTCTCTCAGCCTTTTGCGGACAGTCTGAGCACTGATGGAGGGATTGTGCGTTCCAGTTGTAACTCGGGCAGTTGTTGTTGCCATCCTGTACCTGTCCCGCAGGTGTGATGTTTGGATGTACCGATCCTGTGCAGGTTTTTGTTACATGTGGTCTGCCACTGCGAGGACGATCAGCTGTCCATCCTGTCTCCCTGTAGGGCTGTCTTAGGCATCTCACAGTACGGACATTGCAATTTATTGCCCTGGCCATATCTGCAGTCCTCATGCCTCCTTGCAGCATGCCTAAGACACGTTAACGCAGATGAGCAGGGACCCTGGGCATCTTTCTTTTGGTGTTTTTCAGAGTCAGTAGAAAGGCCTCTTTAGTGTCCTAAGTTTTCATAGCTGTGACCTTAATTGCCTACCGTCTGTAAGCTGATAGTGTCTTAACGACCGTTCCCATGGTGCATGTTCATTAATTGTTTATGGTTCATTGAACAAGCATGGGAAACAGTGTTTAAACCCTTTACAATGAAGATATTTGAAGTTATTTGGATTTTTACAAATTATCTTTGAAAGACAGGGTCCTGAAAAAGGGTCCTGCCATTTCTTTTTTTTCCTGAGTTTACTAACGCATATCAGTAATATCCTGTTTGTAATGATGTTGCATTAGTGATGGAAAGCTCAGCCATAATGAAACCTGACTAGACAGAAGTATTTAAACAGGACTGATACTACAGCTTAATGATACATACATTATGTACATGTATATAGAAGTATACCCTATGACCCCAGACCTAGCCTGTGAGGACACTGATGAGTGTGAGCGGAGGCATAGGGAGTTACAGACAGACGTGGCCTTCTCCACTGTGTGGCGCCCAGAGAAAGCAGGCGGGCAGGCAGTGGGGCTGTGTGCTTCTGGATCAGCCCTCTTTATTCCTGACCAGGAAGAGGACGCAAAGCCCTTTGGCCTGTGCTCTGCTAAGCTCTACTCCCCTGTGGTGGAGGGTGTGGATCAGTCTTCCCTGTGCCTTTTTTTATTTATTTAATTGTATTGTCCTCCAAATGGCAGCAGGTAGCCTAGTGGTTAGAGTATTGGGCCAGTAACTGAAAGGTTGCTGGTTCGAATCCCGAGTCAACAAGGTGAAAAATGTGTCTGTGTCCTTGAGCAAGGCACTTAACTCTAAAAGTCACTCTGGATAAGAACGTCTGCTAAATGACTCAAATGTTCAATATACGTGTTGCTGTATCTCCTCTCTGCCAAGGCATGCTGCTACTGCCTCCCTCCCTGCCTGTCTGCCTCACCTCTCTGACACTTACATAACATTGTTCATACAGTATGGCCATTAAATAATTATCTCTGGTGAAAGATGATCTGTATGGAGGCCCATTTTGGATTGTCATTGAGTAATCCAGTGTTGACTGTGTGTTGATATGAGGGTGTGAGGGCAGCAGTGGGCCACTGTACTGACGTCCCAGAGTTCTTTGTTCCCCTCAGGTGTGCAAAGAAGAATAAGTTGTTCCTCAACGTTCAGATCAATGGGAATGGCTGTGAGGACTCACCCTCCCGTTCCCCCCACCGGGCTGCCCGCACCCCTGGGGTTTCCACCCCTGCCCCCGCCCCCTACACCCTACCTGGCACCCCTACACTGATGGAGGAGCATTCATCTCACCTCAAGAGTGAGTACAAATACATTTTGACTTACCCCGTTTAGGCTATATGTAAGGAATCTTCACTGAAATAGATTGGTAAATGCATGGTGAATTACTCAGATGAAATAGACCGTTTGTATGTGTGCTCTTTGTAAAGAGCCGAATGTATTTCCCAGTAGCTGGCTGTAGGGTCACAGTAGCCGTCCCAGTCTGGCTGAGAGTGTTTCTGTCAGTAGATTGCTGGGATTGTTCCATCTGAGGGCTGTGATGTGGGGGAGGGAGCGTTTTCTGTTCCATTGGTTCTAGCGAAATGACATTACTCTTCCAATTCATTCGACAGCTTAGAGAGAAATCTAACACTCCCACAAAGTTGTGTGTGTGTGCAGTTGCATGCGTGCCGTTTCCTGTCTGTAATGATTCATGTGTAGGAGATTCACCTACCAAACCAACGTCATTAGGTCTCACGCAAATTCGTTTTCACTTGTAAAATGAACAGTAAATGTTTTTCATTGGTTTGGCACATAGTGTATTTGTCCATAATGATTAATGTGTAGGAGATTCACCTACCAAACCAACGTCATTAGGTCTCACGCAAATTCGTTTTCACTTGTAAAATGAACAGTAAATGTTTTTCATTGGTTTGGCACATAGTGTATTTGTCCATAATGATTAATGTGTAGGAGATTCACCTACCAAACCAACGTCATTAGGTCTCACGCAAATTTGTTTTAACTTGTAAAATGAACAGTAAATGTTTTTCATTGGATTGGCACATAGTGTGGCAAGTTATAAGCAACATCAACACTAGGGTTGCAAAATTCTGGGAATTTCCAGGAGTCTTCCAG
The DNA here is from genome assembly GCF_002910315.2 of Salvelinus sp. IW2-2015. Classification (NCBI taxonomy): domain Eukaryota; kingdom Metazoa; phylum Chordata; class Actinopteri; order Salmoniformes; family Salmonidae; genus Salvelinus; species Salvelinus sp. IW2-2015. Next base: position 51,559,599 of record NC_036860.1, on the reverse strand, counting down.
CGGGGATTTCTGGAAATCCTGGGAATTTTGGGAAAGGTAACAACATTTTGCAATTCTCTAAGCACCAGTGATTTCATTTTTGATAGTAGCCACTAAACTTCATAAATAAATTGCCATATCTGTGCTAATCCTTAATGTTTAGGCAAATCCTCCTCTGTCTAGGTTCGTTTGACTACTAGTGTTTGACATCTCTCTCTCTCTCTCTCCAGATAACATGGGGTTGCACCGTGGCTCCCCACAGGCAGTGAGGAGAGACATAGGCCTGGCCGTCACTCACAGGTTGGCAACTACCTCATGTCATACACCTTTAGGCCAGAGACTACCATGATACAAATGTCAAATATACTTTAAATCCACAGTATATAGAGCAAAAAAGGATTGATGGTTTAAGTAATTGAGGATTCTGTGTGAAGGTTTTCCACCAAGTCGTGGCTGTCCCAGACGTGTCAGGTCTGTCAGAAGAACATGATGTTTGGTGTGAAGTGTAAACACTGCAGGTAAGTGGAGTAAGGAGAGGAGGAGATGGAGGAGTCTCTGAGATGTTCTGGTGTTGGATTGAGTGTCTCTACGATGCAAAAAAAATACAACTTCATCTTCTTTTGGTGATCAGTTGTTCTCTACTGTTCTCTGATTGGTGGTTTCCTGTCTGCAGGTTAAAGTGCCATAACAAGTGTACTAAAGAAGCTCCCTCCTGCAGAATCTCTTTCCTGCCAAGTAAGCCCTTTCTTGCTTCTCATGTTCATCCATGGATTCATGGTTTACCCATTTGATTCAACAAGCATTAGTGTAATGGTCCCAATCTCTTCTTTCCAGTCACCAAAATCCGGAGGACTGAGTCTGTGCCGTCTGACATCAACAACCCTGTAGACCGGCCATTAGAGACACCACAGTTTGGCACACTGCCAAAGGCCATCACCAAAAAGGTAGATATTGGATATTACATCACACCTTTGATGATAATGATATGCATGGTGCTGTTAGAACAGACAAGTGTGTATTTCTTCTCCTTCGGTCAGGATCACCCCCCTGCGCTGAACCAGTTGGACTCCAGCAGTAACCCGTCCTCCACCACCTCCTCCACACCCTCCTCCCCTGCCCCTTTCCAGAACCCTCCCAGTGCTACCCCGCCCCCCAACTCCTCACCCAAGGTCCACCGGGACAACCGCTTCCACTTCCCAGGTAGGTCCCTGACCGTCAGTCACACGCCTATGCAAATACAGAAACACACACAATCACCTCAACAAATACACACAATCACCTCAACAAATACACACAATCACCTCAACATATACACACAATCACCTCAACATATACACACAATCACCTCAACATATACACCAATCACGCTCAACATATACACACAATCACCTCAACAGATACACACAATCACCTCAACAGATACACACAATCACCTCAACAGATACACACAATCACCTCAACAGATACACACAAGCACCTGGAGTGTCTCCCTTTCTCTCCCTCACACTCTCTCACATGCAAACACACAAATGAATATACACACATGCAAACACACAAATTAATATACACTTAACCACACAAGCATGTCCACTGCACAAAAATAAGCCAGCATACTCCCACTATCAAAGCGCATGCTTGCATTGTGTTCTTGATTACACAGAAGGTCTCCCTGAGTCACATTTCCTGTTTAGCGAATGTTGAACGTTAAACGTGGAATGTAATGGCCGGGCAGCAGTGGTCGTCCTCCCTCTCTCTCCCTCTCTGCATTAATACCACTCCTCAGGGGGGTGGGAGTGACTGGGGTTATTTTAACGGCTACTCTAACCCAGAGTCTCTCTCTCCACTCCATGCTTGTTGGTTCTTCCCTGTCTTTTCCCTAAGCTGCCTGCTACTTTCAGCATAGACAGCAGTTTATCTTCCCTGGTGAGTTTACAGTACGGTCCCAGACAGACTGTTGTGCTGCGCTCACACCTGCCCACGTCCCCAGCCTTGTCAATTCTCTCTATCTCCTGCATGTACTCACAGGCTTAGTGAATTACATGACAAAGTTGTGCATTTGTGAATGTTTTAGAATAATGTGTTGTGTGATATTTAGACTGCATTGTCTCATGTGGAGATGGGTCTCTGTGCCACCTGCTGGGGAGTTTGGGAATTGCATGTCTCGTTATGGTGGATGTTGTCAACACATTGCTATGGCAAAGCGACAATATAAGTGGGCAAAGGAACTACACGAGGGACGCAATTTTGTCTTTACAAGCAAAAAGCCACATTATTTTTATTACATACTGAACATTTGTATTTTTTCTCCCAGATGTGTCCAGTTCTTCTACGTTGCACTCTGAAGCCCTCCATGACACAGTGTAAGGCTTGCCTGTCTATTTAATTTATCAATAGTGTTTTAATGGTACAATACTCGGCATACTCTGACATTGTGACTGTGGTTTACCCTGTCTCAACAGTGAGACTGAACCAGCAGATGACATACACTCTGAACTGGCCGAGGATGAGGACGGAGAGGTAAAAACTGAGTATGTGCGTGCGAAGTAACTGTGACACATGCAGACACATGCCCAAAACCCAACATGCATGAATGTCCTACAGGAGGAAGAGGAGGATGAGGAGGTGGTTGAACCTGAGATCGACCCAGACCCAGTAGTGGAGGAAGAAGATGAGGAGGAGGAAGATGATGATGATGAAGATGGGGGTGGGAGTGAGATGAATGGGGGTTCGGATGGTGAGTGTGATGGTGATGAGTTGGATGACCTGCCCAACTCAAGGGGAGGTCGCTGGAAAGGTCCCATCTCCCGTAAGGCCAGCCAGACCAGTGTCTACTTGCAGGAGTGGGACATCCCCTTCGAACAGCTGGACCTGGGAGAGCTCATTGGGAAGGTGATCTAAAATATAGAATGAGCTATATTTGCATCAAACTATCAGTGTTTTCAGTTTTAAACCCATCTAAAGTCTGTTTCTCAAACTGTCATTAAATCACTCACTCCAGGGCCGTTGGGGCAAGGTGCATAAGGGCCGTTGGCATGGAGAGGTGGCCATCAGGCTGCTGGAGATAGATGGGAACAACCAGGACCACCTGAAGCTGTTTAAGAAGGAGGTGATGAACTACAGACAGACCCGTCATGAGAACGTGGTCCTCTTCATGGGGGCATGCATGGCCCCTCCCCACCTTGCCATCATCACCAGGTAGGAGGGGCTAAATCACATCTAGAATAATAACTTATCCTTTTGTTATATTCAGTCAACCATAGCTGTTGTTTATTTGTTTAGTTCCATTTGTTAATTCAAGTGTTTCTCTAGTTTCTGTAAAGGGAGGACACTATACTCTGTCGTTCGAGACACCAAAAACACACTGGATATAAACAAGACGAGGCAAATTGCTCAAGAAATTGTAAAGGTAACTTCTGTCCCTGTTCAATACTTTCACATTTGTACGTGTGTGTGTGTGTTATATATATATTTATATATAMATTTATATTTATATATATATATATATATATATATATATATATATACACACACACACTAACCAATGAAAGAAATGCAACAATTTCAATGAGTTACAGTTCATTTAAGGAAATCAGTCTATTGAAATAAATGAATTGGGCCCTATTCTATGGATTTCACATGACTGATAATACAGATATGCATCAGTTGGTCACAGATACCTTAAAAACAAAAGTAGGGGTGTGGATCAGAAAACCAGTCAGTATCTGGTGTGACCACTATTTGCCTCATGCAGCGCGACACATCTCCTTCGCATTGAGTTGATCAGGCTGTTGATTGTGGCCTGTGGAATGTTGTCCACTCCTCTTCAATGGCTGTTGCGAGGTTGCTGGATATTGTCGGGAACTGGAACACGCTGTCGTAAAGTCGATCCAGAGCATCCCAAACGTGCTCAATGGGTGACATGTCTGGTGAGTATGCAGGCCATGGAAGAACTGGGACATTTTCAGCTTCCAGGAATTGTGTACAGATCCTTGCGACATGGGGCCGTGCATTATCATGCTGAAACATGAGGTGATGGCGGCAGATGAATGGCACGACAATGGGCCTCAGGATCTAGTCACGGTATCTCTGTGCATTCAAATTGCCATCGATAAAATGCAATTGTGTTTGTTGTCCATAGCTTATGCCTGCCCACCATGGGGCACTCTGTTTACAACATTGACATAAGCAAACCACTCGCCCACACTACGTACCTGCCATCTGCTGGTACAGTTTGTTAGGTTCTTATTTTTCAGAGTAAATAACTCACGGACACTAGAGAAGCTTTAACCAAGTTTAATCATCCCCAAAGGTTCTGTACAGCTGAAATCAGACAGCAAAATATTTCAGACTTCACAGTTTACATGCATCCCCCTTTCTCTCCAATCCTTACATTTTATGGCTCTACAGGAAACTAATAAAGAGGGTAACAGGTTCTCTGACCTCAACCCCTCTTTCATCTAATACACAGATGTCCATCTGTCTCCCCTGTATCAACACATCGCTCTCCTCTCCTCCATCAAACACATTCCAAAGCCGCCTTCTTTCTTCTGAAAACCATTAACTTCTAACATAACCCAGTCTCTTTCATTTCCTATCATTCATTTAATATCTCAATGTTCAAAGTTTAGCCGATTCCAACTAGTTGAAACAGGGATTCATCTGTGAAGAGTACACTTCTCCAGCATGCCAGTGGCCATCAAAGGTGAGCATTTTCCCACTGAAGTCGGTTACGATGGCGAATAGCAGTCCTGTCAACACCCAGGTGAGGACGACGAGCACGCAGTGGAGCTTCCCTGAGACGATTTCTGACAGTTTGTGCAGAAATGTCTTGGTTGTACAAATCCACAGTTTCATCAGCTGTCCAGGTGGCTTGTCTCAGTCGATCCAGCAGGTGAATGTAGAGGTCCTGGGCTGGCATGGTTACACATGGTCTGTAGTTGTGAGGCCGGTTGGACCTACTGCCAAATTCTCTAAAACGATGTTGGAGGCGGCTTATGGTAGAGAAATGAACATTCAAGTCTCTGGCAACAGCTCTGGTGGACATTCCTGCAATCAGTATGCCAATTGCATGCTCCTTCAAAACTTGAGACATCTGTGGCATTTTGCAATGACAAAACTGCACATTTTAGTGGCCTTGTGTTGTCCCCAGCACCTGTGTAATGATCACCTGTTTAATCATCTTCTTGATATGCCACACCTGTCAGGTGGATGGATTATCTTGGCATGGGAGAAATGCTCACTAACAGGGATGTAAACTCATTTGTGCACAAATTTTGAGAGAAATAATATTTTTGTGTGTATGGAACATTCCTGGGATCTTTTATTTCAGCTCATGAAACATGGGACCAACACTTTACATGTTGCGTTTATATTTTTGTTCAGTATAAATGTGTAATGTATATTTACTCTATGTCCTTATTTGCATCCTTCAATCTACACAGGGAATGGGCTATCTGCATGCCAAAGGCATTGTCCACAAGGACTTGAAGTCGAAGAACGTCTTTCATGACACCAATAAAGTGATTATTACAGACTTTGGTCTGTTTGGAATATCTGGAGTGGTTCAGGAGGGGAGGTAAGGACTCTGCATATTGGTTCCTACAGCTATCGTCTCAGCTGGTGGATGCTCAGTGGGTGACTGTGTGTGTGTGTCTTGCTTCACAGGCGAGACAATGAGCTGAAGCTTCCACATGGCTGGATCTGTTACCTGGCGCCAGAAATCGTACGCAGGATGAGTCCTGGAAACAATGAGGACCACCTGCCATTCTCCAACGCTGCAGACGTCTACGCCTTTGGGTACGATCTTAACACATTCTGATGTATCTTTTCTTTATCATTAGTAGCACAATGTTTTTTCTCTCTGAGAATGCATCAGTTTACAGTTAACTGGCTCTGGGGAATGACCATATTGCTGGTTGCCCCCTTTTAGCACCATTTGGTACGAGCTCCAAGCCAGGGACTGGCCTATCACCAACCAGCCTGTGGAGGCTACCATCTGGCAGGTGGGGAGTGGTGAGGGCATCAAGAAGGTCCTGGCTGAGATCAGCCTGGGAAAAGAGGTCACGGTGAGTGGAGGGGTTAAGCACCTCAGGGGGCCAGATCACATTGTGGTGGAATCATGCAGAAATTTATGCACATTAAAAAAAATGTATCCTCGTGGTGCAGGTGAGGATATTTTCTAGACGAATGCTATGTTTTTACGGGATGACCTTGTTAGAATAGAGGAGACATTAAAGCTGAGTAAAGGATAAATCTCTGCATTGTGTTGGCACGAACTAAAGACATTAATACCTCCTGTGTATGTGTGTGCAGGAGATCCTGTCTGCCTGCTGGGCCTATGACCTGAGGGAGCGGCCCACCTTCACCCAGTTGGCTGACATGCTGGAGAAGCTGCCCAAACTCAACCGGAGACTGTCCCACCCTGGACACTTCTGGAAGTCTGCAGAGTACGTATCCTAGAGATGGAGGTAGAGGTAGAAGCATGGGAGGAGTATATGTCCTGCCTGCCCTGAGATGCACTCTGACCCCTGACTGGGCTCTGACTCGTCTGGAATGGACTTGTGTATAAAACAAAGGGGTTCAACTGAAGGCTTGTAAAGGATGACCCCCAGATTGCTGTGAGGTATTAGGCCCACTGATGTAAAACTAATGGGGACCAGGCAGGGTATGCCTGAGTAGACTCTTGGTAGTAGTTTATGTTCATAATATTCATGAGCCACATTAGCATCTGATGGTCCACTACAAATACATTGACCGCTGTAATATGAGGGATGGTGATTTACATTTACATTTACATTTAAGTCATTTAGCAGACGCTCTTATCCAGAGCGACTTACAAATTGGTGCATTCACCTTATGATTTCTAATGGTGAATCATTTATCATTTAGAAATGAACCATATGTGATGCTAAGGGAATGTTCTTTGTTTTATCTTCTGCTTTCCAAACTCTATCTCCCCCAGGATGTGACTGTGAGTTGAATGCACTTTTGTGTTTAAAAGCATTGTTTTGTCCCTCCCTTTCCTGGACTATTTCCTGACCTGCTCTGTACCCCTACATCTCCACACCCCTCTCCTCTTCTCATATGTTAGATATACAGTACCTGGTCCAGATTTCTCTCCACCTCTCCTATCATCTCTCTCCTGCTCGTTCTCTGTAACTTCCTCATTCACTACATACTGCATGTCTGTCACTCAAAGGCCCATGGGTGGAGTCTTCTCTCACATGAACCTGTTGTCCAGTAACAGCCACCATCAGTTCAACAACTCTCTGCTAGTGGAACTGGCTTAACTACTGGTCTTCTGTTTGTATGCAAACACACACTGGCCTCTTCCAACACTATCAGGAATGATACCACAGATGCCCCAACAAAGTCTGTCTGCATAGCATGCCAGAGCTTGAATGGGAAGAGAAGCACTTACCAGCTTGCATGGTGTTTGCCATGGTCTGTTGGGACACTTTGCATGGGCTTGTGAATCCTGAAAAAGCTTTCTGTGAGAAAGCTCATCTGAGTTTTCTGTGGTACATAAATCTGGACCCTTGTTTCATGTTGAAGTATTTACCTGTCTACTCTACTGCACTGGTCTTATTCTCTCTTAATGTTACACCTGTTAGCATAGTTTCACCAACAGTCTCTAACCTCCATGTTTTCCTTTGTTCTCTCTCTCTCTTTGTGTTTTCTGTCTTCCTAATATAGGTTGTAGCCGTCACTATGAAATATAAGCAATGCAAAACAAACAAAGCCTGGGTCTGCCTTGCATGCTCCTGAAATCCTTAACTCTTAGGATTGATCAAAACATTGACTCTGCCTGATACAGACACTGCTTCCACTAACCCACAGCCTGATCTTCCATGTCTATTAAACTGTAGTGTRTGGTTGTGTGGGAGWGAAGGGTSCTGGACTGAGGAGGRRYKGGGTAGTGCTTCGCTACCTCCCCTCAACTTTCCTTCCTTCATCTCAAAACTTCTTGCCTTCATTTTTATTTTATTTATTTTTTGCTTTTTGGACTATCTGAGACTTGTGACTAACTGGTTTGTGGTGTCTGTGATAAGACTGACTGGTGTGCTGTGGCCTGTGCCTGGTGGCTGACGGCTGCTCTACTGTGTTCTGCACCGTCTGCAGCCTGCCCTGCTCTCTCTCCTCTCTGTGCTGCTGTGATGTGGTTCTTCCTGCTGGGGGCTCCCAGACGACACGGCCCAGACACTCGCTGGGCCAAAACAATGGTTTTAACTCCTATCACAAATGTACCTCTGCATTCACTCCCTCCTCTTTTCTCATTGTGGTCTTGATGCTTCAGGCTGCTTGAGTGATGTAATCCAACTGCCTCTTGATTCTTACCCCTCAGCTATCTGCAGTTTTTTGATGGCATGCGCTGCGACACTGTCATCGTGCTGGCCCATGTCTGCCTTCTGGTCACTCATTACCTGTACACATTATTTCAACAGGAGAAAAAAACTATAAGTAACAAACTGTCACCTTTGGTTGTTGGTTCCTATTTAAAGTAATCATTTTTGTAGTGTTTCTTTTTTTGTTCCATGAAATTTGAAAGGACAAATGTCTCAGGAGTTGGGAGAGCATGATTTAATTGACTCTTGTCTCCGTGTTGCTTGTCTGAGTAGAATCTGATGAAACCATACATTTGAAAACGGCTCAGTGCATGAATGACGAATGAATATGTTGACAGTTCACAGGTGTCAGCATGCAATGGGACCTTCCTCTCATCATCTCACTACCCACTGGAAATGGAATTATGTTGGTTATTTATGACTGAAGGTATTTGATGATGAAGTGAGTGCCCTGATTATTAAAAGACGTAGGAGGGCGCCACAGAGAAGCAAGAGATGCCTTCTATCAGCCTGTGAGTGGTGTAGAGGTAGACCATTCAAGTAGTTTAGTAGATTCATTCACAGTGCAAAAATAATAGAACAAGAGCCTGGCGCAAAAGTATCCTATAATTTACTCCTTAAACATGACCTTTTATGCGCGCTTGTGTGTATTATGTTTGTGATTGCTTGCCTCAGTTGGTGTGCTGGTGTTTGTGCGAGTGAGTGTATTGTATTGGAACATGTAGGGTTGATTTAGTGAAAGACTGCAGTAAATGTTATATTGACGATATCAGTGGTATCTAAGATAGACATGTATATACATTATTTAATGTACAGCTAATTAACACGATTATTGTAATATTTGTACAAACATTTTATATGTACTATACATCATTGCATTTTTAAATAGGTACTGCCCCCCTATTACAGATGTATATATATTTATATTTTTTCATGTACAAAATACTGTAAAAATACTGTACATTTTTTTTGAATGTTTTTTATGTCATGTAAAAATTCATATTTTTGTATTGCATGTGGCTACCATTCTGTAAACACAGTTTCTGTTTTCATCCTTGAAAGACAATAAAATGATGCTTGTCATGTGAAAATGTATGTTTGAGCTGAATTTAATAAAGTATTTTAGTTATGCTATGGACAGTTATATTTACGGTTAGTGTCACCAAATATATTTAGAACTACTCCCTTTCTCTGTGGTGTCACTGGTAACTTGATCTGTGCCCTTGGTGTGATATGGTAATCTTTAACACAAGATATGATGGAGTAAGGACATTGGGCCATAAAAACTCATATCTACTGATTCACTTATCTGTACACTAGTGTAGTATGTTTCATTCAAATTACTTATTTTTTATTTGGTGTGTATTCATGGTTTAGTTTATGTAGCCACCTCCCAATTCATCAAGGCTCTCATTGTTTATGTTTAAATAGTATAGAGAATACATTATTATTATAAATAACAGACACCATAGATATACTGTATGTTTGAGGACACATACAAAATCTGATCAGATATAAATGTTATAGGTATGATGAGGTAACACCTAGTGAAAGAGGCACTTGGATAGCTATGTATGCTGTTTGATTCCATTTACTATTCACTACAAAATACATCTGATGCTAGTGACTTAGTGAAAGTAATAAATTAATGGATACAAGAAAACTAAACCATTTAAAAGTGGTAAGTTAATGGAAATCAGTCAGAAAAGTCGTAGGCTACTTGGTGTAAAAGGTGTGCTACATTTTCTTTGCTCTCTTATCTAAGGGTCACGGTTTTCGATTGTGTGTGGAGGCATTAATGAGAAACGAAACTTACGGTGCACTGTGCTGAAATCGCTCCGCCATTTCCTAGTTCCTATTCTAATAGTTTGCCTAATTCCAGTTTATTGACAAAGAAAGCAAGTATAGTGTAGAGAATCATTGTACCATCCCTGTGAAATATATTTCCTGTAACCAAAAATATTGTATTTTCAGCAGTTTGAAGCTGGTAAAATAAACAAAAACAGGAAGCATATAACTAGCGCACATAGAACATATCTACCGCTTCTTAGACTTGCTTTCAATTAGAAAGACAGATCTATAAATCACATTTCTATGTGAATTTGGTCGGGTCGCCCAAAAAGTGACATTGCAGCTTTACTGAGGAGAACCACATCACGTCTACGTACTTCGAACAGACAGATCAGAGTAACACTGAAGCATGTCTTTTCAGCAACCCTTCTTCAATCCGGTAAGAATTCTACTTTGATATTATTTACATCATTTATTTCATCAGGCCCCGTTATATGTGATGTTTGGGTGTCATTTTGTTAGTTATTTTTGGTGTAATTTCCCAATTTTTGGGGGAAGAAGGTGTAGTGTATGGTGGTCATACTGCAAATGAACTTGCAGCTTTGACTCACTCCCATATTGTGGTGAATAAAACCCGAAATTAATATAGAACTGTTTCTAATCAACCAAAATGTTGTAATTAATGTTGTTGTATTGTACTGGAACAAATTACAACAAATTATTGTGGTGACAAAATCCTGCAAGAGTTTCCTGTAGGAAAAAAAGTTGTCCAATAGGATTCTGATATAGGTGAAACAAAATCCTATAGGTTTACGAGAGTCTTATATGATTCTATTGGAAATGAATCCTAAAGGATTTTTTAACTAGGAAAGAAAAGAAGAAAGGAAACCATAACCTTTTAGATTGTTATTAGAAAATGCTTGATGTGGCCATTGTGATAGCTTAATGTTTCAAAGTCTCTATTTGCCAAGTCCCTAGCTTGCCTGGCTCTTAACAGATGGTGAACAAGACTAGCTACCCAGCCCTGGTCACATGTTGTTTTGTGCTCTGTGCCCCTAGAGAGTGCCGTTCACTGGCTGTATCCAGGGAGCTCTGCATGAGGGGAAGACCATCACTGTGACAGGGAGAGTCCTGCCAGGAGCCCAGAGGTAGCCCTACCTAGAGACACACTCCTTTAGCACAGTCTTGTCATTTACATTACATTTTAGTCATTTAGCAGATGCTCTTATCCAGAGCGACTTACAGTAGAGTGCATACATTTTATTACATTTTTTACATACTGAGACAAGGATATCCCTACCGGCCAAACCCTCCCTAACCCGGACGACGCTATGCCAATTGTGCGTCGCCCCACGGACCTCCCGGTTGCGGCCGGCTGCGACAGAGCCTGGGCGCGAACCCAGCCCAGCCTGGGCGCAAACCCAGAGACTCTGGTGGCGCAGCTAGCACTGCGATGCAGTGCCCTAGACCACTGCACCACCCGGGAGGTGTCGTTGTCACTCACTATAAGCACAGAAGGGATCTTGTTTAACCTAATCATTGAATGCAACCAACGTTTACATTTTAGCAGACACTCTTATCCAGAGCAACTTACAGTAGTGAGTGCATACATCTTCGTATTTTTTTCATACTAGTCCCCCATGGAAATCGAACCCACAACCCTGGTGTTGCATGCTCTACCAACTGAGCCACACAGGACAGAACATGATTGTATAGGCCATAATTGTACATCAAAATATAATATGCCCCTTCCTTTTGTCCGTATAGGTTTAATGTGAATTTGCAATGTGGCTCAAGAGGAAATCCTGACGTAGCACTCCACTTCAACCCCCGATATGACAGCTTCCTAGACGTTGTGGTCTGCAACACTAAGCAGGACTCCAAGTGGGGTTCAGAGGAGCGTGAATACTTTGCAACCATGACCCGGGGGGCCAACTTTACCCTCATGTTCCTGGTCAACAGAGATTCATATTCGGTCAGGAGATTRGTATTGCTGATGCTTAGGCTACAACATTTGTTTTACTCTTGACTTATTGAATGAACCTTATCTCTAGAGAAGTTTTTTGACTGTGGACTTATTTGTGAAATTGTACATTTTTATTTGGATCCCCATTAGCTAACGCCGTAACGTTAGCTAATCTTCCTGGGGTCCAACACCAATTAATAAGACATTACAAACAATTACAAATTAAGACTTCACAAACATTTAACAAGTAGACAATACAGACAATTAAAATATCTGACAGGAAACACATTTAACATTCAGTTGATGCTTTCTATTTCCTGTCCAGTCATATGGTCTATCGCATTATTATTATTTTTAAAGTTGGATTTACTTTTTGCCTGAGAAATATGGATTGGTAAAGAGTTCCATTCAGCTATGGCTCTATATAAAACTGTAGATTTAAGGCGATTTGTCCTTGGCTTCGGTTGTCTTACAGTAGATGCCCTGAATTTACCTGTCTGGTTTGGTGGTTATGCATGTTGCTAGTATGTACTAACTGGCCTGAAAAATACTGTTGTTTTCCCTGAAGAAAATCAGAAGACTAGATAGTAATTTGTTTTAACGTGAAGCCATGAGAGATTCTGATGCATTTGGATAATATTCATACAGATAGAGCAATGAAGAGCTAATCTGGCAGCTCTGTTCTGAGCCATTTGGAGCTTTTTTCTATCTCTTTGCTGCAGATGACCATATAACTGGACAGTACTCTAAGTGTGATAGGACCAGGGATTGACCTGATTCAGAGTGCTAGATGTTACATACTCTGAACATTTTCTTGCAACAGCAATTCCCTTACCCATCTTAATAACAATATTATCTATGTGTTCTGACCATGATAAACCTGCGTCCAACATGACGCCTGTAGATTTGTTTTTGTCACTTGCTCTATATGTGTTCTATTCATCGACAAATTCAATTGGGGATCATCAGCAAGCATATATCTTGAACCAAATACAATACACTTTGTTTTAGAAATGTTCAACACCAATTTGTTCATATCAACCCACTCAGACACCATTCTTAGTTCCCTGCTCAGTACATCTGTTAGCTCATTACATTCTGATGCTGCGTTATACATTGTAGAGTCATCAGCATACATTACCACTCTTGCTTTGTTCATTACCGAAGATAAATCATTAGTAAAGATAGAGTAGATAAGGGGGCCTAGACAGCGTCCTTGAGGAACACCCCAGTGTATATCTTTACTGTTTGAAAGGCTACCATTAAATAACACTTTTTGCCTTCTCCTGGATAGATAGCTTTCCATCCACGATAGAGCTGCAAACTTAAAACCATAACATTTGTGTTTAGCTAGTAACAGTTCATGATCAATTACATCAAAAGCAGCACTGAAATCTAGCAACACTGCACCAACTAACTTCCTGTCATACATACTCTTTAACCAATCATCTGTCATTTGTGCTAAGGCCGTACTCGTAGAATCAAATCAAATCAAACTTTATTTGCCACATGCACCGAATACAGCAAAAATATTTACCAAGTAGGCTAAAATAAAAAGTAATAATAAAAAGTAACACAATAAGAATATCAATAACGAGGCAGGGGTACAGGGGCTAGTTGAGGTAATCTGTCCAAGTAGGTGGGGGCAAAGTGACTATGCATAGGTAACAAATAAACAGTGAGTAGCAGCAGTGTACAAGGGGGGGGGGGGAATGTAAATTGTCCAGTGGTGATATTTAAGAATTGTTCAGCGGTCTAATGGTTTGGGGGTAGAAGCTGTTGAGGAACCTTTTGTTCCTAGAGTCTCTGACAATTTTATGGGCTTTCCTCTGACACCGCCTATTATATAGGTCCTGGATGGCAGGAAGCTTGCCCCAGTGATGTACTGGGCTGTTCACACTACCCTCTGTAGCGCCTTACGGTCAGATGCGGAGCAGTTGCCATACCAGGCGGTGATGCAATGGTCAGGATGCTCTCGATGGTGCAGTTGTAGAACCTTTTGAGGATCTGGGGGCCCATGCCAAATCTTTTCAATCTCCTGAGGGGGAAAAGGTTTTGTCGTGCCCTTTTCACGACTGTCTTGGTATGTTTGGACCATGATAGTTGGTTGGTGATGTGGACACCAAGGAATTTGAAACTCTCGACCTGCTCCACTACAGCCCTGTCAATGTTAATGGGGGCCTGTTCGGCCCGCCTTTTCCTGTAGTCCACGATCAGCTCCTTTGTATTGCTCACATTGAGGGAGAGGTTGCTGTCCTGGCACCACACTGACAGTTCTCTGACCTCCCTATAAGCTGTCTCATTGTTGTTGGTGATTAGGCCTACCACTGTTATGTCGTCAGCAAACTTAATGATGGTGTTGTTGTCGTGTTTGGCCACGCAGTCGTGAGTGAACAAGGACTACAGGAGGGGACTAAGTACACACCCCTGAGGGGCCCCAGTGTTAAGGATCAATGTGGCAGACGTGTTGTTGCCTACTCTTACCACCTGGGGGAGGCCCGTCAGGAAGTCCAGGATCCAGTTGCAGAGGGAGGTGTTTAGTCCCAGAGTCCTTAGCTTAGCGATGAGCTTCGTACTTTCGCTTCCTTGGGCACAGGGACAATGGTGGTCTGCTTGAAACATGTACAGTATTTTTGTCAGATATTACTATGGAATACTGAAGTATAATTACAAGCATGTCATGTTTCAAAGGCTTTTATTGACAATTACATGAAGTTGATTCAAAGAGTCAATATTTGCAGTGTTGACCCTTCTTTTTCAAGACCTCTGCAATCCGCCGTGGCATGCTGTCAATTAACTTCTGGGCCACATCCTGACTGATGGCAGCCCATTCTTGCATAATCAATGCTTGGAGTTTGTCAGAATTTGTGGGTTTTTGTTTGTCCAATGTCTTGAGGATTGACCACAAGTTCTCAATGGGATTAAGGTCTGGGGATTTTCCTGGCCATGGAGGATGTGTTGGTACCATTCTTTATCCATGGCTGTGTTCTTAGGCAAAATTGTGAATGAGCCCACTCGCTTGGCTGAGAAGCAACCCCACACATGAATGGTGTCAGGATGCTTTACTGTTGGCATGACACAGGACTGATGGTAGCGCTCACCTTGTCTTCTCCGGACAAGCTTTTTTCCAGATGCCCCAACAATCGGAAAGGGGATTCATCAGAGAAAATGACTTTACCCCAGTCCTCAGCAGTCCAATCCCTGTACCTTTTTGCAGAATATCAGTCTGTCCCTGATTATTTTCCTGGAGAGAAGTGGCTTCTTTGCTGCCCTTCTTGACACCAGGTCATCCTCCAAACGTCTTCGCCTCACTGTGCGTGCAGATACACTCACACCTGCCTGCTGCCATTCTTGAGCAAGCTCTGTACTGGTGGCGCCTCAATCCCGCAGCTGAATCAACTTTAGGAGACGGTCCTGGCGCTTGCTGGACTTTCTTGGCCGCCCTGAAGCCTTCTTCACAACAACAGCCTTCTTTGAACTGCTCTCCTTGAATTTCTTGATGATCCGATAAATGGTTGATTTAGGTGCAATCTTACTGGCAGCAATATCCTTGCCTGTAAAGCCCTTTTTCTGCAAAGCAGTGATGACGGCACGTGTTTCCTTACAGGTAACCACGGTTGACAGAGGAAGAACAATGATTCCAAGCACCACCCTCCTTTTGAAGCTTCCAGTCTGTTTTTCAAACTCAATCAGCATGACAGAGTGATCTCCAGCCTTGTCCTCGTCAACACTCACACCTGTGTTAACYAGAGAATCACTGACATGATGTCAGCTGGTCCTTTTGTGGCAGGGCTGAAATGCAGTGGAATTTTTGGGGGGGATTCAGTTAATTTGCATGGCAAAGAGGGACTTTGCAATTAATTGCAATTCATCTGATCACTCTTCATAACATTCTGGAGTATTTACAAATTGCCATCATACAAACTGAGGCAGCAGACTTTGTGAAAATTAATATTTGTGTCATTCTCAAAACTTTTGGCCACGACTGTAGGTATTACAGACTCGGTCAGGGAGAGGTTGAAAATGTCAGTGAAAACACTTTACAGTTCGTCCGCACATGCTTTGAGTACACATCCTGGTAATCCGTCTGGCCCAGCTGCTTTGTGAATGTTGACTTGTTTAAAGGTTTTGTTCACATCGGCTACCTAGAGCGTTATCACACAGTCATCCAGAACAGCTGGTGCTCTCGTGCATGCTTCAGTGTTGCTTGCCTCGAAGCGAGCACAAAAGGCATTTAGCTCCTCTGGTAGGCTCGCGTCTGGGTTTCCCTTTGTAGTCCATAATAGTTTTCAAGCCCTGCCACATCCGACGAGCATCAGAGCCGGTGTAGTAGTATTCAATCTTAATCCTGTATTGATGCTTTGCTTGTCTGAGGGCATAGCAGGATTTCTTATAAGCGTCTCGATTAGTCTCCCGCTTCTTGAAAGCGGCAGCTCTAGCCTTTAGCTCAATGCGGATGTTGCCTGTAATCCATGGTTTCTGGTTGGGATATGTACGTACAGTCACTGTGGGGACGACATCATCGATGCACTTATTGATGAAGCCGATGACTGAGGTGGTGTATTCCTCAATGCCATTGGATGAATCCCGGAACATATTCCAGTCTGTGCTAGCAAAACAGTCCTGTAGTGTAGCATTCGCGTCATCTGACCACTTCCGTATTGAGCGAGTCACTGGTACTACCTGCTTTAGTTTTTTCTTGTAAGCAGGAATCAGGAGGATATAATTGTGGTCAGATTTGCCAAATGGAGGGCGGGGGAGAGCTTTGTATGCATCTCTGTGTGTGGAGTAAAGGTGGTCTAGGATTTTTCCCCCCTGGTTGCACATGTGACATGCTGGTAAAAATTTGGTAAAACTGATTTAAGTTTGCCTGCATTAATGTCCCCGGCCACTAGGAGAGCCGCTTCTGGGTTAGCATTTTCTTCTTTGCTTTTGACCTTATAGAATTTGTTGAGAGTGGTCTTAGTGCCAGCTTTGCTTTGTGGTGGTAAATAGATGGCTACAAAGAATGCCCTTCTTTGTATGCATGCTGGAAACCCGTTATCAGACCATTACATGAGAAATAATCCTTGATTTGTACAGATAAAAAAAATGTCCAATAATTTACTTAACACAGGCAGCAAGCTTATAGGATGACTATTAGGACCAGTGAATGCAGATTTTTTTATCCTTAGGTAGTGGAATAACCTTTGACTCTTTCCAGACTTCTGGGCACACCCCATACATCAAGCACTTAATAAAAATATGAGAGATTGGGGTAGATATTTGGTTAGCTGTAAGTAAGCAATTTGGCGTCAAGATGATCTGTACCAGGTGACTTGTCATCCGAAAGAGACAACAGCATCCTTTCTACCTCTTCCCTTTCTACTTGGTGAAATTCGAACATGCATTGCCTCTCCTTCATGATACAATCTTTTACAAGGGTATATGACATGGAGTCATCAGTTGGAATCATAGCATTCCTATTGAATTTAACCTTATCTCTAGAGCAGTTTTTTGACTATAGATTTATTACATTTCTCTAGAGCATAAAGTATCATAACTATTCACTTATTTATTATTTTTCCTCCATGTGCCATTGGTTTCCAGCTGGAGCCACCCATACCGTACGTAAAATGTATTGTATGCATGCATAACTGTAAGTCGCTTTGGATAAAGCGTCTGCTAAATGGCATATATTATATATTATTTTTTGTCTTTCCTAAATCCTGTTTTATCACAGATTATTGTGAATGGTGCCCTCTTCATGGAGTACCTGCACCGGCTGTCATTCTCCAGAGTGGACACCATCTCTGTGGATGGGGGAGTGGAAGTCCAGTCTATTGCCTTCTCCAACCCTGCAGTCACCGTGAGTATCTGACAGGTCATCCCCATGGGAGAATATAGTTCATTTTCGCGTTCAGTAGGATCAGCTTTGAGCAAGCAACTGGACAGATTTGCTCATCTTAATCAGTTGTCTGGAATGCAACCAAGTGGGCAGTGGTCATGGTCAGGTGGTGTAATGATTGTAAAAGGATGTTGTAGACATATTTTTGGCATCCAGAAGAACGGAGTTCCCCCAGTTCCCTTTCCTGCAGTCAAATGACCTAGTGGCCTCATGGGTGGAATGCTACTCATATTTTTCATAATTTTATCATGAATAAAACAAATTTTTAAGCCCATGTAGACTGTGGATGGTCTGCTAGAGGAGATCAGGCTTGCAGATTCAGTGCCTCTTTTTAAATCCATGTTGAAGACACACTTTTATAAAGATCTTTTAATGTTTGATTTTAATTTGCTATCTTTTTTCATTGCCCTTCCTCCTGTCTTTATTTCTTTGTTAGTACTTTTATTTTATGATGTGAAGCACTTTGTTACCTGTATTGAAAGTGCTTTTTCAAATTAAGTTATTATCATTATTCAGACTTGCATGTGCTGACTAAGAGAGTCTGTTCATATCCTATACATAGAAATGAAATGTTATGTCCTGTCTTTTCTCCAGTCACCTCCTCCCCAACCAGGATATCCTGGCCATCCACACAGTGTGAGTATTCTTCATATGACAGACAGACTCATGAACAGGATTCTTAGTTATACAAGTTAAAAACATATTATATTTGGAGTTACTTCAAGAACAAGGTCTGGAAACACTTATAATTAGTAATAAACCCAGTACTACATATCTGGCTTCACAAAACAGTAGCATAGGTCATAATCCAAGATGGACAATTTATTTACAGGGTCAACGAAACCGAAATAGATCTCGTCAAAGCAAAACTGGCCCCAAAACTCCTCCTCAAAGGTCTAACGCCACACAGGTAGATTCTACCATGCTGGGTTGACACCTAATTTCGTGTATTTAGCTTTTTTTCTGGTGGTGGTTGTTTTAGTAAGGTGACTGCATTTCATTCCATTCAATCAACATTAGCTTTGAGGGTAGATTTTGCTTGCGTTCCTTGTTAAGGTTGATATTTGACAACTGTTTGTCTGTTTTGTAGGCTTTCTCGGCTGCAGGATTTCTTCAGGTCAGTTGCATTCCAATGAATCAACTTTTCAGAGTTTAAAATGTGTAGATAGAGGCCAATATCAGGAATTGCATTGAAGTTTGATAAATCTTTTTCTATATAAATGAATGTTAAGAAAATTAAGTTCTGACAAGCTTAAAGTCGTTTTTTTGTAGAGACTGTGGTGATGTATAATGTTTATTTTATAGGCACCCCCTCCATACACTGCCCAGCCTCCATACACCCCCAAGCCGTCCTTTGTAAGCACCCCTTCTTTAACCTACAGACTAATTGCAGACTGCATAATTACATTAATTTATGTATCATAACAGATTATTGGGTTGACATGGTGATGTTATGGATCCTTTGTCCTCAGGTTGTGCCGTATAAAAACATAATGGCAGGTGGACTTTACCCAGGCAGAAACATCACCATCCAGGGTGTGGTCAACCACAACGCTGATAAGTAAGTAACTTACTCAATATGAGCACATCTTATATAATGCATTTGCTTCACCTGCTATGGGTCAGAGTTGGTACTATGAATTGTATACCTGTACATTACAGACAATACAAATGAATAGTAAGGAAAAGGTCCTCTTTTGATTAGCCTGTCACCCTCCAAATGATTTATTTCACGATTGTGTAACACTCACCATCAGAGTCCAGAAAAGTTATCCCTCTCTACAAGCAGTACATTACAGAGCTATACAGTATTATGAGCCAGGTTGTTTGGGTCCTGGATGCTTATTGGCTAAAAATGCATTTCAGCCTTGTTTATATCAGACAATATACCACAGGTTTGAGGCAAAAATACTTGTTTACTGTTCTATCTTGTTAGTACCCAGTTTATAATAGTAATAAGGCACCTCGGGTTTGTGGTATATTTAAGCAATAAGACCCAAGTAGGTGTGGTATATGGCCAATATAGGGCTGTTCTTATGCACAACGCAATGTGGAGTGCCTGGACACAGTCCTTAGCCATGGTATATTGGCCATATACCACAAACTCCGAGGTGCCTTATTGATATTATAAACTGGTTACCTCTGTACACATTTTCCACCATCTACCACAGAGCATTAGTTTAATGGGTAATCTAACCTGACATTCCTGGTCGAGCCTTATAACCATGATTATGGTTGCAATGGTTCTAGGTTCTGTATCAACCTGCGTTTCAACTCGGGGGTGGCGTTCCACTTCAACCCCAGGTTCAATGAGAACGTTGTAGTTCGTAACAGTCTCCTGAAGGAACAGTGGGGTCCAGAGGAAAGGACAGGTGGCATGCCCTTCTACAGAGGCCAGCCTTTTACGGTATAAACTCCATTATAGGAAACTGCATACTGTAGGATGGAACAAGTAAATATATTTGAACGGATATTTGCATGTGTTGTGCATTGACAACAATTTCAGCTGAAATGCATCTGAATGTGTTTTAGCTTCAATGATACCTTATGCTTTTCCTGGGATGAGCTCAGCACTCATGTCAGGCCCTGTGTTTCAGATGATCATCATGTGTGATACCCAGTGCTACAGGGTGATGGTGAATGGAGCCCTGATGTTCAGCTACAACCACCGCCACTTCCTGTTCCAGCAGATTGATATCCTGGAGGTTGAGGGGGACGTGAGCCTGTCCGCTGTGCTGGTCTGAGTTACAAACACACTGAGGTCAAAGTTCAGCGATAGTAGGGTCTGATTAGTCAGTGCATTATAGGAACCAATGTGTGAGAAATCATGTCTTATGTGTCTGTGTGTGGCCATTTTCTGTATTGAAAAACTGTGGCATTTTACTGTGTTGCTGATGGCGAGACGTTTTACATTTCTCTCTTCCATAAACAATTATAGGAAATATTGTCTTCTATTGATCATATTCCAGACAGCCCACATGATGCCTACTGTATGTCTGGGCTCTCTGTCACAACAATGTTTCCACAGCAAATAAACAGCAATATATTGGAACTAAGATGTTGTCATAATTCTACATCACCCCTAGGGGGCAGAGAGGTTCTGGTAAAATGAATAACTTGGCCCTGTTTTAGATTGTAGTGGGAAGGTTCAGATTTTATATTAAAAGCATTCTAAGGATTTTCACCAAGTAAATACTGATGACATGAACGGTGTTGTGGATCATTATAATTATATGAAGTGCATTCGAATGACTGTGCACTCAGGGAGTTCCAGGTGGTTAGAAGTAGGCTTGCAGACTGGTCGACAGTGCTTTGACTGGGTCTCGGATGTATGGACTGATACGCACCTACAGATTCACCTCACTTGCTGCTACAAGAAGGCTGTACAGATTCACCTCACTTGCTGCCTCAAGAAGGCTGTACAGATTCACCTCACTTGGTGGTACAAGCAAGCGGTACAGATTCACCTCACTTGGTGCTACAAGCAAGCGGTACAGATTCACCTCACTTGGTGCTACAAGCAAGCGGTACAGATTCACCTCACTTGCTGCTACAAGCAATCTGAAGCCATCAGTTAGGCTTTTGGAGATATATTTTTTTTTCTCACTAAGACTGCCTCTTAGCAACTGCTTTCACCTGTGGGCCTCCACTTACTGTCCTTACCATCCTTACTGCCTGCAGTGGCAGCACCAAGCATTTTTCACTGGGGTAGCTTGGTCGTTGTGTAGGGGTGCTTGCAATCTACAGTGTACATGATTGCATATACGCAAAACTTATTTCTTGGTGCTAATGGGTGCTAGGCCTATTCTTGAGGGGGCTTCAGCACCGTTTTGCCCCTCCCTGGAGCCGCCCATGACTGCCTGGTTGTACCAATATAATGTAGACCAGTGCTGCAGAAGCTAGACTTTCTTTCTATGCAAAAAAAAAGATAACTGTTCAACATTCTTTTGATAATTGAAATTAGTTAATTTTGCAGCAATTCTTTCTGAGGTGGCACAGGGTCAAAGCATGGCAACTTTACATGTCAACACATTTGGATGACAATTTTAAGCACATTAGGACTGATATCTTATACACCAGGGTTCCCCCAGGGTTTTATTTGGCCATCCAGAAAAATATTTTTCAAAGGAACAATCTGCTAAGAGATCATTTATAGGTAAGCCGTTTATATAGGCTTACTTTCTTAACTATTAACATTGAATTCTTGCCTGAGAGAAAAGGGGAGGGAGGGACAATAATAGATTGTCAGCTTAGAATACCAGCACATATTGCCTGATGAAGGACTGGAGTCCTATCATATTGTACAAGTGTCACGTGATGATGTAGGCCTACACTATAAGGGATTGCTAACTTATCTAAACTCAGCAAAAAAAGAAACGTCCTCTCACTGTCAACTGCGTTTATTTTCAGCAAACTTAACATGTGTAAATATTTGTATGAACATAACAAGATTCAACAACTGAGACATAAACTAAACAAGTTCCACAGACATGTGACTAACAGAAATGGAATAATGTGTCAAAATCAAAAAGAACAGTCAGTATCTGGTGTGGCCACCAGCTGCATTAAGTACTGCAGTGCATCTCCTCCTCATGGACTGAACCAGGTTTGCCAGTTCTTGCTGTGAGATGTTACCCCACTCTTCCACCAAGGCACCTGCAAGTTCCCGGACATTTCCGGAGGGAATGGCCCTAGCCCTCACCCTCCGATCCAACAGGTCCCAGACGTGCTCAATGAGATTGAGATCCGGGCTCTTCGCTGGCCATGGCAGAACACTGACATTCCTGTCTTGCAGGAAATCACACACAGAACGAGCAATATGTCTGATGGCATTGTCATGCTGGAGGGTCATGTCAGGATGAGCCTGCAGGGATGGTACCACATGAGGGAGGAGGATGTCTTCCCTGTAACGCACAGCGTTGAGATTGCCTGCAATGACAACAAGCTCAGTCTGATGATGCTGTGACACACCGCCCCAGACCATGACGAACCCTCCACCTCCAAATCAATCCCGCTCCAGAGTATAGGCCTCTGTGTAACGTTCATTCCTTTGACGATAAACGCAAGTCCGACCATCACCCCTGGTGAGACAAAACTGCGACTCGTCAGTGAAAAGCACTTTTTGCCAGTCTTGTCTGGTCCTGCGACGGTGGGTTTGTGCCCATAGGCGACGTTGTTGCCAGTGATGTCTGGTGAGGACCTGCCTTACAACAGGCCTACAAGCCCTCAGTCCAGCCTCTCTCAGCCTTTGTGGACAGTCTGAGCACTGATGGAGGGATTGTGCGTTCCTGGTGTAACTCGGGCAGTTGTTGTTGCCATCCTGTACCTGTCCCGCAGGTGTGATGTTTGGATGTACCGATCCTGTGCAGGTGTTGTTACACGTGGTCTGCCACTGCGAGGGCGATCAGCGGTCTGTCCTGTCTCCCTGTAGCGCTGTTTTAGGCGTCTCACAGTACAGACATTGCAATTTATTGCCCTGGCCACATCTGCAGTCCTCATGCCTCCTTGCAGCATGCCTATGGCACGTTAACGCAGATGAGCAGGGACCCTGGGCATCTTTCTCTTAGTGTTTTTCAGAGTCAGTAGAAAGGCCTCTTTAGTGTCCTAAGTTTTCATAACTTAATTGCCTACCATCTGTAAGCTGTTTGTGTCTTAATGACCGCTCCACAGGTGCATGTTCATTAATTGTTTATGGTTCATTGAACAAGCATGGGAAACAGACCTTGTTCTTGAAGTAACACCCTTTAGTTATTTGGATTTTTACAAATTATCTTTGAAAGACAGGGTCCTGAAAAAGGTTAGCTACAGAGTTTAGCTACTGTTATTATGCATTTTGTTTTAACTGCTAAATATTTCTGTTTCTTCTGTATCTAAAATCCTAAGGCAGTGTGACCTCACCAGTTTGTTATCTAAAACCTCTCATTGATGAAAACACACGGCATTGGTCCAATGTCCCGTTTTTTGTATTCATACTGGACGCTGTAAAGATTCTTGCAACGCACGCGCAGTAGCTGCTCCTCAAAACAGCATCAGTGCCTGCTTCATTGAGGTTGTTACTAGTTACCACAGCCACAAAGTCAAAGTGGCTCTATCGTACCAGTTCATGAAAACAAAAATGCACTTTTTTGTCTTAAAGTAAGGTTACGGTTCAGCATAAGGTTATCAGTATGGTTAAGGTTAGGCTTACGTTCAAAAACAGATTTTAAGAAAATAAATTGTAGAAATAGGCGGGGTTTATCCATAATTATGACTTTGTGGCTGTGGTAACTAATGACGACTGTTCATTGAGGAGGATTCAAACTTCCGGTTCTGTCATGGGGATATTGTGGTGTGTCTGATAAAAGAAATAAAAAATAACCCCATCAACATCGGAATTTGAGGATTAACTGGTTGAAAATAGCAAAGGAATCATTATTTATACGGATAATTCAAGTGGCCCATCGCGGCTCGCACCCGGCCGGCCATGGCGGCGCATAAACCCGTGGAATGGGTTCAGGCCGTAATTAGTAGATTCGACGAGCAGGTAAGAATAACACATCGTATCAGAAATTGTGCCGCTGCTTTTTTCCCAGTAACATCATAGAGGTCGTGGGTTTAGCGACGGGATCATTTAAAGAAAGCTGCACTGTCATGAGTGGTATGTTTTGAGCCGATCTAGAATTTATAGTTCTCCTGCAGAGCCGCATCATCACACAGGAGCAAGTGACAGCGACAGAGAGAGAGAGAGGACGAAATAACACATGGACCAATTCTGTCCCTAACATTTGAAATAACATTTAAAATCCCTTTGGATGAAACCACGAGGATGTAGCCTCAATATATAAACAAAGGAATCGACAGAACACGCCTCTTACTGTCAAGAAGGAGGAACTAACTAGATGTTGAATTGGGCAGCGAGCTGCTAGCTTGCGTGGTTATTACTGTAATGCATTCAGCTTCTGCCAATAACACTGTGCTAACTAGTTAGCCCCTGCGAGCCTTGTTGCTAGCCAGCTTGTCAACCCGAAGCAAGTGTCCAGTAATTAGTGTGTTAATGTCATTTCCATTAACTAGTAGCCTCACCTTGGACTACAAAGCATTGTTTCTTTATAGCCACTTAGCTACTACAGTAGCTAGCTGCTAACTATTACTAAACAAAAATATAAACGCAACAATTTCAAAGATTTTACTGAGTTACAGTTCGTATAAGGAAATCAGTCAATTGAAATAAATAAATGAGGCCCTAATCTATGGATTTCGCATAACTAAGCAGGGGTGCAGCCATGGGTGGGCCCACCTACTTGACAACCAGGCCCACCCACTGGGGAGCTAGGCCCAGCCAATCAGAATTCGTTTCTTCCTACAAAAGGGCTTTATTACAGACACAAATAATCCTCAGAAACCCCCTCAGACAATCCCACAGGTGAGGAAGCCGGATGTGGAGGTCCTGGGATGGCATGGATACACATGGTCTGTGGTTGTGAAGCTGGATGGACATACTGCCAAATTCTCTAAAATGACATTGGAGGCAGTTTATGGTAGAGAAATGAACATTCTATTCTCTGGTAACAGCTCTGGTGGACATTCCTGCAGTCAGCATGTCAATTGCGAGTTTCCTCAGAGTTTGAGACCTCAGTGGTATTGTGTTGTGTGACAATACAGCATATTTTAAAGTGTCCTTTTATTGTCCCCAGCACAAGGTGCACCTGTGTAATGATCATGCTGTTTAATCAGTTTCTTGATATGCCACACCTGCCAGGTGGATGGATTACCTTGGTATTGGAGGAATGCGCACTAACAGAGATGTGAACATTTGTGGACAAAATTTGAGAGAAATAAGCTTTTTGTGTGTATGGAACATTTCAGGGATTTTTTTTATTTCAGATCATGAAACATGGGACCAACACTTTACATGTTATGTGTATATTTTTGTTTAGTGTAGCTAGTCATATACTGTGTTATTTGAGCTGCGTCCAGTTTGTTTACAGTATGTATGGATTTATCTATGCAGATTGACAATCACGTCCCATCCATTCATTGCATTGGAAAACATGGGAGACAGAATATTTTATTGACCTGCTCTAATCCCCTCACTGATGTCATTGACAAGCACAATTTCACAAATGTCTTCATCCGTGTCGTACTTTAAAGCAGGGCTAAGGGCATTTCCATTGAAAAGGACCCATCATGAGCACCAGCATGTGAAGTTCATAGGAGCATATCACATTGGGTGTCAAATGAAAGCTATGAGTTTGTATTTTTGGGAAATGAAGGCATAGATACCATCAACCATTTCCCATAATTAGGCATTACTAAAGGCTTAGAAAACATTGACCAGAAAGTCTTAAAAGGCATCAGAAATGCATCAAAACACAATGTTGACATAAAGACCCCTGCCAACCAATATTAACACTTAAGCTTTATATAGCTTTGGAGAAATTGTTTACCTTCTGGAAGTTTAATAAATATTGCCCTGTGCCTTGTAATTCCATTACCAAAACCCCACATCTTTACGATATTTTCTGATGTCTCTCCCTTATGAGGGAGGATAATGAAAGTTCACAAAAGTAACAAGTAATGGTAGACCTACCAATTAGTTATAGTGATTTTACTGATATCAATTCTGTTTATGAATTAAGTGATTAGAAAAATCAGTAATGGAATTACTGCAACTGAATTGGCTACAATGGGAAATCATAACAGTTTCAACCCACAGTTGGGTCACCTGCTACTGTACTCCTTTCCACTGCATACTGTTATGTTGAGCTCATAACTGTTTTCTTTGTCTTTCTGTTGGTCAAACCAAGAGTGTTAAGAGTGTTCAAACAGTTTGGACAAACCCTCCCTCCGTCTCTCTGTTTGTCTCTCTCTCTCCAGTTAATGTCATCTGTCCCAGCTGTTACTGACACCTACACCATGAGCCCCCTGTCTTTTCATTTTCTGTAACCAGCATCCTCACCGACTGAGCTCCCACTGACACCGGACGTCCAGGGACGTTGAAAAGTAGTTTGGTCAGTCCACCCTGGCCTTGATGTTGAAGGGATGATGACATCATCCAATGACATCATCAACCAATTAGTAAACAATGCCTACTCATAATTGGTTAAAATCACACAATGCTCACCGATATCATTGGAAACACTTGTCTTCCTCCATCCTTTTACTACGAAACATAGAAACGCACCATTTTCAAGTGTTGGGGTGGTGCTGGAGACGATGAACATGAAGTAGACATTTTTTTTCTATTCCTTTAACGTTCACAGACCTACTGGGCTGCACCAAATCTGAACCTATCTTTCACAAGTTTGGAAAGCACATTACAGTAAAGAAAAGTGTATTACAGTATATTGTACTGTGCTGATCTATACTCTACTTTACTGTACTGAACTCTACTGCACTGTTACCGGGTGTAAATCCACTTCACTTAATGTGGCCTAGTTCAATAACCAAAACAGATTTATTTCCAAACTCAAGGTGCCATCTCATAGCTGACACCCCATTCTTTCTGCAGACACCTTTGAATCTTAATTTGGAGCAGACATTTAAGAATTTTTGGTAAACGTGGTGGCATAAAAACCTGAGGGAGATTTTACCACAATTCTGTTACCAAAATTTGCATCTGCACAGATCTTCCACCTTAATTCGTTTTTGTACATTTTTCTGTGGAAATTGTTCAAAGTAGTCCTTTTGCATAGATTTGTATATGTTGTTCAATTTTGAAATAAATGGTTTTTGTTTGGCATACATTTTAATGTGAAAAAACGGAGTCAAATGTAATTCTGTTACCTTGGAATTGCTCCCAGCCTACCTGATGCAGTATGGGCTATGGTTGTACTGTACAGGTGCTTCTACACCTGCATTGCTTGCTGTTTGGGGTTTTAGGCTGGGTTTCTATACAGCACTTCGAGATATTAGCTGATGTACGAAGGGCTATATAAAATGAACTTGATTGCTTACTTATATGCAAGCAGTGATTTCATTGTGTCTCCCTTGCATGTGTTGCTTTTTTCATACAATTGATGTCATCAAATTTATAGGCCCAGTCTGTATGATTATGATCGGTAAAGTTTGTAGTATGTTGCAGTATAGGCCTAGATGTAATGCCTACATGATCAACCTATGGAATGGGAAATGCCAGGTTTTATATGTAAAAATAAATACAAAAAGGCACTCGCACATCTGAGCAATCTTATTTGCAGGTGCATGGCATCAATTGAACAAGATGAAGGAAAAGGAAACCGCACACTGCTCTTGATAGTATCACCGATATTTAATAAGCTTACGTATCGGCCACACGGCCTTCGTCAGAGCTTTTTGCTCTGACGAAGCTCTGACGAAGGCCGTGTGGCCGATACGTAAGCTTATTAAATATCGGTGATACTATCAAGAGCAGTGTGCGGTTTCCTTTTCCTTCATATGTAAAAATAAATAAAGGCTAATGAATCCTATCAAATTACCGGAAAACAATAATTTTTGGGTCTGTTCATTGTTGCAAGAGGAAAGATGACTTGTGGGCATATTGCCATTCACTGTTAACATGATTTGTTAACACATGTATTTTCTATCAAATATCTCTTAAGTCTAAAGCAAGCCCATTTTTTTTTTTTTTTAAACATTTTTACCCAATAGCTCAGTGGAGATGAGAGATTAGTAATTGTGGATGTTTAGACTACTGTGGCTTGTTTTGGGTAGGTGGTTAGGCCAGGGCTCACCAACCCTATTCCTGGAGAGCTACTCTCATGTAGGTTTTTGCTCCAACCTCAGCTTATCAACCAGCTAATTATTAGAATCTCTCCAGGAACAGAGTTGGAGTGAAAACCTACAGGAAAGTAGCTCTCCAGGAACAGGGTTGGAGAGCCCTGGGTTAGGCCCTACTTACATTTACATTTTAGTCATTTAGCAAAATGTTTACCAAACTCGGTCCTGTGTCCCCCCCCTGGGTGCAAATAGTATCCCTGTGGAATGCCTTGTCAAGTCCAGCCCCGACTAATTGAGGCTGTTCTGAGGGCAAAAGAGGTGATGGTTTTCTTAATGTTTTGTAGATTCGGGGTGTGTGTGTGTGTGTGAGTGACTGCATGCATGCATGTTTGCTGAGGTGAGGAGAATCAGAGCAGGTGGTTCATGTGTTCATTAGTCTTATGACTTGTAGATTTGAAACTGTATCAGACCATGCTCCGATACCGCCTGCCCGACCGTAAGAGAGAGAGCAGCTCGTGTGTGGGTCCTTGTTGCTGTGTGCCTTCTTCATGCACTGTTTTGAGTAGATATCCTAGATGGGTGGGAGCGTGGTCTCAGTGATGTACTGGGCTGTATTCACCACCACCTGGAGGGCCTTGCGGTTGTGGACGGAGCAATTCCCGTACCAGGCTCTGATGCAACCGGTCAGGACGATCTCTCGATGGTGCAGCAGTAGTATTTGGAGAGGGGGCGGGGCGGGACCCGGTTCATCTTATCAGTTCCATCTAAGGTGTTGGTAACCACATCAGTGAAGTATTCATACAGTACATGACATGAGGAGGCTAGACCGTATGCAACAGTCCAGATGTCTAGGTTACTGAGACTGTATCACAACACTTAGTTTCTGAGATCCGCTATTATAGTTTTGAAAGTTTCAGTGGTAGCATAGGGATTAATAGTCGAATGTCCCGGCTCCCCAGTAACCTTTCTCCATCTTCAAGGGTTCAGACTATTCCAGGCCGATAGGCCTACCTGTCCCTTGTAGCAGATATTCAGTTGAAGTTGTGCCCCCTTATCCGTTAGCTAACTGTTCTGGCTTGGAAGTGGCTGGGTGTGGCTCATTGCACTTTGATGAAGTTTTCATGGAGATTAGGCCTAATTTTAAATCCACTTTTGACTGTTAAGCCTATTGATAGTGCTTTGTACTCATTAAAAAGGATTGTGTATGTTGGGTTCTGGTGGGATTGGGACTGCTTTTAGTCAGAATCGGATTTGAGATTAGCAGCTCAACATCTGTGATATTATAGGTTCGGCTATATCACCTTTCCTCGAGCTTGACCCAATGAGGTCAAAGCAGAGCATTAGAGATTATTACCCCACAAATAATCTAACCCTCACTAGAGTTCATTCAGAATATGCTTTTCAAAATCCAACGAAAGGTGGGCTACGTCCGTCGTGCCACATCCAAGGATAATGTAGTGTGTTTGAATAGGATTCCATTTATGGAATGTCTTCTGGCAGTACGTCAACAAGAGAAGTGTACTCCTCTCTCCCCTCTTTATGTGCAGTGCCCTGTTGGCTAGTGCTAAAGCACTCCTAAGGAAAGGGATTGACCTTAGAGGAATTGAAGACCGTGCCAGTGAAAAAAGTGGCCCTGTGTCTGTTTGCCTGGCCTGTATATGGATGTCAACCAGCGTCTCTGCATGCGGGTTTCTCTGTGTGTGTTTGCAGGGAAGATGCTCAAGTCTCAGGACTCTCATTTCCGTCCCCTCACACATACGCATGTCTCTAATCCAGGAGAGGAGCGGCCCTTCCCTGGCCTGTACTGGGGTTCAGGGTGTTAGGTCATCTTCCTGCTGTAGGGGGAGGAACCTCTTCAGGACCTGTCGGATGGTTGGGACTGGGAGTGTGTCAACCTCAAAGATCTCCAAACCTTTATTTGTTTAGCTTACTTATAAGAAGCCATAGGCTATACAAAACTGTCAAGTTGGACTTCCTCTGCACTTTGCAGACTAAGTACATTTGTTTGTATTAGTAGTCCTACTTGTAAACTTGTGTGTGTGGTCGTGCAACTGTAGCCCGAAAGGTAGAGACTGAGCGTAATGCATGGAGTATAGTCCATAGCGCGTGTCTGTGAGCCCAGCTCAGCACATCCACCCCCTGTGTGTGTAGGTCTATATGCTCAGGGAGGGGCCACCCTCCAGGCTTCCCCAGTGCTCCACTCCTCTATCCCATAAGTCTCTTCTGCTGTCCGGTCTGATGAGGGAGGGGAGCGTCTTGTCCTGCTAGCTCTATAATAGCCCATGCCTCTGTACTGCTGTCCCTCACCAAATGGGAAAATACTTCCAAGAAGTGGGAGAGTCGGGTTGCTTTGAGTGTTTGTGTTATTTAATGGTGTTTGGGTGTCACATGGAGCTGTGATTTGCTGTTATTAGGCTAGATGGAGCGGAGCCTAGGCAAGGCTGGGTCAGCCTGGGGCCTCAGACCAGCTGATGCACTGTCATCCTGTCTGAGCTGGAGTCGGAGGCAGAGGAGAGCCCAGCCAGCCAGGCTCTCTCAGACACATCCACTGAATGTAGTGTAGTCTACTATACAGTACATCCCCTGCTCAGGATGCAGAGGAGGCTTCACTAGAGGCAGACATGTTGGTCTCTAGAGAAAGAGACTGAGATCACTGCTCAAGGAGCGCTGCTAACCAAATGTATTGTTATTCAGTCATGCAGACCTAGAATAGGCTATCTCCTTGAAAACATAGTGATGGACTTATTACCAGGAAATGTATACAGAAGGCTATTCCTGTACTCAATGCTCTTGACAGTATGTTAGGGTTATTTGTATTGGACACGAAGAAAAGTTACCAACTTAGATTCATGTAACAACACCCAACATCCTTACTCTGTCACTTTTTCCCCTCTACAGCTTCCAGTCAAAGTGGGCCAACAGAACACTCACACCAAAGTCAGCACAGAGCACAACAAGGACTGTCTGATACACATCTCCAAGTACAAGTTCTCACTGGTCATCAGTGGCCTCACAAACATACTGAAGAATGTGAACAACATGGTGAGTGTGTGTGTGTGCTGTATGTGCAAACGATGTCAGTTGAAGCCTATGGAGCCAGGTAAAATGTTGGAGACGTCTCAACCATGTCTCCTTCTCCTCTTTCTCTCCTAGCGAATATTTGGGGAGGCTGCGGAGAAGAACCTGTATCTCTCTCAGCTCATCATCCTGGACACACTGGAGAAGTGCCTTGCTGGGGTAAGGATCATTCCCCATCAAAAACGGAAATGATGGATGCATGTGGCTTTTATATCTCCGGCTCTCTTCCTCGCTCACTCTCCTTCGTTCTCCTTTCATCCCTCTGTTTTTTTCCTGGTTTGTTTCCTTGTCTCCCTGCATGCTCTCCTAATGCAGCGTTCTGGTTTTTATCAGCAGATCTCCATTACATATCAGCATAACACAATAGAATGTGGTGGGCTGTCTGTGGTCGAGATGTTTTGTCTCAGTGGGGACAGTGGTCTTTGCTCTGGACTGGATCTGAGCCCTTTCCCCTCCCAACACATGAACTGTGTGTTTGAGTCCTGTCTCTTTCTTTCAGTCTTGGGGAACTCTGTTAGTAGCCAGTTGTCCCCTGGCTCCTTTCCCTTCTCTCCTCTTCTTAGTAAAGATGTGCTCACTGAAGATTGCTTTTCCAGGTGCTTGATCATCTTGACTTTGCATTCTGAGCCTCCAATGGGATTGCCCCGAGTTTATGGACATTTGTATTCATTTTTTTACTATGAGCTTGCGGATGGAGGACAGCTGTTAGGTTCTTCAAGTCATCCTTTTTCTTGAAATCTGAATGCATTTTTCTAACTATTTTTGCCTCGTTGATGTTTTCTTTCAGTAGCCCATGTCCCTGCAAGTTCATTTCAAATGGACATATTACACCCGTACTAGTAATCAGAAAATCCTTCTCTTTTCAATGAAATATTTCACTTAATGATCCACCACTGTCCCCAAGTAGAGCCCTCTCTTTCCCAACTCCCCCAACAGTGTGCTGGTGTAATGACAGGTCCCAGGCCTGCAGTAGAGCTCTCTGTCCCCAGTCCCTCCACTGTGTGCTGGGGTAATTACAGGTCCCAGGCCTGCAGTGCAGCAGGTCCAAATCCAGCAGGTAGAATCATTAGTCTGGATAGCTCTGTCCAGAGCCATTATCTCAGCTAGATTTACAGCATTGTTTCATGGCTGTGAGAGACATCAGAATGCACTGTATCTAAAATATGTGATGCGAAGTTGTAGCCTACCGATTTGTGATATCTTACCTATTGGTAAGGATGTTTTAGACCTAGTATGTTTTATATCTTCATGTATGAGAGGGAATGTGTGACTTCAGGGATGCACGCCTTGTGACTGGAACCTGACTGACCGTTCTCTCTGTGTGGCAGGGTTTTYTTCTGGTCTATTCTCTCCTCTCTGGGCTAATCGGGCAGTGAGGACAAAGGTTTTCTCATGTTTGACCTCTAACCTTTCCTCTAATCCCTCCCTTCCTGGTCTCTCCTTCCTTCCCTCCATCCCTCAGCAACCGAAGGACTGTATGCGTCTGGATGAGACCATGCTGGTGAAACAGCTGCTGCCAGAGATCTGTCATTTCATCCACACGTACCGCGAGGGCCACCAGCATGCCGCCGAGCTCCGTAGCTCCGCCTCCGGGGTCCTCTTCTCCCTCAGCTGCAACAACTTCAATGCCGTGTTCAGCCGCATCTCCACCAGGTGACATTAATCATAAACACCCATAACTCTAACCCTCAGCCCAAACTGCTCTGAGAAGCGACAGGCCACAGTAGTAGACCTCAGGCTGTACGTAGAGGAAGGGTTACCTTTAAGTGTACACCAGTTCAGGCCTGTGGGCTTCAGTGAGAGCAAGGAGGAAAAAAGAAGCTGGAGTTATCATCTACCTCCGATAGATGGAGAAATAAATCGAGGGAGAAAGGGAGTCTGTCAGCAGCCTTCATAAAGAGTCTCTTTGTCTGTGTCTCGTGGAGTAATGTTCCACTGTGAAACCAACCCCCATAAGGACCTGGACCTGCACAAGACATGGAGGCATACTCACGTGTGTGTGTGCGCGCGCACCTGTGTGTTGACCTGTGTGTGTCAGAGCTGAGTGGTTTGGAGTGGGGAGAAAACATCTGTAAATATTAACCACTCGGGTATATTAATTATTTTTTGAAGCTCAGAAAGCACATATTTTGTCTTCCTTCTCATTGCACTGGTGTACTAGTTGGTTCTGAGGCAGAAGAGTGCTGCTCCACTCGTCTGTGAGTTGCAGTCTGCACTTGTTAACCGAGCTGTGTTGTGGTCTTATTGGTCCGTGACTGGCAGGCCCAGACTGATGAAGTGGCTGGTTATTAAATCATGAGGACTGAGGAGTTGGTTATGTGATGTTAAAACAGGGAGAGAGAGTTGACCTCAGCCACTCCCCAGTGTTGCCTCTCTCTCTCTCTCTCTCTTTTTGTCCTCAGCTTTTACCTTGAAAGCATTTCCCATTCATCCAGACTAGCCTATTTGATGTCACGTTATTACCGGTAGTCAAATGAGACCTAGGCTTACCATTTGATTACTGTGTCTATTATGATGCTCTACTGCTTCTTCTCTACAATTTTGTGATGATGTGATTCTATTGAATATGAATATTCGAGGAGATTAAAATAACCATCTTTATTAAATATCCATCTCTGCGGTGTTTCCCCTCAGGTTGCAGGAGCTCACCGTGTGTTCGGAGGACACAGTGGATGTCCATGACATCGAGCTCATCCAGTACATTAATGTGGACTGTGCCAAGCTAAAGAAACTGCTACAAGGTATTTCCATATTCTTATCAGTCTCATTGCTTTATTTTGGACTACAGTCATCCCATTTTGAAGTTATCCGTTTGATAGAGCCGAAGATGTTCTGTTTCTTTTGAGTTGTGCACCGTTGTTGAGGTTCAGTGTGGACTCACAATTGGTTGTCATCTCCTGCAGAGACAGTGTTTAAATTCAAAGCCCTCAAGAAGCCTGCCCAGCTAAGTGTCATCAACAGCTTAGAGAAGGTGAGTATCTCTCTCTGTCTGCCACTCTGTCTCTCTCGCTCTGTTTCTCTCACGCATCTATCTACAGACTCACTTTCTCCACCTAGTGGTCTCTGGTCCTCATCTCCTGTTGCCCTGCTCCTCCTGCTATAGTGCAGTGTCTGTTGACTTTCTGTTGCCCTGCTCCTCCTGCTCTAGTGCAGTGTCTGTTGACATTCTGTTGCCCTGCTCCTCCTGCTATAGTGCAGTGTCTGTTGACTTTCTGTTGCCCTGCTCCTCCTGCTCTAGGCAGTGTGCTCTTGACTTTCTGTTGCCCTGCTCCTCCTGCTCTAGTGCAGTGTCTGTTGACTTTGTTGCCCTGCTCCTCTTGCTCTAGTGCAGTGTCTGTTGACTTTCTGTTGCCCTGCTCCTCCTGCTCTAGTGCAGTGTCTGTTGACTTCTGTTGCCCTGCTTCCTCCTGCTCTAGTGCAGTGTCTGTTGACTTTCTGTGTTGCCCTTGCTCAGTGCAGTTGGTCTGTTGACTTCTGTTGCCCTGTCTAGTGCAGTGTCTGTTGACTTTCTGTTGCCCTGCTCCTCCTGCTCTAGGCAGTTTCTGTTGACTTTTGCTTGCCCTGCTCCTCCTGCTCTAGTGCAGTGTCTGTTGACTTTCTGTTGCCCTGCTCCTCCTGCTCTAGTGCAGTGTCTGTTGACTTTCTGTTGCCCTGCTCCTCCTGCTCTACGTGCAGTGTCTGTTGACTTCTGTTTGCCCTGCTCCTCCTGCTCTAGTGCATGTAGGCTGTTGACTTTCTGTTGCCCTGCTCCTCCTGCTCTCAGTGCGCTAGGTCTGTTGACTTTCTGTGCCCCTGCTCCTCGCCTGCTCTAGTCGCAGTGCCTCTGTTGACCTGTTTCTGTTGCCCTTGCTACTACTGCTCTAGTGCCACTCGATTCTGTCTTGACTTTCTGTTGCCCTGCTCCTCCTGCTCTAGTGCAGTGTCTGTTGACTTTCTGTTGCCCTGCTCCTCCTGCTCTAGTGCAGTGTCTGGAAAATATTGTTGGTGTATATTGGAAATATTGTTGCAAGTTGGTGTGTTGTTGATAGTCTTCTTTGTGAGTAGAAGATGGGTACAGTGCTTCCCAGGCAGGTGGTGTGACCCCCTTTTCTCCCCCCTCAGGCCTTCTGGAACTGGGTGGAGAACTACCCTGATGAGTTCACCATGCTGTACCAGAGGCCACAGACAGACATGGCTGGTGAGAATGCAGTTGCAGTTCTAATGTTACACTTAGTGATGAATCATACAGTACCAGTCAAAAGATTGGACACCTACTTATTCAAGGGGTTTTCATAATTTGTTTTACTATTTTCTACATTGTAGAATAATAGTGAAGAAATAAACTATGAAATAACAAAAAAAGTGTTAAACAAATCTAAATATATTTTGACCGCTTTGCACACTCTTGGTATTCTCTCAACCAGCTTCACCTGGGATGCTTTTCCAACAGTCTTGAAGGAGTTCCCACATATGCTGAGCACTTGTTGGCTGCTTTTTCTTCACTCTGCTGTCCAACTCAACCCAAACCATCTCAAATGGGTTGAGATAGGGTGATTATGGAGGCCAGGTCATCTGATTCAGCACTCCATCACTCTCCTTCTTGGTCAAATAACACACCTCCAGGCTGTGTCATTGTCCTGTTGAAAAACAAATTATAGTCCCACTAAGCGCAAACCAGATTGGATGGCGCATTGCTGCAGAATGCTGTGGTAGCCATGCTGGTTAAGTGTGCCTTGAATTCTAAATAAATCACAACAGTTTCACCAGCAAAGCACCCCCACACCATCACACCTCCTCCATGCTTCACGGTGGGAACCACACATGCGGAGATCATCCATTCACCTACTCTGCGTCTCAAAAAGACACGGCGGTTGGAACCAAAAATCTAAAATTTGGACTCATCAGACCAAAGGACAGATTTCCACCAGTCTAATGTCCATTGTGGTGTTTCTTGGCCCAAGCTAGTCTTCTTCTTATTGGTGTCCTTTAGTAGTGGTTCCTTTGCAGAAATTTGACCATGAAGGCCTGATTGACGCTGTCTCTAAACAGTTGATTTGAGATGTCTGTTACTTGAACTCTGTGAAGCATTTCTTTTTTGGCTGTAATTTCTGAGGCTGGTAACTCTAATGAACTTATCCTCTGCAGCAGAGGTAACTCTGGGTCTTCCTGTTGCGGTCCTCATGAGAGCCAGTTTCATCATAGCGCGTGATGGTTCTTTCCATAATATGGATTTGGTATTTTACCAAATAGGGCTATCTTCTGTATACCACCCCTACCTTGTCACAGCACAACTGATTGGCTCAAACGCATGAAGCTGGTTGAGAGAATGCCAAGAGTGTGCAAAGCTGTCATCAAAGCAAAGGGTGGCTACTTTGAAGAATCTCAAATATAAAATCTATTTTGATTTAACACTTTTTGGTTACTACATGATTCCATATGTGTTATTTCATAGTTTTGATGCCTTTACTATTATTCTACAATGTAGAAAATAGTAAAAATAAAGAAAAACCCTGGAATGAGTAGGTGTGTCCAAACTTTTGACTGGTACTGTATGTCCGTGTTATTGACTGTTGTTGCTTGGTTGTGTCTCTCCCAGACTGTGTGTTATTGACTGTGTTGTTGCTTGGTTGTGTGTCTCCCAGACCTGTGTGTTGTTGCTTGGTTGTGTCTCTCCCTGACTGTGTTGTTGCCTGACCCGGTCTCTCCCAGACTGTGCAGAGAAGCTGTTTGACCTGGTGGACAGTTTTGCTGAGAGTGCCAAGAGGAAGGCAGCCGTGTGGCCACTGCAGATCATCCTCCTCATCCTCTGTCCCGACATCACACAGGACATCTCCAGAGAGACTGTAGAGGACACCAAGGTCAATAAGGTCAGACACAACCCACCCACGGGGCAGTGCACACACACTAGGGTTCTAATCAGCCATGTCTTACAGTACACTACTCTTCTCTCATACAGTACTCTTCTCTGTCCCTAACAGAAACTGTTCCTGGAGAACCTGAGGAAGGCCCTGGCCGGCCACGGGGGCAGTAAACAGCTGACTGAGAGTGCTGCCATCGCCTGTGTCAAACTCTGCAAGGCCTCCACCTACATCAACTGGGAGGACCACTCTGTCATCTTCCTCCTGGTGCAGTCCATCGTAGTGGACCTTAAGGTGAGCATCAGCCACAGATCTGAGCCTCTGATCTCAGCCTCTGATCATCAGTGTTATGGGAAGGTATTATAAACATAGTATCCAGTATTAGTCACCAGTGGTAACCAGTCACAGCTGATGCTATGGACTTTGTTTCTCCCTTCTCCTGTCAGGCCCTGCTCTTCAACCCAGCCAAGCCTTTCTCCAGAGGGGCGGGAAGCCAGAACGCAGACGTGGACCTCATGATCGACTGCTTTGTCTCTTGTTTCCGCATCAATCCCCACAACAACCAGCATTTTAAGGTTTTTATTTGTATTTATTAAGGATCCCTGCAGCTACTCTTCCTGGGGTCCAGCAACATTAAGTCAGTTATATATACAGTTTAAAATATTACATAACACTTACCCAATGCATTTAGTGTGTTCCCTCAGGCCGCTACTCCACTATCACATATTTACAATACCACATCCATCTGTATGTGCATGTCTTATCATGTGTGTTTCTTCACAATCCCTGCTGTTCAATACGGTGTATTTTTATCTGCTTGCATCATTTACCTGATGTGAAATAGAGTTCCCTGTAGTCTCCCATAGTCTGTTCTTGGCTTGGGGACTGTGAAGAGACCTTTGGTGACATGTCTTGTGAGTTATGCATGGGTGTCCAAGTTGTGTGCTAGTAGTTTGAACAGACACCTCAATGCATTCAGCATGTCAACACTTCT
The DNA here is from genome assembly GCF_002910315.2 of Salvelinus sp. IW2-2015. Taxonomy (NCBI): domain Eukaryota; kingdom Metazoa; phylum Chordata; class Actinopteri; order Salmoniformes; family Salmonidae; genus Salvelinus; species Salvelinus sp. IW2-2015. The sequence goes on along the minus strand of NC_036860.1, from coordinate 51,521,045 downwards.
TACATAAACAAATAGTGATTAAGTCAATCTCTCCTCCACTTTGAGCCATGAGAGATTGACATGCACATGATTAATATTAGCTCTCCGTGTACATTTAAGGGCCAGCCGTGCTGCCCTGTTCTGAGCCAATTAATATTTTCCAAGGTTCCTCTTTGTGGCACCTGACCACACGACTGAACCATAGTCCAGATGCGACAAAACGAGAGCCTGTAGGACCTGCCTTGTTGATAGTGTTGTTAAAAAGACCGCAGTGCTTTATTATGGACGGACTTCTCCCCATCTTAGCTACTGTTGTATCAACATGTTATGACCATGACAGTTTACAATCCAGGCTTACTCCAAGCAATTTAGTCACCTCAATGTCCACATTATTCATTACAAGATTCAGTTGAGGTTTAGTGAATGATTTGTCACAAATTACAATGCTTTTAGTTTTTGAAATATTTAGGACCAGCTTATTCCTTGCCACCTGTTCTGAAACTGACTGCAGCTCTTTGTTAAGCAGTGATTTCACTCGCTGTAGAACTGACGTGTATAGTGTTGAGTCCTCCGCATACATAGCTTTACTCAAGGCCAATGGCATGTCATTAGTAAAGATTTAAAAAAGTAAGGGGCCTAGACTGCTGCCCAGGGGAATTCCTGATTTTACCCGGATTATGTTGGAGAGGCTTCCATTAAAGAACACCCTCTGTGTTCTGTTAGAGCCTGGAAATAGTTACCTGTCTGTCGCAACCGGGAGACCCATGGGGCGGCGCACAATTGGCCCAGTGTCGTCCGGGTTAGGGGAGGGTTTGGCCGGCAGAGATGTCCTTGTCCCATCACGCTCTAGCGACTCCTGTGGCGGGCTGGGCGCATGCACGCTGACACGTTTGCCAGGTGTACAGTGTTTTCTCCGACACATTGGTGTGGCTGGCTTCCGGGTTAAGCGGGCATTGTATCAGAAGCAGTGTGGCTTGGTTGGGTCGTTTTTCGGAGGACGCATGGCTCTCGACCATCGTCTCGCCCGAGTCCATACAGGAGTTGCAGCGATGAGACAAGACTGTAACTACCAATTGGATACCATGAAATCGGGGAGAAAAAGGGGTACATTTTTTTTGGGGGGGGGGACATGTAACTCTTTATCCACAATATAGCAGGGGGTGTAAAGCTGTAACACATCCGTTTTTCCATCAGCAGACTATGATCGATAACGTTAGAAGCCGCACTGAGGTCTAACAAAACAGCTGCCACAATCTTTTTATCATCAATTTCTCTCAGCCAATCAATCATCAGTCATCATCAGGCATTTGTGTAAGTGCCGTGCTTGTTGAATGTCCTTCCCTATAAGCGTGCTTACAGTAAAATACCATTGTATCTGGTCAAACACAATTTTTTCCAAAAGTTTACTAAGGGTTGGTAACAAGCTGATTGGTTGGCTATTTGAGCCAGTAAAGGGGGGCTTTACTATTCTTGGGTAACATAATTACTTTTGCTTTCCTCCAGGCACACTCTAGGCTTAGATTGAAGATATGGTAAATAGAGGAGGGCCAATATCGTCCGTTATCATCCTCAGTAATTTTCCATCCAAGTTGTCAGACTCCGGTGGCTTATTGTTGAAAGACAATAATAGTTTTTTCACTTCTTCCACACTCACTTTACGGAATTCAAAATTACAATGCTTGTTTTTCATAATTTGATCAGTTATACTTGGATGTGTAATGTCGTTGCTGCCATGCCTAAGTTTGCTAATCTTGCCAATGGAAAAATCATTAAAGTAATTGGCAATGTCAGTGGGTTTTGTGATGAATGAGCCGTCTGATTCAATGAATGATGGAGCTGAGTTTTGGAGTATAGTATTTCATAGAAATGGTTGTTGATGCACACTTTTTAACCACATACTGGTGTGTTGAAGTAAGGACTGTGATCTCTGGGTTATCTCTCTTTCTTTATTTTTCTCCTCCATTTCAGGTCTGCCTGGCGTCATCCTCCCCTCCCACATTCCACTTCGTCCTGGTCAACTCCCTACACAGAATCATCACCAATGTAAGTGTGTGTTGTCATGGCCCAACATAGGGTTAAGGGATCAATCAACACACCAAATGCCAATGTCCAGTGCCACTATTCAAAGTATATGAAGTGACCAATGCTGTGTGCACGTCTAGAATGACCAGTGGTAACCTTATCTGTGGTGACTTTGTGTAGATGATGTCACTACTGTATACACTGGGCTGGCTCTATTACCCAGCCATTAGATGGACTACCATCTCACTCTGGATGAGCCATGCAGGGAGAGGAAGTGCTGCAGACACTCATGTGGTTTATGTGTGTGTGTGTTTGTGTGTTTCAATAGGAAGTGCCTGAGGGAAGATTTCATACAGAGACCCTTTTATTAGCTCTCCATGTGCCTGGGAGACTGTGTGTGTGTGTGAGGGAGTGAGAGTATGACTGGTCTCTCTCTCACCCCCCTCACGCAAAGCACTTCCTGTCTGTGAGCAGAAGTCAGAGGCTGCTTTTGTTCCTGCATGTCTCTGTCTGTCTGGGTTGGTGGGTGGGTAACAGAGAGTAGCAGACTACAGCCACCATCTTTCTCCCCTCCAGGCAAACTGGATAAGTCCCATCTCTCCACCCTAACAAATCCTACTGGGCTGAAGGCCCCATGTCATTTTCTGAATGACTTTCGATTGGGATAAGACTCAACACCCACTATTACTATTTAACCTACAAGCCGTGTATTATCCAAGTCTCTCTACAGGATTACGTTTCTGTTTCAAATGTTTTATAATGAAGCCTACAGTAGGTTTGTTTAGAAGATTGAGTTTAACCCTCTGTCCATTCCTTTGCTGCAGTCTCCATTGGACTGGTGGCCTAAGATTGATGCGGTGTACTGCTACTCAGGAGAGCTGAGGATCATGGTTTCTGAGACGCTGGGTCACGTGATGAGGGGCTGCAGTACGCACGCTCCCCTCCGCATGACTCCGGTAAGACACACACACACACAACAAAACACACACTCTTGGAAACAAAAATAATACTCAAGAAACCCAAAATCTTACCGGTGTGTGTGAGTGTGCATGATTGTTTTTTTAATGAATGGGCCATGTTGGGATGAGATGTGTTATTTACTGCCAGACTGCAGTGTCTGTGTGTGGTTTTACTGTGCGAGAGCAGGAGCTTCACAGCACAACGGGAGGCAAATCACCCCCCCACCCCCCCCCCCCCCCCCCCCCCCCCCCCCCCCCCCCCCCCCCACCCCCCCCCCCCCCCCCCCCCCCCCCCCCCCCCGCCCCAAGACACTTTCTTTTTCTCCCCCCCTCCAAATACAAACTTATACATACAAACAACAAACTTACAGACGCACTCAAACAACAACTACATCTCTCTGCCCAGACCCGTATGCTCACACCCCCATCCTTAGTGCATTATTGTTTGCCACTTGGCCTTAAATTGTACCAATTTGTTTTTTGTGGTCTCCCATGCTATTTTAATAATAAATCATTCCATTTTTCCATTGTGTTCATGATGGCGGATTGATTGATTTCCAAGTTTTTAGTACATGTTTTTTTCAAGATGAGTGATGAATCGTCCAGCTCATTGGGTATCTCACTACACCACTATATGCAATGTCATGAAATATGCAGACAGATAGATTAAAAGTAAGTTTACATTGTAATACTTCTGACAGCCAACTTTCTAGCTCCGTCCAAACATTTTGGACTTCATAGCATTCCCAGAAAGCTATTAGTTTTACACTTAAGACATGACTCTGCTATTGTGCTGTAGACTTTGAGTTTTCTCTCGTGTATAATAAATTCTATACATTTAGTTTATACTGGATTAAACATACATTTTCGTTAAGTGTAATTTCGTTACTTGTGCTCCAACTTTCCCTCCATCTTGTGCTAACATCATTTGGTTTCAATAGTTTATTTTTCTCTAACTCAAATAAGATTCCTTCAAGGTTGCTCTGATGTCGAAAATATTTAAAATCGAAACGTTTTGATACACTACATGACCAAAAGTATGTGAACACCTGCTTATCGAACATCTCATTCCAAAATCCTGGGTATTAATATGGAGTTGGTTACCCCTTTGCTGCTATAACAGCCTCCACTCACTAGATGTTGGAACATCGCTGCGGGGACTCCATTCAGCCACAAGAGCATTAGTGAGGTCAAGCACTGATGTTGGGCGATTAGGCCTGGCTTGCATTCGGCATTCCAATTCATCCCAAAGGTGTTCGATGGGGTTGAGGACAGGGCTCTGTGCAGGCCAGTGAAGTTCTTCCACACCGATCTCGACAAACCATTTTCGTATGGACTTTGTCCACGGGGGCATTGTCATGCTGAAACAGGATAGCGCCTTCCACAAACTGTTGCCACAAAGTTGGAAGCATAGAATCGTCTAGAACAGTGGTTCCCACATTTTTTTTATAGTCCCGTACCCCTTCAAACTTTCAACCTCCAGCTGCGTACCCCCTCTAGCACCAGGGTCAGCGCACTCTCAAATGTAGTTTTTTGTAATTGTAAGCCTGCCACACACACACACACACACACACACACACACACACACACACACACACACACACACACACACACACACTATACGATACATTTATTGAACATAAGAATGAGTGTGAGTTTGTCACTTCCCATGAGCCGGGTTGTTACACAAAGAGCTCTTATAGGACCAGGGCACAAATAATATAATAATCAATAATTTTGCTCTTTATTTCGCCATCTTACATTTAAAACTTTATTTGTTAAATTAAAGTGTGAATAACTCACCACCGGTTAATGAGAAGGGTGTGCTTGAAAGGATGCACATAACTCTGCAATGTTGTATTGGAGAGAGTCTCAGACTTAAATAATTTTCCACACACAGTCTGTGCCTGTATTTAGTATTCATGCTAGTGAGGGCCGAGAATCCACTCTCACATACTGTAGGTACATGGTTGCAAAGGGCATCAGTGTCTTAACAGCACGATTTGCCAAGGCAGGATAATCTGAGCGTAGCCCAATCCAGAAATCTGGCAGTGGCTTCTGATTAAATACATTTTTCACAGAACCGCTTATTGCAATTTCGATGAGGCTCTCTTGTTCATATATCAGTAAGTGGACTGGAAGCAGGGAATGAAAGGGATAACGAATCCAGTTGTTTGTTTCATCAGTTTCGGGAAGGTACCTGCGTAACTGCACACCCAACTCACTCAGGTGCTTCGCTATATCACATTTGACATTGTCCGGAAGCTTGTTCATTTGCACACAAAAAAATCATACAATGATGGAAAGACCTGTGTGTTGTCCAACTTCTTAATCAGCCTCAATTTTGTCCCGCACATTGAATATAAATGGACTGTTTGAAAATGTGAATACATTTACATTTTTATTTGGCGTACCCCCAACGGCATTGTGCGTACCTCCATACCCAGTTTGGGAATGCCTGGTCTAGAATGTCACTGTTTGCTGCAGCATTAAGATTTCCCTTCACTGGAACTAAGGGGCCTAGCCCGAACCATGAAAAACAGCCCCAGACCGTTATTCCTCCTCCATCAAACTTTACAGTTGGCATTATGCATTGGGGCAGGTAGCGTTCTCCTGGCATCCCCCGAACCTAGATTAGTCCGTCAGACTGCCAGATGGTGAAGTGTGATTCATCACTCTAGCCGATGCTTGGCATTGCGCATGGTTATCTTAGGCTTGTGTGCTGCTGCTTGGGCATGGAAACCCATTTCAGTTCTTGTGCTGACGTTGCATCCAGAAGCAGTTTGGAACTCGGTAATGAGTGTTGCAACCAAGGACAGATGATTTATAAACGTTACATGCTTCAACACTCGGCGGTCCCGTTCTGAGTTTGTGTGGCCTACCACTTCGCGGCTGAGCCGTTGTTGCTCCTAAACGTTTCCTTTTCACAATAACAGCACTTACAGTTGACTGGGGCAGCTCTAGCAGGGCAGAAATTTGATGAACTGACTTGTTGGAAAGGTGCCATTGTATGATGTTGCCACGTTGAAAGTCACTGAGCTTTTCAGTACAGGCCTTTCTACTGCCAAAGTTTGTCTATGGAGATTGTATGGCTGTGTGCTCGATTTTATACACCTGTCAGTAACAGGTGTGGCTGAAATAGCCGGATCCACTAATTTGAAAGGATGTCCACATACTTTTGGCCATATAGTGTATATGTCGCAAGTAAAAGCCTTGGGTGGGGAGTTCATACAGTTCCAAGTCTGGAAGGTTCAAACCACCCTCAGATTTAGATGATGTAAAACTTTCCTTTTTATTCTATGAATTTTATTTGCCCACGTTAAGTCTTATGACTGAGTATACTTTTTTAAAGAATGTCTTCGGTGGGGTAGTTGGTATTACAGAAAATAAATACAAAACCTTTGAGCCATGCCATTCTTATTTTTATTTATGGAATGCATTTCAATTAACAGGTGTGCCTTGTTAAAAAAATAATTTGTGGAATTTCTTTCCTTAATGTGTTTGAGCCAATCAGTTGTGTTGTGACAAGGTAGGGGTCGTATACAGACGATAGCCCTTATTGGGTAAAAGACCAAGTCCATATTATGGCAAGAACAGCTCAAATAAGCAAAGAGAAAAAACAGTCCATGAGTTTAAGACATGAAGGTCAGTCAACCTGGAAAATTTCTAGAACTTTGAAAGTGTCTTCAAGTGCTGTCTCAAAAACCATCAAGCGCTATGATGAAACTGGCTCTCATGAGGACCGCCACAGGAAAGGAAGACCCAGAGATACCTCTGCGGCAGAGGATAAGTTCATTAGAGTTAACTGCACTTCAGATTGCAGCCCAAATAAATGCTTTACAGAGTTCAAGTATCAAACACATCTCAACATCAACTGGTCAGAGGAGGATGCATGAATCAGGCCTTCATGGTCAAATTTCTGCAAAGAAACCACTACTAAAGGACAACAATAAGAAGAGACTTGCTTGGCACAAGAAACACGAGCAATGGACATTAGACCGTTGGAGATCTGTCCTTTGGTCTGATGAGTCCAAATTAGAGATTTTTGGTTCCAACCGCCGTATCTTTGTGAGACGCAGAGTAGGTTAACGGATGATCTCTGCATGTGTGGTTCCCACCGTGAAGCATGGAGGAGGAGGTGTGATGGTGTGAGGGTGCTTTGCTGGTGACACCGTCTGTGATTTATTTATAATTCAAGGCACACTTAACCAGCATGGGTACCGCAGCATTCCTCAGCGATACTCCATCCCATCTTGTATGCGCTTAGTCGGACTATGATTTAGTTTTTCAACAGGAAAATGACAAAACACACCTCCAGGCTGTGTAAGGGCTATTTGACCAAGAAGGGGAGTGATGGAGTGCTGCATCAGATGACCTGGCCTCCACAATCACCCGAACTCAACCCAATTGAGATGGTTTGGGATGAGTTGGACCGCAGAGTGAAGGAAAAGCAGCCAACAAGTGCTCAGCATATGTGGGAACTCCTTCAAGAGTTGGAAAAGTATTCCAGGTAAAGCCAAGAGTATGCAAATCTGTCATCATGGCAAAGGATGGCTACTTTGAAGAATCTCAAATATATTTAGATTTTTTTCCCCCTACATGATTCCATGTGTGTTTTTTCATAGTTTTGATATCACTATTATTATACAATGTAGAAAATAGTAAAAATATAGGATAACCCTAGAATGAGTAGGTGTGTCCAAACTTTTGACTGGTACTGTATATAAATCTAGTAACTCTCTTGATAACCATCTTTGATAACCACTCACTTCCCTCTCATTTTGTGTGTGCGCGTGTCATCTCGCTCTTATCTGTGTGTGTGTGGTCTACTCATCTCATGGAGGTGAAGGACGGCAGAGGGAACTCTCTGACATCATTGACTCGGTGGTGCTTCTTTGTCTTCTGCTTATTTTCTCTTCATATTGCCCCGTTCTTTCCTTCTCCTCCATTTTCTTTGACCTGGCTGCTGCCGCTCACTCACTCAGATGCCAACCTGTCACAGTCACTGTTTTGCATGGCAGTGGGCGTCTGTTGCTGTAAGTATAACTGCCACCCCTACCACTCCCCACACTTCCTCCTTCCGACTCCTCTGCAGCTGACCTCTAACCCCTGACCCCACCCTCAGGCTACCACAGATAAGAGAGAGCCCCTGTCGTCCTCCACCTCCTCTGTGCTCTGGTTGAAGTGAGCCTGCGTCCAACTCCTCCCTCCACTCCATCTCATCTGTATGCTAGGCTAGCTCCTGGAGCATGCTTCTCAGTCTGTTAGTGCTGAGCGATTTGTAGTGCTTTTTGAGGTCGTTTCGGTTATTAAAAAATAACCACGGTTTTCGATTTTCGTTAAGATATAATTCAACATTAAATGCACTATGCATTATGTGGGTTGAATGCTGTAACAAAACAGAATACAACAATTAATAAAAGGCCAATGTTTGTGACCATTACTGCCTATTAACCATAATTTATTCACAATACTTTACTAAAATATTTCAGTTTGTTTTATGTGATGACTTTATTATTTAGTTCCAAGTCATCTCATCTCTATAGATCTGCTGCCTATGCTGTCTGACAAAATCACTATTTTAGTAGTTCTTTAAAGTCAATGAGGCATACTTTTATTACTGCTGAATACCAACTATCAATCACTTAGATTGTGTATTTTCAGGTAGATAACTCACAAAGCAACTGCTCTCTCTCGCACGTTCTTCTCTCTTCTCCCTCAGTGTCTGCCCCACACAGACTGGACAAATAGGCACGCAATGGATTATGGTCATTGTAGTTAATTACCACGTTTTCTGCGCTAAACCATGTGGAACATTGGCCTGTTGGAAACTAAACTCTACTAAATCGGCCAGTTCGGGCTTGATCTGATTTATTTCTAGAGAAACTGCACATTGAAACTGAACAAATAGAAGTTAAAGTAATTGAACAAATGTTGGTCAATTAGTTGTTTTAAAAAAMAAAAACAACGGACTTGTTGGTTAATTGCTCAGCACTACAGCCTGTTGAGGCTGAGTCCTACTTGCACACTCACAAATACTTTGGATTGTTCATCATCTTTATTTGAACTCCTAAATGGAGGATTTTAATATAATCACAGTGTTGATATGCCTTCAAACTAGGTTCTATGGATGGCTACTTGGTTGTGTTTATCACCTGTGAACGGATGAGAGACCTATAGATTGTGTTGGTGCATAGTTGAATATTTCCTTCAAACGAAACTAGAATGCTATTTCCTCATCCATAATTCCTGTTTGCAGTGTCTTGGTGTTTGTGTGTGGGCCTGACTCCCTCATGGTGGCCAGCCCATGATGGTTTAGGCATGGCCCCTTAGGCTCCTGTCTGTTTGTCCACCTCCTGTTTCATGGCTCACCAATGAAGGGCACTTATGAAACAGTGTCTCTCTCTCTCTAATCGCGCCCCCTGTTTGACCCCTGATTCCTTCTCTCCTGGTGGCTCTCCTGATCCCTGTGCGCTGGGTCACTGTTGCTCTGAGGGTGGGAACTTGTTTGTCTGATTACAGTAGAGATACTCTGCATCTGTTTCTCCCTCTCCTCTACTTATTTTTTCAATGTTTACCTTGCTCTTTTCTATCACTCTCACTCATCTTAAAAGAATGCTCCTGCTAATGGCTAGTCTCTACTGTTTGTTTACTTCAGAGTCTGACCTTCAAGGAGAAGATGACCAGTCTGAAGTTCAAGGAGAAGACCACAGACCTGGACACGCGTAGCCACAAGTACCTTCTGCTGGCTCTCGTCAAGCTCATCCATGCTGACCCCAAACTCATGCTACATGTTAGTGTTTGCTCTGTTTACTTTAGGACTCCTGGACAGAAATAATGTGTCTTTTGCTGTTTGATGATGGCCGTGTAACACAGTAGTTGTACTTATCCTTTAATTCTACATTTGTTGTGTTGCGATTTATCGTTAATTCCACTTCCTGGGTCAGATTTAGACAAATTAGCCAAGTGTTAGGTTAGAGACTTGTTAGAAAGTCTTAGGGCTCGAACACACCAATAGCGTTTGCCTGCCGAGAGTACTTTCAAACCGATTTTACATGTAGAATTGTGCGAAAAATGTCGGACGTCAACAGCACACTCAATAATCGGTAGAAGAACGGGAGATCCACATTCGGTGTGATGTGTGCCACCCTTTTAAACTGGTTTGGGATTTGCAAAGACTTTTAGGCAGACTAGACCGGGAAAGCCACTCTTGGCATGTTTGTACATTGCTGTGTAGTTGTATACGCGTTTGTTTAGTGTGTGTGTGTGTGTGTGTGTGTGTGTGTCAGAACCCGGGTAAGCAGGGTCAGGAGATCCAGAGCAGCACAGCAGAGCTGATCACCGGCTTGGTGCAGCTGGTGCCTCTGGCCAACATGGGAGAGTGTTCACAGGAGGCCATGGAGGTGAGCCCCATCTCTCTTTCTCTCGCTCTCCTTTTCTCCATTATGGTTACATTTTGCCACAGTAGCTAAAACATACTCCTTGTGTTCTCTTCCTTTTTATAGGCCCTCTTGGTCCTGCATCAACCTGAGGCCATAGAGCTGTGGAACCCAGATGCTCCCATTGAAACCTTCTGGGACATCAGGTAGCCTCAGCCCTCCTTTTTATCTACCTTGTTTTATAGATGTTCTCTTACCTTAGATGCCAGGTAAAATTGAGTGTTCGTTGGTGCTGATTGGTTAGCACAGATGGAGGTCACCAGTTTGACTGTGATTGGCTGTTGTACCCTACAGTTCCCAGGTGCTCTTCTTCATCTGTAAGAAGCTGGTTGGCCACCAGATGATCAACAGTACAGAGATCCTTAAGTGGCTGAGGGAGATCCTCATCTGCAGGAACAAGTTCCTCCTCAGGAACAAGGTGAGCCACAGTGTTGTGGGTTTTGTAGTCCTTATACCTGTGGGTCTCATCCAGGAGGGCACAATGTTATAGAATGTTCAGAATTATATTTAGGCATATTTATTTGTCTTTTTGAGTAAAGCAAAAAGGTAGCTCTATGCATGACATGTTGTATATCTATAACATTCAGAACCCCCTCCTGAACGTGACCTTTGTTTCACTAATCTCCATTGTTCTAACCCTTCTGTCCTGTCTTCCTCCCCCAGGAGCGGGCCACGGTGGGCAGCGGCATCCCGATCTGCAGACAGGCCCAGACCAAGCTGGAGGTGTGTCTCTACATGTTCCTGTGGAGCCCTGACATGGAGGCCGTTCTGGTGGCCATGTCCTGCTTCAGACACCTGTGTGAGGAGGCTGAGGTCCGCTGTGGCGTGGACGAGGTCCCGGTCCAGACCATCCTGCCCAACTACAACACCTTCATCGAGTTTGCCTCCGTCAGCAACATGATGTCCACAGGTTAGTAGTGAATGAACGTGCTAATGACCTATAACCTGGAGTTGACGGTGCTGTGTCTTATGGTGTATAGACAGAGTACCACCTCTAGAGGGCAGTCACAGCATGAGAGCTAAGCAGGTGATGACGTCGGGGCTGTCTGAGGCCAAGGCTCCTGTCATGGTGTGTTTGTGTGTTTTCAGGCCGGTCAGCCCTGCAGAAGAGAGTGATGGCTCTGTTGAGGAGGATCGAACATCCTACTGCAGGAAACACAGAAGTGAGAGTGGCCTGCTGCTGTGCTTCTGTTCATACCCAGATGCTTCAATATGGAAGAATGTTTGTGAAGCACGATATTCACATCAACTCAACATTTGTTTTGTTTTATAATCTTCCCCATAGGCATGGGAAGACACGCATGCAAAATGGGAGCAGGCGACCAAATTAATCCTCACCCATCCCAAAACTAAGCTAGAGGATGGCCAGGTAAGCAGACATCCATGAGCCTGTTCTTATGCATTCTCCTTACGCACATCAAAATACACTTCACAAATTATTTGGTTGTGGATTGATCTTGCTCCTATCTGTGTCCAGGAGTGGATCAACATGACTGGCTTCCTGTGTGCTCTGGGAGGTGTGTGTCTGCAGCAGCGCAGCGCCCCAGGCCTGGCCACCTACAGCCCCCCCATGGGGCCTCTCAGTGAGAGGAAGGGCTCCATGATCTCCATGGGCTCCTGTGAGGGGAACACGGAGACGCCCCTGGGCCGCTTCCTGGACCGCCTGCTGTCCCTCATGGTTTGCAGCCATGAAAAGGGTGTTCAGATCCGGACCAATGTTAAGGATCTGGTGGGCCTGGAGCTCAGCCCAGCTCTCTACCCCATGCTCTTCAACAAACTGAAGAACAGCATCAGCCGCTTCTTCGACGCACAGGGGCCGGTGAGAGGAACACATACACATGTACAGTGAAAAGGGTTGTACCTGTAAATCCAAAGACACTGTTAACCTGTGTGGTAAAATGTATAATTTTTTGTATCTGTTTAGGTTCCCATCAATGACACTAACACCCAGTTTGTGGAGCAGACCATTGCCATCATGAAGAACCTACTGGACAACAACACTGAGGGCAGCTCAGAGCACCTGGGACAGGCCAGCATAGAGACCATGATGCTCAACCTGGTCAGGTAAAAGCCTTCGCTCCTCTCCTCCATGGCATGCTTATCCTGGACTATGAGACCGTTGGTGCTGTGAGTACACTGCCCACTCTCATTCTCCCCATGCCCTGTGTTGTGTTGGCAGGTACGTGCGTATCCTGGGCAACATGGTGCATGCCATCCAGATGAAGACCAAGCTGTGCCAGCTGGTGGAGGTGATGATGGAGAGACGAGACGACCTGTCCTTCTGCCAAGAGATGAAGTTCAGGTGAGAGATCGAGACGACCTGGCCTTCTGCCAGGAGATGAAGTTCAGGTGAGAGATCGAGACGACCTGGCCTTCTGCCAGGAGATGAAGTTCAGGTGAGAGATCGAGACGACCTGGCCTTCTGCCAGGAGATGAAGTTCAGGTGAGAATGTCCTCCTGGAGTCTAGACTGTCAGTCAAACATGTTCTGTACTGTCCAGGTTTACCGCAACATATCAACTGATACGGAGTAATACAAAGACCATGACGTTGCATTTACATACAGTCAAATAATGTCCATTTGTCCCTGGCAGGAATAAGATGGTGGAGTACCTAACAGACTGGGTGATGGGCACCTCAAACCAGGCGGCTGATGATGATGTCAAGTGTCTTACCAGGTACTGTACTACTACCCCCCCCCCCCCCCCCRRCTTGACTGCAATCCTGGACAAGCTCACTGAGGGGAGTGAGCCTCTAGGTCATACACTCCCCCAGGTTAGGTGCAACATCAGAGATGACATACAATGGTTCCAGACACTACCCCACATATCTTTTCTCAGACCTTATCTCCCCCAAGGAGGGAGTGACTGGCTCACAGACATTGTGGAGACAAGTACATGGTTACCCATCAATCACACCATCCCTTCACATGGTTTAGAATAGGTAAAGACACATTCACATATGAAGACAATGTTCTCTCCTGTGCTCTAATCTTTCTGATATGCTGCATAGCACCAGAGACATGTGAAAGACAAGCCTGACTTCTCCCCTCTCTGGGCCCCAGGTTACTAAGCCCAAGCTGAGGGAGGAAGTGCAACTGCCAACACCAGAGTCCGAAGGGATACATTCTTATAATAAGCATATTATGCAGATAAGACATCTTAATTATCTATGTTACCTAACTAATTCTGATTCTTCCGCCACAGTCCTCACAGTGACCGTACGTACATATCCCAACAAGAAGCCAGGAATTACAGGCACCAATTTGGATGCTTATAAGAAATCCTGCTATGCCCTGCAACAAACCATCAAACAGACAAAGTATCAATACAGGACTAAGATCGAATCCTACTACACCGGCTCTGACGCTCGTCAGGATGTGGCAGGGCTTGGAAACTATCACGGATTACAAAGGGAAACCCAGCAGAGAGCTGTCCAGTGAAGCAAGCCTACCAGACGAGCTAAATGCCTTTTATGCTAGCTTCGAGGCAAGCGACACTGAACCATGTATGAGAGCACCAGCTGTTCTGGATGAGTGTGATCACACTCTGTAGCCGATGTGAGTAAGACCTTTAAACACGTTAACATTCAGACGGATTACCAGGACGCGTAGTCAGAGCATAGGCTGACCATCTGGCAAGTGTCTTCACTGACTTTTTCAACGTCTCCCTGACCCAGTCTGTAATACCCACATGTTTAAAGCAGAAAATAATAGTCCCTGTGTCCAAGAACGCCAACGTAACCTTTCTAAATGACTACCGCCCCGTAGCACTCACATCTGTAGTCATGAAATGCTTTGAAAGGCTCACATCAACACCATCATCCCAGAAACCCTAGACCSACTCCAATTTGCATACCCCCCAAACAGATCCACAGATGACACAATCTCTATTGCACTCTACACTGCCCTTTCCCACCTGGACAAAGGAACACCTACTTGAGAATGCGGTTAATTGACTACAACTCAAAGTTCAACACCATAGTGCCCTCAAGCTCATCACTAAGCTAAGGACCCTGGGACTGAACACCTCCCTCTGCAACAGGATCCTGGACTTCCTGATGGGCCGCCCCAGGTGGTCAGGTTAGGCAGCAATACATTCGCTACACTGACCCTCAACACGGGGTCCCATCAGGAGTGCGTGCTTAGCCCCATCCTGTACTCCCTGTTCACCCACGACTGCGTGGCCGCCCACGACTCCAATACCATCATCAAGTTTGCCGATGACATGGTGGTGGACCTGATCAACGACGATGATACCACCTATAGGGAGGAGTTCAGAGACCTGGCAGTGTGGTGCCAGGACAACAACCTCTCCCTCAATGTCGGCAAGACAAAGGAGCATCCGACCGCAAGATGCTATAGAGGGTAGTGCATACGGCCCAGTACATAACTGGGGTTGAACTCCAAGCCAAAAGTTAACCGACTAGCTACCTGTACTAAATTAACCAAATAGCTACCTGTACTAAATTAACCAAATAGCTACCTGTACTAAATTAACCAAATAGCTACCCGGACTATCAGCATTGAACCTTTGACTCTATGCACCCACACTGGACTCTACCCACACACTTGCACTTACTGACACTCCATCAGATATATATATATATATATATATATATATATATATATATATATATATATATATATATATACACACGCTGCTGCTACTGTCTATTATCTATCCTGTTGCCTAGTCACTTTACCCCTACCTATACAGTATGTACATATCTACCTCAATTTCCTAGTACCCCTGTACATAGACTCGGTACTGCTACCCCATGTATATAGCCAAGCTATCATTGCTCATTGTGTATTTATTCCTCATGTTACTTTCTTAATTTTCTTTTTTATTGTATTCTGGGTCATTGTGAAGTAAGCATTTCACTGTTAGTCTAAACCTGTTGTTTACGAAGCATGTGAAATTAAAATGTGATTTGATCTGACCTCTAACCCCTGAACTATGCTTTGTGCTGTGTGATATACAGGGACCTGGACCAGGCCAGTATGGAGGCGGTGGTGTCTCTGCTAGCTGGCCTGCCCCTCCAGCCTGAGGAGGGAGATGGAGTGGAACTGATGGAGGCCAAGTCCCAGCTCTTCCTCAAGTACGTCAGCTATCCTCTCTTTACTCACTGTTACTATTGAAGTTCATTACTTATGCAATGTGGCTTACGTCATAAAGTGTTCTAAATGAGAATGAGTAGAGTATCTTTCTCCTTCTCCTCCTCCTCCCAGGTACTTCACCCTGTTCATGAACCTGCTGAATGACTGCAGTGAGGTGGAGGATGATGGGCAGCAGGTGGCAGGGAGGAAGAGGGGCATGTCTCGACGCCTGGCCTCCCTCAGACACTGCACCGTCCTGGCCATGTCCAACCTCCTCAACGCCAACGTGGACAGTGGCCTCATGCACTCCATTGGTCAGTCTGGAAACCTAACATATCAACTTATCAGGAATGAGGCTTAGGCTCACTCTTTGGTTGGCTGCTTCATGTTTAAAGTGCTTAACATGTGAAATAAGATGTAATAGTGGAAGTGGCTTTAATTAGATCTCTGTTCATTACATATAATTCATCATTAGTGTAGGGTTGTTAAAACAATACTTGCCCATGGTCAATGTTCTTCCCTCTTGTCAGACTTAGGTAAGATTACAATACATGTCTCTCTCTTTCTGTGTGTGTGTAGGTCTGGGCTACCATAAGGACCTGCAGACGAGGGCCACCTTCATGGAGGTGCTGACTAAGATCCTGCAGCAGGGGACAGAGTTTGACACACTGGCAGAGACAGTGCTTGCTGACCGTTTTGAGAGGCTGGTGGAGCTGGTCACCATGATGGGAGACCAGGGAGAGCTGCCTATTGCGATGGCTCTGGCCAACGTAGTGCCCTGCTCCCAATGGGTATGTAGTCTATTCACCACCCACTCTCCTTTCTCTGGGACCTGACATCTTTACATTTATATTACACCTGGGGGTGAAAATTGAATAACTTTTAAAACAAATAGTGTTCACTGTTTTAGCTTATATTACACAACTGTACCACACTGAGATTGTTGAGGTATGAATGAATGCGCTAGTGTTGCGCCAGTGCTGTGCCAGTGTTGTGTAGATTGCAGGTGTCAGAGTGTGAGCTGTGTCAGTAACAATTAATTTCTCATGTCAGGATGAGCTGGCGCGGGTGCTGGTGACTCTGTTTGACTCACGCCACCTCCTCTACCAGCTGCTGTGGAACATGTTCTCCAAGGAGGTGGAGCTTGCTGACTCCATGCAGACACTTTTCAGAGGAAACAGTCTAGCCAGTAAAATCATGACCTTCTGCTTTAAGGTACACAACATGACTGGCCCAGGCATGAAAATGTGGACAAACTTTTTTTACTATGCAAAATACCCCTGCTCTCTGACAAAGGATATGACACACTACAGTTGAAGTCAGAAGTTTACATACACTTAGGTTGGAGTCATTAAAACTTGTTTTCTCCACAAATTTCTTGTTCACAAACAATAGTTTTGGCAAGTCGGTTAGGACATTTACTTTGTGAATGACACAAGTAATTTTTCCAACAATTGTTTGCAGACAGATTATTTCACTTATAATTCAATTCCAGTGGGTCAGAAGTTTACATACACTAAGTTGACTATGCCTTTAAACAGCTTGGAAAATTCCAGAAAATTATGTCATGGCTTTAGAAGCTTCTGATAGGCTAAMTGACATKATTTGAGTSAATTGGKGGTGTACCTGTGGATGTATTTCAAGGCCTACCTTCAAACTCAGTTCCTCTTTGCTTGACATCATGGGAAAATCAATAGAAATCAGCCAAGACCTCAGAAAAACAATTGTAGACCTTCACAAGTCTGGTTCATCCTTGGGACCAATTTCCAAACACCTGAAGGTACCACTTTCATCTGTACAAACAATAGTACGCAAGTATAAACGCCATGGGACCACGCAGACGTCATACCGCTCCGGAAGGAGACGCGTTCTGTCTGCTAGAGATGAATGTACTTTGATGGGAAAAGTGCAACTTAATCCCAGAACAACAGCAAAGGACCTTGTGAAGATGCTGGAGGAAACAGGTACAAAAGTATCTATATCCACAGTAAAACGAGTACTACACTGCTCAAAAAAATAAAGGGAACACTTAAACAACACAATGTAACTCCAAGTCAATCACACTTCTGTGAAATCAAACTGTCATTAGAACAACTGATTGACAATACATTTCACATGCTGTTGTGCAAATGGAATAGACAAAAGGTGGAAATTATAGGCAATTAGCAAGACACCCCCAATAAAGGGTGGTTCTGCAGGTGGTGACCACAGACCACTTCTCAGTTCTATGCTTCCTGGCTGATGTTTTGGTCACTTTTGAATGCTGGCGGTGCTTTCACTTAGTGGTAGCATGAGAGCGAGTCTACAACCCACACAAGTGGCTCAGGTAGTGCAGCTCATCCAGGATGGCACATCAATGCGAGCTGTGGCAAGAAGGTTTGCTGTGTCTGTCAGCGTAGTGTCCAGAGGATGGAGGCGCTACCAGGAGACAGGCCAGTACATCAGGAGATGTGGAGGAGGCCGTAGGAGGGCAACAACCCAGCAGCAGGACCGCTACTCTCGCTTTTGAGCAAGGAGGAGCACTGCAGAGCCTGCAAAAATGACCTCAGCAGGCCACAAATGTGCATGTGTCTGCTCAAACGGTCAGAAACAGACTCCATGAGGGTGGTATGAGGGCGGTATGAGGGCCGACGTCCACAGGTGGGGGTTGTGCTTACTGCCCAACACCGTCAGGACATTTGGCATTGTGCAGAAGAACACAAAGATTGGCAATTTCCTCACTGGCGCCCTGTGCTTTTCACGAGAATGAATGCAGGTTCACACTTGCACGTGACAGATGTGAAGATTCTGGAGACGCCGTGGAGAACGTTCTGCTGCCTGAACATCCTCCAGCATGACCGATTTGGCGGTGGGTCAGTCATGGTATGGGGTGGCATTTCTTTGTGGGCCGCACAGCCTCCATGTGCCTCGCCAGAGCTAGCCTGACTGCCATTAGGTACCCGAGATGAGATCTCAGACCCCTTGTGAGACCATATGCTGACACATGCACATTTGTGGCCTGCTGGAGGTCATTTTGCAGGGCTTTGACAGTGCTCCTCTTGCATGTCAGAGAGGCGGAGGTAGCGGTCCTGCTGCTGGGTTGTTGGCCCTCCTACGGCCTCCTCCACATCTCCTGATGTACTGGCCTGTTCTCCTGGTAGCGCCTCCATGCTCTGGACACTACGCTGACAGACACAGCAAACCTTCTTGCCACAGCTCGCATTGATGTGCCCATCCTGGACTGAGCTGCACTACCTGAGCCACTTGTGTGGGTTGTAGACTCCGTCTCATGCTACCACTAGAGTGAAGCACCGCCAGCATTCAAGTGACCAAACCATCAGCCAGGAAGCATAGGAATGAGAAGTGGTCTGTGTCACCACTGCAGAACCACTCTTTATTGGGGTGTCTTGCTAATTGCTATAATTTCCACCTTTTGTCTATTCCATTTGCACAACAGCATGTGAAATGTATTGTCATCAGTGTTGCTTCTAAGTGGACAGTTTGATTTCACAGAAGTGTGATTGACTTGGAGTTACATTGTGTTTGTTTAAGTGTTCCCTTTTATTTTTTTGAGCAGTGTATATCGACACAACCTGAAAGGCCACTCAGCAAGAAGAAGTCACTGCTCGAAAACCGCCAGAAAAAAGTCAGACTACCTCTGGTCTGATGAAGCAAAAATGGAACTGTTTGGAACCATAATGACCATCGTTATGTTTGTAGGAAAAGGGGGATGCTTGCAAGCCGAAGAACACATCCAACCGTGAAGCACGGGGGTGGCAGCATCAATGTTGTGGGAGTGTTTTGCTGAGGGAGGGACTGGTGCACTTTCACAAAATAGATGGCTTGATGAGGAGGAATTATGTGGATATACTGAAGCAGCATCTCAAGACATCAGTCAGGAAGTTAAAGATTGGTTGCAAATGGGTCTTCCAAATGGACAATGAGCCCAAGCATACTTCCAAAGTTGTGGCAAAATGGCTTAAGGACAACAAAGTCAAGGTATTGGAGTGGCCATCACAAAGCCCTGACCTCAATCCCATAGAAAATTTGTGGGCAGAATTGAAAAAGCATGTGCGAGCAAGGAGGCCTACAAACCTGACTCAGTTGCACCAGCTCTGTCAGGAGGAATGGGTCAAAATTCACCCAACTTATTGTGGGAAGCTTGTGGAAGGGTACCTAAAACAGTTGACCCAAGATAACCAATTTAAAGGCAATGCTACCAAATACTAATTGAGTGTATGTAAACTTCTGACCCACTGGGAATGTGATGAAAGCAATAAAAGCTGAAAGAAATCATTCTCTCCACTATTATTCTGACATTTCACATTCTTAAAATAAAGTGGTGATCCTAACTGACCTAAGACAGGGCATTTTTACTAGGGTTAAATGTCAGGAATTGTGAAAACTGAGTTTCAATTAATTTGGCTACGGTGTATGTAAACTTCCCGACTTCAACTGTATGTGGTCTTTGGCTTTCAAATAAGCATGGTGCCTGCTTTCTATAATGTTAGTTTTGAATTTGTGTGTTTTGTGTATCCACCCCTCTGCTGTTTTCAGGTGTATGGGGCCACATACCTGCAGAAGCTTCTAGAGCCTCTTCTCAGAGGGGTCATCACCGCCCCAGAGTGGCAGCTCATCAGCTTCGAGGTGGACCCCACCAGGTACCCTACCCCCTGACCCCACAGACACAACACATTCACTCATTCACCCACTTTGTTTTCCATCTGTACTATTTAAACCAAGGCAGCCCCCTCCCTACCATCTTAGATTTATTTTTGCAACATGGAAGAAGAATTGTACGGTACATGACCTGTTGCATTGTTCGATGCTGTCTCTGGTTTTGACTGGTTCAGTATCTCCTACTGTGTCTGTGGTTGTGACTGGCTGGTTCCATGTATCTGGCTGCAGGCTGGAGCAGAGTGAGATCCTGGAGGAGAACCAGAGGAACCTGCTGCAGATCACCAACCGTTTCTTCCTGGCCATCATCAACTCCTCCACAGAGTTCCCCCCTCAGCTGCGCAGTGTCTGTCACTGCCTGTTCCAGGTACATATTAGACTGCACACCTCTACTGCCAACTCCAACCCACTCCACAGTCTGTAAACCCCCATCTTAACGGACAGGGTTCCATTTATTTGAATATTTTAACTTTTTCTGCAATGGCCACCATTATGTTTTCACATAATGTTTTCAGGGGTTTTTTTATGAACTAGGTAAATGTACATCAAAAGGTAAGATTTGCACTTTTGTGCAGTGTCTGTATATGAATGTAGAAGTATTTGTGCAGTGCGTGTTTGTGGTGTGTGTGTTTGCCGTGACCTTTTTTGTGCCCATCTCTGTTCTGTAGGCAACTTGCCACTCTCTACTGAATAAAGCCACAGTTAAAGAGAAAAAGGAAAGCAAAAAAGCAGTAAGTTCAGAGAACATTCTCCCTGGCCACTCTGTTGAAAGAAAGGGAAGGTCATTCACCCTCTTGCTGTTCTATCACCTTAAACTACTTTATACTCCTGCCCTCCTTACAATCCTCACCTGAAATCCCACTACTAATACTTTTACTTTCAAATGAGTTTATATGGATTTTAATGTACGCTCACCACAAACAAACTCTTGGCACTGGTGAAACTGCAGTATTCCTATCCACTGCTGTTACTGGTTGGTGTTGAAAGGAGTTTGGGGGTCGATGAAAACAGGCTCATGTTGCAGATGGTCAAGGAGCACTTTGGCACATAGTTGTGCTGTGCGACTCAGGATCCACTCCGCTTTTTTGAAAGCTCTCATGGAATGTGTAACACTTGTGAAGTCCTAAGGCTTTCTCTGAAATTCATTACTAGCTAAGTTTCGCAGTGCAGAAATACCTCCACACCCTCAGTTCTCTATACTGCATTTACCGTATCTGAAATCTGCAGCTTATTGTTGTGCATCCATCATAGGCTGATGTCATATTGGCATGATGGTCAAAATTGCTAGCGATAAATATCCTGTGTTGATGGGACTGMGTAAGCTGTGGAGGCCTGGTAATTGGCTGACCTTTCAAAGCACTCTAATACTGCAGGTCATTAATGACAGCTTGTCTTATTACAGCAGCAATGAAACAAGACTTTTCATGAGGTTGCATTATCTTACAGCCTAGTAATTCCACTGCTGCAATATCCCTTTTAAAACACACGTGTGTTACAACTGATACCATTTTAGTATGCGGACATGCAGAACATTTGATCAATTTAGGACAGTGATTTAATTGAACATCGCCCATTGTTTTTTCAGAAGCGTACAGTATCACKTCTACCCTAGTAGTTAGGACTGGTCTAAGATTCTCCTCTCCCCTTTTTCAAGATTCCCAGGTACCTTGCTTTCCTTTTTAATCTCTTAACTCAGTTTTGAAGCGGGCCTAGCGTTGTGAATGTGGTTTGGAGGTGATGATGTGGCCATCTTGTCCTCTAGACTGTGGAATACTTTGTCTCCCTCTCCGCCCTGCACTCTTTCTACCCTTCTATCTTCTCCAACCCATGCCCTCGCCTCCTCTCCCTCTCTCTAACAATGAATCATCCCCTGTTCTTACCATCCCTCCAACACCCTCACACACAGGTGGTCAGCCAGCGTTTCCCCCAGAACAGCATAGGGGCGGTGGGCAGTGCCATGTTCCTACGTTTTATCAACCCTGCCATAGTGTCGCCCTATGAGGCAGGCATCCTGGATAAGAAACCTCCTCCCAGGATTGAGAGGGGCCTTAAGCTCATGTCCAAGGTAAGTGGACAGGATACCCAGGCCACATGTATACAAAGCTGATATGTTTTAATAATATGCTATATTCTATTTGAGGATCTGGCCTTGTTGTTAACATGGTTTTAATGTTCTCTTACAGATCCAGCAGAGCATTGCCAACCATGTTGTATTCACCAAAGAGGAGCACATGAGGCCTTTTAATGACTTTGTCAAAAGCAACTTTGATGCAGCTAGAAGGTATGATAACAGAAGGATCTCTTCTGTCTCTGAGAATACATTGATATGTATTGGATGTTTTCACTGGATACTAATTACCCTAGCAGGCGTAGCTACATCTTGTTCCTTTGACCTATGTGTTGTAGGTTTTTCCTGGACATCGCATCAGACTGCCCTGCCAGTGACTCAGTCAACCACAGCCTGTCCTTCATCAGTGATGGCAACGTTCTGGCCCTGCACCGGCTGCTGTGGAACAACCAGGAAAAGATAGGACAGTACCTCTCTAGCAACAGGTGAGTGGGCAGAATGGAACATGTATGGCTTAGATGTTACAAGAGATAAGGAAGATGTTTCACATAACCCAGATCTTTAGAATAAACAAATGCCCATCTCACAGGAGGCTTTGTTTGATACTATTGTACACCTCTGTACCTTCTGCATGTGGCAGATGTGCATCAAAGGGTAGACTGGATGTTATGGTAACCTCTGAAATTATTGCTAACTTTGTTGTTCTTCATCAGGGATCATAAGGCAGTGGGAAGACGGCCTTTTGACAAGATGGCCACCCTCCTGGCCTACCTGGGGCCCCCAGAGCACAAACCTGTGGCTGACACCCACTGGTCCAGCCTCAACCTCACCAGCTCCAAGTTCGAGGAGTTTATGACAAGGTACATACATCAAGTTACTATTACATACAGGTAACTGCCCAAATAAAGGAAACACCAACATAGTGGCTTAATAGGGCATTGGGCCAGAACAGCTTCAATTCACATAGAGTTCTAGACACTTGTAGAATCTATTGGTGGGATGTGGCACTGTTCTTCCTCGAGAAATTCCTTAATTTGTTGTTTTTGTTGATGGAGGAGTAAAACGCTGTCTCAGGCGCTGCTCTAGAATCTCCCATAATTGGGAGAAGATTGGGTTGAGATCTGGTGACTTGACACACACATTTGTTTTACAATCCTTGTGGGGACCAAAACACACACACACACACACACACACACACACTTTAACCTCCCTATGCTCCTTTGAGACCCCTCTTTCAAAGTCACTGAGATCTCTTCTAGCCATGGTAGCCAAAATAATGGGCAGCTGGGTGTTTTTATACATGGGTAGGCATTTTTATTTATACCCTAAG
Organism: Salvelinus sp. IW2-2015; assembly: GCF_002910315.2. Lineage (NCBI taxonomy): Eukaryota > Metazoa > Chordata > Actinopteri > Salmoniformes > Salmonidae > Salvelinus > Salvelinus sp. IW2-2015. The sequence continues at coordinate 51,497,492 of NC_036860.1, read as the reverse complement.
CATGGGATGTTAATTGCTTAATTTACTCAGGAACCACACCTATGTGGAAGCACCTGCTTTCAATATACACTGAGTGTACAAACATTAATAACACCATCCTAATATTGAGTTGCTCCCCCCTCCTTTTGCCCTCAGAACTAACAATGAATTAACAAGTGACATCAATAAGGGATCATAGCTTTCACCTGGTCAGTCTGTCATGGAAAGAACAGGTTTTCATAATGCTTTGTACACTCGGTGTACTTTGTATCCCTTATTTACTCAAGCATTTCCTTTATTTCGGCAGTTACCTGTAGATCTCACTGTCACAAAGCGGTCTCATAAAACAGGATATGAAAGCATCTGAGGCAGAGGTTGTTTTAGTAGTACTCTGAAAGTATTTCCCTGTCTTGATCCTGCTCCTGCTCCCTCAGACACCAGGTACATGAGAAAGATGAGTTCAAAGCCCTGAAGACCCTCAACATCTTCTACCAGGCTGGCACCTCCAAGAACGGCAACCCTGTCTTCTACTACATCACACGCAGGTGAGGCATGCAGACTGTCACATTTCAACAGTAAGTCACGAAACGCTGTATTCAGTTTATCACYATGCATTTATTCAGAAACATAGTTGTTTTAACATGTGTGCTATATTTTAGTAGATAACAAAAGGTTTTTATAAAGTGTCCAATGAGTACAGGTCATCGTGGTCTTCCTTAGGGTGAGAATATATGTAGTTAAAGAATAGTTGGACATCCCAGATTGAGGAAGTACATGGTGAATACAGCTGCCTTGCTGCCATCAGAGAGTAGCTATCTGCTGCAGGAGAGTGGGGGACAGAGCCAGGAGCATGAGGCCAAACCCCCACAGAGAGGAGGGTGGGGGAGAGGAGTTGGTGCTGCTGCACGTGGAATTGGTGCTGCTGCACGTGGAATTGGTGCAGTTGGTTCCGATCACAGTCCCATGTTGAGCCAGCAAGAAAATGGCCATCACAACCATTTGCAGCACACCACTACGAACATACATTCTCTTTCTGTGGTCAAACTGCCAATGTAGACATAAGACAACCAACATGCCACAGTCACCAGCATGCCAGGTAGAACAGCATTTTTTACACTCTTTCATTTGTAAATCTAGTACATTTCTCATGAGCTGTTTCCATATTAAAGCTGTATTGTATTAAGGTCACTGTACATTCTAAATAAGTTAATCTTAGTAAACTGATTTGATCGATGAATGCCAGCAAATTGATCTCAATAAACATCTGACCAATTATAACAACAACGGGACCACCAACACCATTCAAAGATCTGCCACTTACCGGTTATTATGAGATAAACCCTCTCAGCTTCAGTGGTGATGGTTTGTGAGAAGCCAACAGTTTGGGAGGAGGTATTTTATTGCACCTGGCTAATGACATCGTTATAGTTGACTGTAGGCATTGGCAACTCACCACAACGGGGGTGGCCGGTGTTTCTGTTTAGCTGTACCCATGGAAAATCACAAAACTGTTTGTTTCCAAGTCTCTAGCTGAGATCCACCCATCTACAGCCCATGAACATTCTCTCACTCACTCTCTCCCGCACACACACACACACACACACGTATTTGTGGATGTGATTGAGTGATGTAGCCCACTGTGGTGCCAGTAGGAAACATAAAGGTACAGTATGGTGCCACCTGCTGCTGAGTCAAGGTCATAGCCTCTAAATTTTGTGGAAAGAAACCAATGACTGTGTGTGTGTGTGTGTGTGTGTGTATATATATATATAATATTATATATATATAGTATTAATCATACACACACACAGTCATTATATATATATATATTATATATATACTGCTCAAAAAAATAAAGGGAACACTTTAAACAAAGCACAATGTAACTCCCAAGTCAATCACACTTTCTGTGAAATCAAACTGTCTCCACTTTAGGAAGCAACATATTGACAATACATTTTCACATTGCTGTTGTGCAAATGGAATAGACAAAAGGTGGAAATTATAGGCAATTAGCAAGACACCCCCAATAAAGAATGGTTCTGCAGGTGGTGACCACAGACCACTTCTCAGTTCCTATGCTTCCTGGCTGATGTTTTGGTCACTTTTGAATGCTGGCGGTGCTTCACTCTAGTGGTAGCATGAGACGGAGTCTACAACCCACACACAGTGGCTCAGGTAGTGCAGCTCATCCAGGATGCACATCAATGCGAGCTGTGGCAAGAAGGTTTGCTGTGTCTGTCAGCGTAGTGTCCAGAGCATGGAGGCGCTACCAGGAGACAGGCCAGTACATCAGGAGATGTGGAGGAGGCCGTAGGAGGGCAACAACCCAGCAGCAGGACCGCTACCTCCGCCTTTGTGCAAGGAGGAGCAGGAGGAGCACTGCCAGAGCCTGCAAAATGACCTCCAGCAGGCCACAAATGTGCATGGTGTCTGCTCAAACGGTCAGAAGCAGACTCCATGAGGTGGTATGAGGCGCCGACGTCCACAGGTGCAGGACATTTGGCATTTGCCAGAGAACACAAGATTAGTTGTCTTCACAGATGAAAGCAGGTTCACACCACATGTGACAGACGTGACAGAGTCTGGAGACGCCGTGGAGAACGTTCTGCTGCCTGCAACATCCTCCAGCATGACCGGTTTGGCGGTGGGTCAGTCATGTGTGGGGTGCATTTCTTTGGGGGCCGCACACGCCTCCATGTGCTCACCAGAGGTAGCCTGACTGCCATTAGGTACCGAGATGAGATCCTCAGACCCCTGTGAGACCATATGCTGGTGCGGTTGGCCCTGGGTTCCTCCTAATGCAAGACAATGCTAGACCTCATGTGGCTGGAGTGTGTCAGCAGTTCCTGCAAGAGGAAGGCATTGATGCTATGGACTGGCCCGCCCGTTCCCCAGACCTGAATCCAAGTGAGCACATCTGGGACATTCTCACTCCATCCACCAACGCCACGTTGCACCACAGACTGTTCCAGGAGTTGGCGGATGCTTTAGTCCAGGTCTGGAGGAGATCCCTCAGGAGACCATCCGCCACCTCATCAGGAGCATGCCCAGGCGTTGTAGGGAGGTCATACAGGCACGTGGAGGCCACACACACTACTGAGCCTCATTTTGACTTGTTCTAAGGACATTACATCAAAGGTGGATCAGCCTGTAGTGTGGTTTTCCACTTTAATTTTGAGTGTGACTCCAAATCCAGACCTCCATGGGTTGATAAATTTGATTTCCATTGATCATTTTTGTGTGATTTTGTTGTCAGCACATTCAACTATGTAAAGAAAAAAGTATTTATAAGAATATTTCATTCATTCAGATCTAGGATGTGTTATTTTAGTGTTCCCTTATTTTTTTGAGCAGTGTATATATGAATGGACAAATCCATCGATCACGTGCACTATCATCCAAGTGAAAGACCTCAAATAACGCTCTCATTGATTAACTCAAGTTGAATTGAAGGACGACCAGGGTACTGCCAGCTGCCATTAGCAACTAAATTATCCTTAACTTCTGTGTGCGATTTTAAAATAATTGCTTCAAAGACCTACATCTGGTGTATTAGAAACAATTACTGGAACCATGTTTGTCTTCAAAACTTTTTTTATTTACATAAAGATTGACCACGAAGATGACAATTTTTCCGTTCACTATAATGGGGGATCCTGTTTTCTGCTAACAATGCCTGCAGCGCAGAAAGCTGCTGAGGGGAGGATGGCTCATAAACATGGCCAGACAGGAGCAAATGGAATGGCATCAAACACCTGGAAACCATGTGTTTGATGTATTTGATACCATTCCACCAATTCCACTCCAGTCATTACCTGCAGTACCATGGTCGGCCTCGAACTCCCGTGGCTCAATGAGAGGGGGCAGTCATTCTCCCCTGGAAAGAACAGCTCGTCTTCAGCTTTTCTCTCCCCACTCAGACCACTCCCAGACAGTCCTAGCAACATTCTTGCTTGAGAAATTGCTCTTTGCTAAGAAGCTATTTTTGAACAATTTAATTGAAGACAATCACTCTAAGTTATTTAATTATTATCCAGAAATGATTTGATATTGAGATAAAAACGGCTGCTTTGGACCTTTTTAAGTATTAAAAGTTGATGATGAAAACAGAGTTAAGCAGATAGTGAGTACTAAAGTATTTGTTCAGTATCCCAAAAATGATACTGGCCATATAGTGGTAGACTAGTAGTGTTAGTGTGCAGGGTGTGTACATGGATGCTGCCTGTGCATGTCAAACAGTATATTGTTATTGATTAAAGTAATGCAGAAGAGTTAGTTTGAGTAAGTGTCTAACAGTATTCAAAATGGGAAGAAAACAACGAAGTTGGTTTAATGATACTCATTTCTGTGTGTTTGTGCAGTTGTATGTCCAAAGTCTGACAAGGACATTACTCCAACTCCAGACATTTCCTTCAATTTTCAGAGGACATACCGGGTGTGAGTCAGGAAGAACCACAGTTTCAGTAGTAGTGGGAGTGTAGACCTGGGGCTGGGGCCTGGGCTGGTGTTGCGTACCGGGGAGCCACCCTGGTTAGGCCTCTTGACACTCCTGGTGCGGAGGGTGGCTGTTCTCCTTGTGATGGTAGAGGGGTTGTCAGTGGTATAGAAGCTGTCAGTAGTAAATGCAGTGTCTGTTAGGAAGGGGTCGCCTGTGCTTGTCAAGCTGTTGTCTGTGTGGGACCTGTCAGTGGGCACGGTGGAAATGGCTAGAGGGGTGGAGGTGAATGGGTATTGGTCTGTGAAGAGGTCGTGGTCCTCTGATCCACTGGGGTGTCCTGGGGATTTCCTGCTGTGGAGCTGAGTGTTGAGCAGGGCAGACTCGGACAGGTACCAAGGCCACCTGGTGAGGGACTCTGGAGGAGGAGGGTGGCTCCGCTCCTCCTGAGTACCAGCAGCCAGGGGAGGCTGAGTGTAGGAGGCAAAGTGCCACCCTCCAGTCCTGGCCAGGGGATGCTCTCCACAGACAGAGTGAGTGTGGCAGGGGCAGCCCAGCACACGGGTGGAGGTGTGCTTGAGCCAGGCCAGCAGGTGGGTGATGTTGGTCTGGTGCTCACAGGCCCAGGGGTTGTCCCCCAGGGAGAGGAGCCGCAGGCTGCCCAGCTGGCTGAAGGCCCCGGGGCCCACAGAGGAGAAGCGGTTGGAGTGCAGGTAGAATGTGGTCAGCCTGAACAGCCGTGCCAGAGTGCCAGGCAGCATCTGCACCAGGGAGTTGTGTGAAAGGTCCACGGTCTCCAGACTGACAGGCATGTTGGTAGGCACGGTCCAGAAGCGGTTGTGGCTGAGGTTGAGCAGGCGCAGGCAGGTCAAGGTGTTGTTGATGAACACGGCCCGTTCCAGCTTGTTATTGGACAGGTCGAGGACCCGCAGGTTCCACTGGTAGGCTGTGTCGTTCTTGTCCAGCAGGTGGATGCCGTTGGCTGCAGTGTGGAGCTCCCACAGGGCTCTGGGCAGAGCGGTGGGCAGGCGGACCAGCCTGTTGTGGGACAGGTCCAGGGTGCGGAGGTGGACGAAGGTACTCAGCTGGCCGTCCAGGTCGTGGATCCGGTTGTGAGACAGGTTGAGGGAGTGCAGGTTGTGCTGCAGCCCCAGGGGCAGCGTCCTCAGGCCCCTCCAGGAACAGTCCACCTCCCTGTGGCTGTGGTTACAGGTGCACATTGGGGGGCAGACAGCCAGGGCCTGGAGACCCAGCAGCATCAACAGCCATAGCACGGCCACACAGTGGGGAGGGACGCTGGGGGGCATCAGTAGCACACGCCTTGAAACACAGGGGAAATGCCAGGATAAATGAGTTAGAAACATGATAGCAAACCCACTATTAGCTAGGCTACATATCAAAGCAGTAACATGTATTAGTAAAAGCTTATAGTCCACATAGGTAGTAGACAAAGAGCACGGTGAATGAGATGCAGATTGAGACTATCCTCTCTGCACCAGTAGTGGAGGAGAGGCTGTGTTACTGCAGTGAGCTGTGCTGAACACACTGGAGACAACGGTTAAGATCTCATTCTCTCCCGTTCTGCTCCACCCTCGCCCTCTTTCTCCCCCATGGAGGCTCCCTAACATCTGGCTCACGACCGCAGTACTTACACACACCTGCAAATGTGACCTCCTTAAATATGCAGGTATAGTTATCAAGCATGTGTAGATATACACTCGTCACAGTGCTGCAGATGTGCCTTCTCCAGCATGATTATGCATACAATAGAGTATGTGAGTAGGGTTTAAACGTTTGGCGTTAACCCCTACAGTCAGTCCTATTTATTTAGGAAGGGAGTTCCCCTAACCTCCCTAGCAACAGACTAGTGGGCAGTGTGATGCTTTGACTAGAATGGCTTGTAGTCTGTTTTGAAGAGGATGTTCTGATTGGCTTGGGCTATTAGGCTGTAGAGGATACCTTTTAGAAGATGGTTGTACATCACTAGAGGTGCGACTTCCCTGCTGTCCCATTTCACTGATGTTAATTAGCCTGTTCGATATATAGCCCAATCAGTGAGTGTCAGCTATTGAGCAGGGAGTTGTTCCTACTAGAACGGGCTGAATAGATTGTTTTTGTTAATGATTAAGGAGAGGACTGGGACACCGGCCAGTCCCGTAGCAAGCGGAGTCAGAGAAATGATGCACAGGGAGTAGTGCAAAGATTCAATTACTGTAGCACCTAGTCATGTATGTTTGTGTGTGCATTGTTGCTTTCTTGTCTTGGATTCCATGGGGGGGGGTCGTGTGTGTGTGTGTGTGTGATGGTGTGTGTGTGTGTGTGTGTGTGTGTGTGTGTGTGTGTGTGTGTGTGTGTGTGTGTGTGTGTGTGTGTGTGTGTGTGTGTGTGTGTGTGATGTGGTGTGTGTGTGTGTGTGTGTGTGTGTGTGAGAGAGAATAGACACACTCACCTTTTCCTCATCTTTGCATTCCAGTCACTTGTCTCCTCTCTCTGGTCCTCAGCCCAAGGCTGCTTTCTATCCTCTGTCTCCTAAAACACTGGAGTGGCAGCTGCTTTGCTGAAGAGGGATTTTCTAGGGTTTGATGTTTTTTTTGCTCATTCACTGTTTTTAACGCCCTCTTGCTTTTCCTTTCCTACCTTCTGAGGCTGTTCTGTTCCCCCTGGTTTTGTCGTTGATCCCTCTTGTTTTCCTCTGAAGGATGGACCATTAAGAGTATATGTCTCTTAGTCTGCCCTTTTAGGTCCAGTGATGCCGGTAGCATTAAATGGTATAAACTCCTACTGCTTGAGCATCCACTGCAGGCTCTGCATTTTAACACTGGGAGTGTGTGTGTGTTAGGGAGGGAGTTAGAGGGGAAAGTGGGAGGGGTGTAGGAGAGGAGTAGGGATGCAGTGCAGAGTGGCCCGTAGCTACTGATGACGAGGAGCGAGGGGGGGGGGCTGCTGACTCCAATGTTTCATAATCACTATCATTCAAAGAAATGTCTTCAATCTCTCTCTCTCCCAACACAATCCTCTTTCCATGTATCTGGATTTAGCTAGGACTGTCAATGAAAATCCACTGACTCAATGCACCACGGAAGGGAATTTATTTTCTGGCACAAAGATGTTCATATTTTGCTATAATAGTTATGTACCCCATGTACGTATTGCAGTAATGGATAACTTTTGGTTTGAAATTGTTAGTAGTCAGTATTATGCGCTCTTCACGGACAACCCGTTTTAGACTTGACATGCAATAAATCCACACGTTCATCATGCTGTCAGCCATAAGTAGATGAATAAATATCTGAGAGAGGATGGGAACATAAAACGGATCGGTGGCGGTGCAGCAGTTTTGAATGTGGTGTTATGCTGCGTTGTTGTAGTTCCCCTCTCTGGTCAGTGAAAACAGGTGTTACTGCCCCACAGACACACTGCTTACTAATGCCCAGCCTCTCTCGCCCTCTCGCTGTAATTAATCCACATGCACACTTGCATGCAATTAGCTGTCTCTTAGACACACAGTAGCAGAGAAACACTCAGGAAGTGTCCTAATTCTTTATTGTTAGAAAGGCTTAGAAACGGAAGGGCAGATAAAGCTAGAGCAGAAACATTTGAACTCTTCTTTACTGTATCGAAAAGACCAAGGAAGTGATGTTGACTTGTWGGAAAACATTGTGAGAGTTTCTGGAAGAGGTTTGTGGCTTAAAAACAGTTCCTTTTAAATTGTCTACTTAAGCTGATACTACAGTTTAGTGCTGGTTGGTTCTGTTTTGTAATTTTGCAGAATTTAGAATGTCTAAAAATGGAGAAGTGAGGGAAATGTCAGATGAGTTGTGACAACAAGCAAGCTGTGATACAACCACTAGACAAAACAGGAGTCATTTCCTCTTATCAGTGACACTGATGATGGCTATACATTTGAACTAATAACTATTTTTGTTACACAAAAATACATTCATACAAATATTAAACATTCACATGATATTCAACTTCTTGTGGTACATTATTTGTATAGACATGATCATAATGGTAATTATTTCATACGTTTTGAATGAGAATGCGAGCATAAAATACAAAACCAAACAATCACTATGCAAACACTCAGTGCAAAAGCAAATCTCTACAGCATGCCAATAGAAGCTGTTGTATAAAACTGTGCTGTTCCCATCATCAGTATGCAGCTGAGGACAGTTTGAGCTTGTTTCTGGTCCAAGGTCTGAGGAGGAGGTCACCATGTGAGAGCCCTCACCCCACCACCACAACAACGTCGCTAGAGGCTTGTGATTGGGGAGAGACTGCTGTGGCTGTGGGGTCAGAGGGCTCTGCAGGCTCTGCAGGCTGTTTGGTGGTGGTAGTGACTGGGCTCCCCTGGCTAGGGTTTGCAGCTGCTGCCGCCCCATTTTCCGTGGCTTCCTTCTTCTCTTSCTTCTTGGGTGTGTCTTTCGCCATCTCATTTTTCCCTTGCCCCTTGTCTGTCTTGCCGTTCTCCCCCTCCTGGGTCTGTCTGCGCTCTGCCATCATCAGGCTGGTCTCACTGGGCTCAGAGTCAGGCCTCTCCTTGGTCCTCTGGCCAGTGCCCCAGTACCCAGTACCACTCACCAGGTCTACGTTGCTGCGGGTGGGGCGGCTGCTGATGCGGGGCTGGCGCTTCAGGTGACACACCTGGCATGACAGCACCACGGTGGAGACTAGCAGGATGGTACACAGGACCACCAGGCCACCTGCKACCATCAGCAGGATGGTGGCCTCCTTCTTATCCAACAGACAGTCAATGCAGGGGCTGGACGTGGGGCTGGTTTGGGCCTTAAGTGGAGGGTAGGCACTAGGTTTGGTGTTGGCTCTGGATGGTGTGTTGTTGGTGTTCACTGGGCTATTGGTTCCAGATGTTTCTCTGGTGTTGAGTGTAGCTGGCGTTGTTGATTCTGCCTGAAAAAGTGTTGAACTGTTGAATTGTGGTAAATGTGTAGTTCCAGAAGGTCCCATGGTTGCGTTAGGGTTAGCCTCAGTTCCCTTTTCAAGCTCCCTTMTGAAGCGTTTATCAGAAGTAATATTACCGTCATTAGCAAGTACTGATGTTCCCATGAGTACCACATAGTACAGCAAGAGGCAGACCCGGGAGCCATTCATATTTCTATGGGAAAAAGGGAAAAAAGAGATCATGGTGAGGTTTACTGGTGACCCTCTAAGTATTATAGCATCTCAAGTTCTGCTTTTTCTTACACATTGAGTTCCTTTGTGGTTTCATGTGTGAGTGTCAGTTTCCATACTGTCTGATGTCATTTGATCAGCAGTCCGAGATCTGAGTGACAATGATGATTGGTATTAATCTGAGATTTAAAATATATTAATTCATTGAATTAGCTTTCTTGTTAAACCATTTATTCATTTGTTTTGCCCAGAATGCATTTGAGAGTTGATGATCAATATTCACTTCCAATTTACGCCAGTACATACATTTATTWAAWWWWTTTAAATAAAAAAATACTGCCTTTGCRGAACAATTATTCAAATGGCCACCCGGACTATTTGCATTGACTACCCCTTTGTTTTTACACTGCTGCTACTTCTGTTTGTTGTCTATGCAGTCACTTTACCCTTACCTACATGTACAAATTACCTTGACTAACCTGTACCCCGCACATGTACTCGGTACCCCCTCATTTATTGTTTTTATTGTGTTACTTTTAAAAACTAAAACATTTAGTAAATATTTTCTTAACTCTATTTACTTAACTGCATTGTTGGTTAAGGGCTTGTAAGTAAGCATTTCACGGTAAGGTCTACACCMGTTGTATTTGGCACGTGACAAATACAATTGTATTTCATTGTGRAATTTCCATCTCCCAGAAATTTAAATCAAGTGATTCTGGTCAATATAAACTGGATTTTATAATGTATGTGTATGATGTACAAAATCTCAAGACTGAATCTCCTTATCGTTTAGGATCTCAAAATAATACACTACAAAAAACCACTTCCCTCAGGGATACTTGTCCTTCAGTTCAACACAGTACCCTCCACCCTGTGAAGGTAGACTATTTTCAAACTTTGTTTATTTTCTTGAACATGTTGATATCACTTACCTTGATGGAGTTGACCAGTCTGTGTGGTACTTCCTAACACGAGAGAATCCAGGCAGAGATTCAAAAAGCGCAGTCGTATGTGTGACCAGTTTCAGAAACGAGAAATGCCTATGAGAAGAGAGGTGTGAAAGACACCCTCGACGTCAGCTACTCATTCAGTAATGACCAGTTTCCTGTTCCTCTCTCACTTCTCCTTTGCTGATTTATTTGAAGCTAGTTACTTGATTTCCTGTGATGTTTAGCTTGGTCACTCAGAGGGGTAGCACTATGGCACTCTCCGTGGGTTTGGAAGAAAGCGGATGTTTCCATTTTTCAGGGATTCAATATTTTCAACCAAATTTCTGTTTCCCCTGAAAAACAGATGTGGGGACTACGCTCAGGTGTCTTTTTACGCGTACTATGTTAGGTTAGCACTATGGTACAGTAGTACTATGGTTAGCACTATGGTACAGTAGTACTATGGTTAGCACTATGGTACAGTAGTACTATGGTTTAGACTATGGTTACCAGTAGCAGTTTACTATGGTTAACACGTAGTGGATCCAGTGTACTATGGTTAGCAGGTAGTAGGTTACACTAGAAGTAGTACTATGTGGTTAGCACTATGGTACAGTAGTACAATTGTTAGCACGGTATGGTACAGTAGTACTATGGTTAACACTATGGTACCCAAGTAAAAGCGCCCGCGACTGGCGATGGGCATCAGACGTCCAGCCGGTCTGACCCGGTTCAGTGACCTCCATGGTTAGCACTATGGTACAGTAGTACAATGGTTAACACACAACAACAGGTGGGGGGTTGAGAGGAAGTGAAAACATGCTGGCTGTCTGCTTATTAGCCCACACTGTCGGTGTGTAATTTTCCAACCGAGTCAAGTGTTGAACTGTGACTCAATCAGGTTGGCATGACTCACACACATTTCCTGTCCCCTGCACCCTATTCAATTTACAAGGACTTAAAAATGCTTCTGTGATGTCCCTTTCTGCCTCCCTCTCTCCCTCCTCACCCTCCCAGATTTAAGACTGGCCAGATCAATGGTGATCTCCTCATCTACCACGTGCTGCTGACCCTGAAGCCCTACTACGCCAAGCCCTATGAGATCGTTGTGGACCTGACCCACGCCGGACCCAGCAACCGCTTCAAGACCGACTTCCTGTCCAAGTGGTTCGTGGTGTTCCCGGGCTTCGCCTACGAGAATGTGGCGGCCATCTACATCTACAACTGCAACACGTGGGTGAGGGAGTACACCAAGTATCACGAGAGGTTGCTGACAGGCCTGAAGGGGAGCAAGAAGCTGCTGTTCATTGACTCCCCYGCGCGGCTAGCGGAGCACGTGGAGCCTGACCAGCAGAAGCTGCCTGCGGCCACGCTAGCCCTGGAGGAGGACCTCAAGGTGTTRCACAACGCCCTCAAACTGGCCCACAAGGATACCAAGGTCTCCATCAAGGTTAGGACATGAGGGAGTCAGTAGATTCAGAATGTAATGCATTTCTTACATATTCTTGGGGCTGTGGGACATCATTGAAAGTAAGTCAGACACAGACAAGAATGACAGAAATGGCTGAGACAGATTGAATCCTTGTCCCCAGGAGGCATATATGGTCTGGAGTCGGGAGCGTCAACGTTTTTGAACAATGGTACCATTTTGTGTGCCAGCTAGCATAGTAACTCCCTCTCAATGTCTCTGTGTTTATGTACCCAGGTGGGTTCCACAGCGGTCCAGGTGACATCAGCAGAGCGGACCCGGGTCCTGGGCCAGTCGGTCTTCCTGAACGACATCTACTACGCCTCGGAGATCGAGGAGATCTGCCTGGTGGACGAGAACCAGTTCACCCTGACCATTGCCAACCAAGGCACACCGCTCACCTTCATGCACCAGGAGTGTGAGGCCATCGTCCACTCCATCATCCACATCAGGACGCGCTGGGAGCTGTCCCAGCCAGACTCCATCCCCCAGCACACCAAGATCAGGCCCAAAGACGTGCCAGGCACCCTGCTCAACATCGCCCTGCTCAACRTGGGCAGCTCTGACCCCAGCCTCAGGTCAGACACAGCTGAGGAAAATAGTCATACATGTTTAGATTTTGGTGGGACTATGAGAGCTGACAGTCTTCTTAGGGATATTTGAATCATACATGGATTATGCTTACTAATGACCCTTTTCTTCTCCTTCCCTCTCTCTCTCTCTCTGTCTGCTGTGTGCAGGTCTGCAGCCTACAACCTGCTGTGTGCCTTAACCTGCACCTTCAACCTGAAGATAGAAGGCCAGCTGCTGGAGACCTCAGGGCTGTGTATCCCTGCCAACAACACGCTTTTCATAGTGTCCATCAGCAAGACGCTGGCCGCCAACGAACCACACCTCACCCTGGAGTTCCTGGAGGAGTGCATCTCTGGCTTCAGCAAATCCAGTCAGTATCCTTGTTCCTGCCCTCCACACACACGTGTGTGTGTGTGCGCACACACGCACACGTTGTAACATCCTCTCTGATGTGTGTAGGTATTGAGCTGAAGCACCTGTGTCTGGAGTACATGACCCCCTGGCTGCTCAACCTGGTGAGGTTCTGTAAGCACAACGACGACGCCAAGCGCCAGCGGGTCACTGCCATCCTGGACAAGCTCATCACCATGACCATCAACGAGAAGCAGATGTACCCCTCTATCCAGGCTAAGATCTGGGGTAGTCTGGGACAGGTGGGGATCTCTCTTCTCTGCTCTGTGTGGGTGTTGGCCCATGTATCAGCCAACCAGTATATTGGATGTTATTGAGGGCATACAGTACTCCATCCTATCAGCCCAGTCTGCTGTATTGAGGACCGTACAGTACTCCATCATCAGCCAGTCTGCTGGTATTGAGGCCGTACTAAGTACTCCATCCATCAGCCCAGTCTTCTGGTTATTGAGCCGTACAGTACTTCCACCCATCAGCCCAGTCTGCTGTTATTGAGGCCGTACAGTACTCCATCCATCAGCCCCAGTCTGCTGTTATTTGAAGGCGTACTAGTACTCCACCCATCAGCCCAGTCCTGTGTTATGAGGCCTGTACAGACTTCCATCCATCAGCCCCAGTCTGCTGTTATTGAGGCCGTACAGTACTCCACCATCAGCCCAGTGCTGCTGTTATTGAGGCCGTACAGTACTCCATCCATCAGCCTCCAGTCTGCCTGGTTATGAGGCCTACAGTACCTCCATACCACTCAGCCCAGTCTGCTGTTATTGTAGGCCGTACTATACTCTCACCATCAGCCCTAAAGTCTGCTGTCTTATGAGGCCGCTTACAGTAGGCTCCACCATCAGCCCAGTCTGCTGTTATTGAGGTCCGTTACAGTACTCCAATCCATCAGCCGAGTCTGCTGTTATTGAGGCCGTACAGTACTCCATCCCATCAGCCCAGTCTGCTGTTATTTACGAGGCCGTACAGTACTCCATCCATCAGCCCAGTCTGCTGTTATTGACGCCGTACATACTCCATCCCATCAGCCCAGTCTGCTGTTATTGAGGCCGTACAGGTACTCCATCCATCAGCCCAGTCTGCTGTTATTGAAGGACCTACAAGTACTGCCATTGCCATACAGTACCCAGTCCTGCCTGTATTGAGTCTAGCGTAAATACTCCCAGCCCATCAGCCCCAGTCTGCTGTTATTGACGACGGTACAGTACTCCATCCACGTCTAGCCAGTCCTGCTGTTATTGAGGCCGTCAACGAGTACTCCAATTCCATCAGCCCAGTCCTGCTAGTTATTGGAGCCGATACAGTACTCCATCCATTCAAAGCCCAGGTTGCATGTTTATTGGAGGCCGTACGCGTACTCCATCCATCAGCCCAGTTCTGTTGTTGATTGAGGCTCTGTTACGAAGCACTCCAATCCATCAGACCCAGTCTGTTGATGATTGAGGTCACGAGTACTCCAGTCCATTCAGCCCAGGGTTCTGCTGTTATTGAGGCCGTACGGTACTCCATCCATCACCCAGTCTGTGTTTTGGGCCGCGTTCAGATCCAGTACTTCGCATCCATCAGCCCCAGTCTGCTGTTCATTTGAGGCCGTACTAGTGACGTCCATCATCAGCCCAGTCTCTGTTATGAGGCCGTACGTAAAAAAAACCCGTTTTTCAAAAAGACATCCATTTCAAAGGGGCGCGCCAGTCTGCTGTTATTGAGGCCGTACAGTACTCCATCCATCAGCCCAGTCTGCAGTTATTGAGGCCGTACAGTACTCCATCCATCAGCCCAGTCTGCTGTTGGCTTTATTTTACTGCTGATTTAGGATCTGGAAAATGGTTGAAGGATTCAGTGGACTCACTGTTCAGGATGTTATAGAGGCCTTATCAGATATTATGAGAGTGTGTTATCCCCTTATGTAGGTATTACAAATAACTCTCTTTGTCAGCGTCCCTGTACTTTTCAGATCTCAACCTGTTATCATGCTAGCCACCTGAAAATCATGAAACGCGTATCTTTGCGTGTTTCTGTTGAGCGGGATGTTGTGGTCTGACTGAAAAAGATGCTGGCATTCTGAAATAGAAATTACTTGAGACAAATACACTAGTTAGTAATGGAGGGGAATTTATTTAGTCTCTGAGCTGAGGTCCTGTTGCATCCTTGTTCTGTAGATAACGGACCTGCTGGACGTGGTGCTGGACAGCTTCATCAAGACCAGCGCTACAGGAGGCCTGGGATCTATCAAGGCTGAGGTGATGGCCGACACGGCTGTGGCTCTGGCCTCAGGGAACGTCAAGTTGGTGTCCAGCAAGGTAAGCAACACACACACCTCAGGAATTACCACTGTGGCTATTCCCTTCATAGTTTGAACKCTGCACAGGCTATTCCCTTCAAAGGTTGATTCTGTGACTTGAGTCTAGACAAGAATATCTGCTGCAAGCATCAATACAGATCCTCTACAGATGAATAAAGGATTTCCGGATGTCCGTTTTCCTATCAAATGCCATGAAAAGTCTGTTATGTGCATTCCTTATACTTCTTTATGGCAAGTTGTGATCTTGTAATGTCACTGAATTAATAGTAGCTAATACAGTATCCAATGTTATAGATGATATTACATATTGTTACAGATTAGGATTTGTACTCCTACAGTATGAATGAAGCCTGTTTTTAAATCTCACAAACTGCACATGCAGGCAGACACATATCCAAGTGCCTACCCTGGCACGCTGACATTGAACAACTCTTCCAGTTAACATGACCACAGTACCTCTCAACAACAGTGCTGTTTGTGTCACAACTATTTCTGTCATTTGGTGGTCTGCGTTATTTATCATTTCCTTTTGACTGTTGAGCTGATTTCTCAGAAAGAAAGAGGGAGTTTAATGTATTGCCCAATGAAGTAGTCTTGCCAGGTCGCAGTTYGAAATAAGAACTTATTCTCAACTGGCCTACCTGGTTAAATAAAGGTGAAATAATTTWAAAAAATGTACAATGCTYATCATGTGATCTAGTGCCAGGAAGAGTATAACCTCTGAATACAAAGGCCAGTCTGTCGGGGTGACGTCTCTTTTCTCTTCTATCTATTCTCATATGTCAAGGCAAAAAGCTGAACACACGTTTAGATATTGTGAATGTACAATGGATCAACACCAGACTGGGATATAAAGCATTACTTGATGCATTCCCAGTTCTGCCTGTAACCTTTAAAAACAGGAGGGATAATGGATCTTCCCAGAGATGCTAGGTGACATGAGAGTCCTGAGTCATTCTGTTCTTTCCCTTGGGTGGAAGGGAGAGATAATAGATAGGATGTAAAATGTGGTAACATACCCTACCTTTGATGTAACCTTAACCCCGACCTTTGTTTGTCTGGCAGGTGATCATCCGCATGTGTAAGATCATCGATAAGACGTGTCTGTCTCCCACGCCCACCCTGGAGCAGCACCTGATGTGGGATGACATCGCCATCCTGGCCCGTTACATGCTCATGCTGTCCTTCAACAACTCTCTGGACGTGGCCACTCACCTGCCCTACCTGTTCCATGTGGTCACTCTGCTGGTGGCCACCGGTCCCCTGTCCCTACGAGCCTCCACACACGGCCTGGTCATCAACATAATCCACTCCCTCTGTACCTGCTCCCAGCTCAACTTCAGCGGTGAGGAAGCCACACACACACAGCACCCTGGCTGTAGACTGAGGACAGACAGACAGAAATAGGGAGAAGTGAACATGATTAAAAGGCAGAGGGTTGATCAGTGTCGTGTTGATTCAGTGTTTTGAAAGCAGTTGGATAGCTAGAGATTTTTTTTCTTGATGTATAGCCTTGCTGAGACTCAGTGATAACTATTCCCATGTGTGTTTCTCTCTTCCAGAGGAGACCAAGCAGGTCCTGAGGCTGAGCCTGACAGAGTTRTCCCTGCCTAAGTTCTACCTGCTGTTTGGCATCAGTAAGGTCAAGTCTGCTGCGGTCATCGCCTTCCGCTCCAGCTACCGCGACCGCTCCTTCTCCCCCGGGTCCTACGAGAGGGAGACCTTCGCCCTCTCCTCCCTAGAGACCGTCACTGAGGCCCTGCTGGAGATCATGGAGGTCAGGAGATCACCCCACTAACATAATCACTTACCATTACATCATCACTATAGCATGACACTACTGTCTGTACCGGTCTAGATGTTCGGTGAACACTAACCAAATTCAATATTCTACTTGCCTTCACACAAATCCAGTCTAGAATTTAAAAGTTGTTTTAAAAAATATGTTTTTCATAATATAATACAGTACAGGTATACAATACAGGTATAATACAGTACCAGTCAAAAGTTTGGACACACCTACTCATTRCAGGGTTMTTCTTTATTTGTACTATTTTCTACATTGTAGAATAATAGTGAAGACATCAAAACTATGATTTAACACATATGGGATCATGTAGTAACCAAAAAAGTGTTAAACAAATCTAAATATATTTTATATTTGAGATTCTTCAAAGTAGCCACCCTTTGCCTTGTTGACAGCTCTGCACACTCTTGGCATTCTCTCAACCAGCTTTGTGAGGTAGTCACCTGGAATGCATTTCAATTAACAGGTGTGCGTTGTTAAAAGTTAATTTGTGGAATTTATTTCCTTCTTAAAACTTCTTATGGCTGCATCCCGCTACCGGGATCGATATGACAACAGCCAGTGAAAGTGCAGGGCACCAAATTCAAACAACAGAAATCTCATAATAAAAATTCCTCAAACATACATGTGTCTTATATCATTTTTAAGGTAATCTTGTTGTTAATCCCACCAAGTGTCCGATTTCAAATATGCTTTTCAGCGAAAGCACTACAAACGATTGTTAGGTCACCACCAAACCACAATAAGCACAGKCATTTTTCCAGCGAAAAATAGCAGTCACAAAAAGCAGAAATAGAGATCAAATTAATCACTAACCTTTGATGATCTTCATCAGATGACACTCATAGGACTTCATGTTACACAGTACATGCATGTTTTGTTTGATAAAGTTCATATTTATAACAAAAGATCTGAGTTTACATTTGGCGCGTTACATTCACTAGTTCCAAAAACATCAAGTGATTTTGCATAGCCACATCGTTTCAACAGAAATACTCATCATAAATGTAGATGATAATACAAGTTATACACATGGAATTATAGATATACCTCTCCTTAATGCAACCGCTGTGTCAGATTTCAAAAAAACTTTACGGAAAAAGCAAATCATGCAATAATCTGAGACAGAGCTCAGAACAATAGCCAAATTAGCCGCCATGTTGGGGTCAACAGAAACCAGAAAATACATGATAAATATTTCCTTACCTTTGATGAACTTCATCAGAATGCAGTKCTAGGAATCCCAGGTCCACAATAAATGCTTGATTTGTTCGATAATGTCCGTTATTTTTGTCCAATTAGCTACTTTGGTTAGCGCTTTTGGTAAACAATTCCAAAGTCACAAAGCACGTCCACTATAACGTGACAATGTCCAAAAGTTCCGTAACAGTCAGTTGAAACATGTCAAACGATGTACTGAATCAATCTTTAGAATGTTGTTAACATACATCTTGATTAACGTTCCGACCGGAGAATTAGATTGACTTCAGAAGAGCGGTGGAACGGAGGTCCTCCTCATGTGAACGCGCATGTGAAAGTGCATGTGAAAGCATGGTCAACTCGTGACAGACCTGACTAATTCCTGTCTCCTTCGGCCCCCCTTCACATTAGAGTCATCAGACAAAGTTCTATTGACTGTTGACATCTAGTGGAAGCCGTAGGAAGTGAAAACTCATCCATATCTCGCTGTAATTTCAATGAGAGCTTTGTTGAAAATCTGCCACCTCAAAAGAAAATCAAACAGGAAGTGGAACTTCTCAGGTTTTTGCCTGCCATATGAGTTATGTTATACTCACAGACATAATTCAAACAGTTTTAGAAACTTCAGTGTTTTCTATCCAATATGAATAATAATATGCATATATTAGCAACTGGGACTGAGGAGCAGGCAGTTTACTATGGGCACCTCTGTGCACCTTTCATCCAAGCTACTCAATACTGCCCCTGCAGCCATAAGAAGTTAATGTGTTTGAGCCAATCAGTTATGTTGTGACAAGGTAGGGGTGGTATACAGAAGATGGCTCTATTTGGTAAAATACCAAGTCCATATTATGGCAAGAACATCTCAAATAAGCAAAGAGAAATGACAGTCCATCATTACTTTAAGACATGAAGGTCAGTCAATCCGGAAAATGTCAAGAACTTTGAAAGTATCTTCAAGTGCAGTCGCAAAAACCATCAAGCACTATGATGAAACTGTCTCTCATGAGGACCGCCACAGGAAAGGAAGACCCAGAGTTACCTCTGCTGCAGAGGATAAGTTCATTAGAGTTACCTGCACCTCAGAAATTGCAGCCCAAATAAATGCTTCACAGAGTTCAAGTAACAGACACATCTCAAAATCAACTGTTCAGAGGAGACTGCGTGAATGGTCGAATTGCTGCAAAGAAACAACTACTAAAGGACACCAATAAGAAGAAGAGACTTGCTTGGGCCAAGAAACACGAGCAATGGACATTAGACCGGTGGAAATCTATCCTTTGGTCTGATGAGTCCAAATTTGAGATGTTTGGTTCCAACCGCTGCGTCTTTGTGAGATGCAGAGTAAGTGAACGGATGATCTCAGCATGTGTGGTTCCCARWGTYAAGCATGGAAGAGGAGGTGTGATGGTGTGGGGGTGCTTTTCTGGTGACACTGTTSGTGATTTATTTAGAATTCAAGGCACACTTAACCAGCATGGCTTCAACAGCATTCTGCAGCGATACACCATCCCATCTGGTTTGCGCTTAGTGGGACTATCATTAGTTTTTCAACAGGACAATGCCCCAACACACCTCCAGGCTGAGTAAGGGATATTTGACCAAGGAGTGATGGAGTGCTGCATCAGATGACCTGGTCTCCACAATCATCCGAACTGGTTTGGGATGAGTTGGACCGCAGAGTGAAGGACCGTCCGGGATTGGGAGTCCCATAGGGCGGCGCAAAATTGGCCGTCATTGTAAATAAGAATTTGTTCTTAACTGACTTGCCTAGTTAAATAAAGGTAAAAAAATAAATAAGTAGCCAACAAGTGCTCAGCATATGTGGGAACTTCTTCAAGACTGTTGGAAAAGCATTCCTCGTGAAGCTGGTTGAGAGCATGTCAAGAGTGTGTAAAGCTGTCATCAATGCAAAGGGTGGCTACTTTGAAGAATCTAAAATATATCTAGATTTGTTTAACACTTTTTTGGTTACTACATGATTCAATATGTACTATTTCATGGTTTTGATGTCTTCGCTATTATTCTACAATGTAGAAAATAGTCTAAATAATGAAAAATCCTTAAGTGAGTAAGTGTGTCCACACTTTTAACTGGTACTGTACATGCTCATAATTGTGTTTCCCCTCCTCCACAAGGCCTGTATGAGGGACATTCCTAGCTGTAAGTGGCTGGACCAGTGGACAGAGCTGGCTCAGAGGTATGGTAAACTCACACCACATTTTACCCTCTTCTAACTAACACTGACTCTGTGGAGCCAACCACACTGTCTGCTCTAAATCAATTACCTGATGCTTAGCGTACATATTTTCTGATGTCAGAGCAATGTAAAGAGGCTTCAGACCACTTGATTGGCTTTTATAAGGCATGCTCTTCCTCTCTCCCTCGTTCCCTTTCCCTTCCCTCTGTCAGGTTTGCGTTCCAGTACAACCCGTCCCTGCAGCCCAGAGCCCTGGTGGTGTTTGGCTGCATCAGTAAGAGGGTGACCCACGGCCAGATCAAACAGATCATCAGGATCCTCAGCAAGGCCAGCCCCCTGCTCAGCATAGACCGGGTCTGTGTCCCATCACTCTGCCCTGCTGCTCGCTACGTCATATTATACCCAGAATTAGGACATCTCATGGAAACCACTTCCTGAATGACTGTACTATCTTGTCACATGTATATGTAGTGTATCTTGTACTGTGTCTTTGTTAGAGAAAAACACACATTTATTTTATCACTTCAAGTAACTGCGCTTGCATCTTGTGTACTTTTTTTATCTGTTAAGTGACATTCTAAGTCCGTATGAACATCACTCCTCCTAGTGGTAACTTCGCACGTTTTCAAATAGATTCTGCTACAAGTATTGGGAGTAGTTGTACGGTGTCTGATCCTGTCTGTTGAAAGGGTCTGTTTGTATAACCTGTGCTGCTCAGACTGAACTGACCAGCTGTCTTGGGTTCCATAGGGTCTGGAGAGCTGTCTAAAGGGACCTGATAACTACAACAGCCAGGTGTTAATAGAAGCCACAGTCATTGCTCTCACCAAGCTACAGCCGCTCCTCAACAAGGTACACACAAACACACAGATGGCAACTCTCAAAGGCTAATTTAAGAGATGTGCTAAATGTTCTGGTGAGCTAACTTCCTCGTGTGTGTGTGTGTGTGTGTGTGCGCCTGCGAACCACATTCTATTGCGTATAACCCACATGTTTAAAGCAGGCTGACCGAGAGGAGGGAAGTTATTTTGGCCCTGGCCTGTATGTGGTGAATTGGCTGCTGAGTGACAATGGATGTTGGCTGTAAATGGTCATGTGAGACTCACTCTGACTGCAAGTGTGTTTGTTGGCCCTCCACGGCTCGCCTATGCACAAGGCCCTAAGTTTGTGTGTGTGCGTGTGTTGGATGGTGATTGTGTGTTGGACAGTAGTGGTGGTGAGAGTAAATAACAGCCTGTGTTTTTCCTTCAGGACTCCCCCATGCACAAGGCTCTGTTCTGGGTGGCCGTGGCTGTGCTCCAGCTGGATGAGGTCAACCTCTACTCTGCCGGCACCGCTCTGCTGGAGCAGAACCTCCACACACTGGACAGCCTCAGGGTCTTCAATGACAAGGTACTAAACACACAAACATACACACGGTACTAGACATACCCATTCAGAAGGTTTGTCTTCCATAAACATTCCATAAACATTTTACAGTTTCACTTTGATTTCATTATCTTTCCCTAACTTGAATTGTGTGTGTGTTCCTCCCGTTTCTCCCTGTCCAGAGTCCAGAGGAGGTGTTTATGGAGATCAGGAAGCCTCTGGAGTGGCACTGTAAACAGATGGACCACTTCGTGGGCCTCAACTTCAACTCCAACTTCAACTTTGCACTAGTGGGTCATCTGTTGAAAGGTAAGTAGATGGGGGCGTCTAAGCCTCGGGTCGGCCGGGGACTGCATGGTTTAGCTCTTTGTCTAACCACCCACCTCTCTGTCTAGGGTACAGACACCCCTCCCCCAACACAGTGGCGCGGACCATCCGGATCCTCCACACACTGCTGGCCTTGGTGGGAAAACACCTCAACTGTGACAAGTTTGAGGTGAACACCCAGAGTGTGGCCTACCTGGCAGGTGAGTTAACGGAGAGCTCCACAATGAAGCCATACTTTTATTTTTCAGCCATAGTAGGATTGTTCATATTGTCTTTAAACAATGATATTCTTTATTCGCATGGCAACTGTTTCTGTGTAGAAAATAGACTGATGTAGTATTGAATTGACCTGTGAAATGTCTGTGTGTAGCTCTCCTCACTGTCTCAGAGGAGGTCCGGAGCCGCTGTAGCCTCAAGCACAGAAAGTCCCTGCTCCTCTCAGACGTTACCATGGAGAATGTTCCCATGGACACGTACTCTGTGCACCACAGCGACCCCAGCTGCCGGTGAATGACAACAGGGCTAACTGCTGAGTTGATGTAGAGGCTGATAGAGTAGCTGCAGCACCAGCTGACTAAGCAGAATTTGTCTCTCGCTGTATCGAACAATGTCAAAGAGGAATTTTATGTGTATGTGTTCACCTTTCAGAATGTTTTGTTCTTCCCTCCCCTCCCTCTGTGTCAGAACTCTTAGGGAGAGTCAGCCGTGGACGTCCCCCAAGGTGTCGGAGCGCTACTTAGTGGTCCACTACCCCACGGGGGGGCAGATCAGCCCGCGCACACGGAAGTCCATGAGCCTGGACATGGGCCAGCCTTCCCAAGCAAACACTAAGAAACTGCTGGGTAAGACACCTGTCAGTCATTCTCTACTGCTAGATCCAGGCCTCTGACCAACAGAGGAGTTTTAACATGTGACAACTGATCAGAGGTATTTAGACTATACACATTCATACAGGATGACTTGGATATCCATAAAATATCCATGTAGGTATGTACTAGTTTACGTATGGGGAGTTGACCTATGTATGTATGCCCCATTGTTTAACATGAGTTTTTCAACGCTGGCTCACCAGGCACTAGGAAGAGTTTTGATCACTTGATATCAGACAGTAAAGCACCAAAGAGGCCAGAGATGGAGTCTGGAATCACCACGCCTCCAAAGATGAGGAGGGTGGCGGAGAACGATTATGAGTGTCCAGGTCAGTTTCTCTCCTGTATACCAGACACTTACACAATGATTGTGGCTGTTGACACTGATGTTAAAGGGGCAATCCGTAGTTGAAACAATAATAAAGCGTTTTCCCCGCCACTGTTTCGGTAAAAAGCTGAGGCATGGGGCTGGAGAAATTTAACCAATCTCAAATTCATAGACCGCCACTGATTCAAGAACTGACAATCCATGATATCAAATTTATAGTTTTAACCATGTTCTGAGGCTATGAAGTGTTTCTTTACATTTACTTTGGAGTAAAACAACCTTATTTTGGGTCCTGGTGGGGTAAAACAATTGAACTAAGCTCATGAGGCATTTTATAAGTTATATTGGGCCTCCAGAGTGGCGCTGCGGTCTAAGGCACTGTATTGCTGTGCTAGAGGCTTCACTACAGACCCTGGTTAGTTCCCAGGCTGTGTCAAAACCAACCGTCATCGGGAGTCCCATAGGTCGGCGCACAGTTGGCCCAGCATCGTCCGGGTTAGTGGAGGGTTTGGCCGGGGGGGTAGGCCGTCATTTGTTCTTAACTGACTTGCCTAGTTAAATAAAGGTTAAAAATATATATATATTTTCTTCAAGAATCATTGGGTACATATAATTCATTTATAAGTCCAAAAATTATTGTGGCAACTGCAGATTCTTTGAAACTGACACAGGTCCCTATCGCTCGCTCTCTCTCACACCCTCGCTCTCTCTCACGCCCTCGCTCTCTCTCACGCTCTCTCTCACGCCCTCGCTCTCTCTCACGCCCTCGCTCTCTCACACACCCTCGCTCGCTCTCACACACCCTCGCTCGCTCTCACACACCCTCGCTCGCTCTCAAACACCCTCGCTCGCTCTCACACCCTCGCTCGCTCTCTCCTCCCCTCCCTTCCATTCCACAGAATCGACCCAAAGAATCTCCCACCATACCCTGAGGAAGGTGTCTGTGTCAGAGTCCAACGTGCTGCTGGATGAGGAGGTCCTCACAGACCCCAAGATCCAGGCTCTGCTGCTCACTGTCCTGGTGAGACCACTCACTCCGCTTCTCTCCCACTTCCTCTATTAGTTTGTGCCTATTTCTAACATGCTTGCCTCTATACTATAGGCTACGTTGGTGAAGAATACAACAGATGAGTTTGACCAGAGAATCCTCTACGAGTTTTTAGCTGAAGCTAGTGTTGTCTTCCCTAAAGTCTTTCCAGTTGTGTAAGTGTTTCGTTTCAACCCAAAAAAGTATGTCTTTTTTCCAATCCCCTTTTAATGTGTACGCATGCGTAAATAACTTTCATCCTTCATATCTTGTGGTTTTCTCTCCAGTCATAACCTGCTGGACTCAAAGATCAACACCCTCCTATCACTGTGCCAGGACCCTAACCTCCTAAACCCCATCCATGGCATCGTGCAGAGTATGGTATACCACGAGGAGTCACCCCCCCTGTACCAGCCCTCCTACCTGCAGAGTGAGACTCCACCCACTCCTCCCTCCATACAGTTACAACTATGGGTTCTGGAGTGAAAATGCCAATTTAATACTCATCAGTGTTTCTTCTGTTTCTCTCTCAGGCTTTGGGTTTAACGGTCTATGGAGATTCGCTGGGCCCTTCTCAAAGGTGAGCAGACACAACTCATTTGCCTCTTTAGAGTATGGAAGGTTTATTGTCAGTGTTAGTAAATGACATTCCATTCTGCTTGTGCCAACAGCAAACCCAGTTCCCAGACTACGCTGAGCTGATAGTGAAGTTCCTGGATGCTTTGATTGACACGTATCTGCCGGGGATCGACGAGGAGACGAGCGAGGAGTGTCTGCGTACGCCCACGTCGCCCTACCCCCCGCCGGTCCAGAGCCAGCTCAGCATCACAGCCAACCTCAACCTCTCCAACTCCATGACCTCACTGGCCACCTCCCAGCACTCCCCAGGTCTGATCACAGATACCAGTGTACACACGCACACACGAACACATGCAGTCAAATCCAGCCCTTCTGTCTCTTGGCAGATTTGATTCTAAGGAATAGCTGTGATACTTTACAGTAACCTTTATCTCAAACAAAATAAATATTTGATCCATTGARCTGTCTGCATTTTATCTTCGTCTTAATATAGTCTGGCCTGTTTGGTAAAATGGAAAGACTAATCAGAAGAATCAACTTGTGCTAACAAACACATACTTAGAGAGAGATATAAATTACCAATCCATCCATTTCCAACTGAATCCAACATCATCTGAAAAGTTCCATCCACTATATGTAGCATTACATAGTGGTTCCCCAACCTGGGCCATGTGTAAGGCTTATTCTCTCTTTAACTAATTAATGCATGATATTCTCAAAATGTATTATTTAGTGTTCATACACATTTAATTTCATGTTTTTGTTCCCTTTTCTTCCTCATTTGTTATGCTTGATGCGGTGTAGTTTATAGACCATCTCCAACAATCTCCAATTTGTCTCATTAGAAATGACGGGTACAACTACAAACTATATACACCCCACAATGTATTTATTTGGACAGAAGCTAAAACTTTTAATTTGGCTCTATACTCCATCAAAAGTTTGATGTGAGGCGACAGTACAGAATGTCACCTTTTCTGTGAGGGTATTTTCATACATATCTGTTTTACTGTTTAGAAATGAAAGCACTTTATGCATCTAGTCCCCCATTTTGAAGGTGTCATTAGTATTTGGAAAAATTCACTTATAATTTATGGATGCTACCATGACTGAATGGTGATAATCATGAATTAATGACAGATAATTCTGAATGAATGGTGATAATGATGTGTGAGAAAGTAATTGATGCAGTACCAGTAACAGGGGAGGTTAGCATTTTGGGGGTTATGATATCTATGCCTCTAACTTTCTCCCTCATTATTATTCACCATTCATTCTTGATTTTCCGTAATCATGGTAGCATCCACATTTGTGTTCAGAACATATTCTATTCTCTATTTTATTTGAAAATGTAATATTATACTGGATGTCTATATACTTTTGGAAATGTTTCATTTGTTTTAGTCTTGAAGAACATTTGAGTAATTCATGATATGCCCCTATTTGGAAGAAAGAATGTATATTGTACATTTTATTTGGAACTAAAGAGACTTGATTATACAGATAGACTGGAGTATGTATACTTATAATCTAAACCATATTGTCTGATACACCTGAGAATGCTGAATGAATCATTTTTTTCCCCGTCATGATTGATTTCTGACACTTTGTTATGTTTTGTTTTTGTTAATCATGTTGCTCTTTTGTTTCCTGTCATTCCTCTTTTTGGGTTGCCATGGTCACTCCCTCCTGTTTCTTTCCCACTCTGTGTCTGAGAAGCTTCTCTGCCTTGCTCTAAGTCTGCCGTTTTCACCCCACACCTCGTCCGGCCAGGTATTACAGCCCCTCGTCCCCATGCTGCTCCTCACTCCCAGGCACARGACACAGCCTCTCAGAGGTGTGTGGGGGGTAGCAGAGGCCCATCACAAAGCCCAACAACACTACTGGAGCGTTTGTGATGAAGTCTTTGTACATAATGTTTCAATGCCCGTACACCATATGTTCTGTTTGTTCAAAACACAGAGCAACCCTGTTGCGATAAGTTGGAGCACTTACATCAGTCCATGGGTTGACTACTCCCCCTATTGTTGGATTTGTATATAACAGAGAATATCTGTAGTTATATACACTCTTCAGGTGGATGTCTCAAAAGCGTTAGCATTTCTGTAGAATTATATAATAGAATAGTTTCTCAATTATTAGTGTGACATATTATACCTGATGGCGTGTGTGTTCGTCCGTCCTCCGGCAGGCATCGACAAGGAGAACGTGGAGCTCTCTCCGACCACGGGTCACAGCAACAGCGGACGTACACGCCATGGTTCTGCCAGCCAGGTGCAGAAACAGCGCAGTGCAGGCAGCTTCAAACGGCCCAGCATCAAGAAGATCGTATGAGAGATGCCCACCACTAGGACCACCCTACCAGGGCCGCCCACGCCAGTCATCATGCTGCACTTCTACTCCAACTCCTGTCTTATCGATCTCTCTCTTTCTCTCTCTCTCTCTCAGCCTTGATTCTCCTCAGTTTCCTTATGTTGTTTTTTGCGTGTTTCTTTTACCCTAACCTGTCCAGTCAGCCATATTTGCTTGACGATCAACATATATTTAAGAACTGTCTGAATATGATGCGTTGTTTTGTTTGTGAAGCAGTCAGTGTCTGAGTCTGGCGTTGTTTCGTTTGGTCTTTTTGTGTCACATAATGAGCTACATTGGAATCGTTTTTTAAAAACAGCATTAATTGAAAGAAAGCACTGACATTGACAACACAGCAGAAACAGTAGGGATCATAGTATCTGAAGCCATTTTGTTGTCTTGGTTGAATTTTCTATCATAATGACAAAGTATTATGAGAACCATTTCTGTGATTTGCACAACGTTCTGTAATTCAACATGCATGTACATTTGTTTGTTTTTTGCCTTTAAGTGTTGTTAGAAGGACATTTTTCTTCAAGCTGAGAGAGCTTTGACAATTGGGCTGAACTAGATCAAAGTATAAGCTGCAAATGTCTCTCATTGAGACATGGACATGACAATAGAGATTGGACCTTGGGACCCAGTGTTGAGGAAAGGGATCCCTCTCACCCACCATCACTGCAGAGGGAGAGCACTACCCTGAAACACACACACACTGTTCTGGAGGAAATCACTGAAAGCACTAAAACCATCCTGTATTTGCAACATCTGTGAAAAGCATGGCCAATAACAGACATTAGTGGTTTACTGTGCTGTGGAGGTGGGGGCTGGATGATCAATTTGCTCTGTTTGAGCTTTGTCAGACACAATCCAATGATGGCCAAGCCATGTGTCTTCATTGGTTATTGATTGTCCAAGCTGTGGAGATTCCTCTTGATTAGGCAGTATTTTTATTCTCACATGATGGAGTGCCAGAGAGGGTCAACTAGACAGGCCACTCTGGTGTTGGAGGACAGCAGCCCTGCAGGTTTCAGAACTTAAGCTTTTAATCAGCACGCTGTTCACGTTTCACAACACTATGTCAGGGAAAGTTGGGAAGGAAAATCTGGAGGAAAAACAGGAATAGACCATGTCCTCTTATGTTGGAATGGACATTGAAAATCCGCCTTAGCTTTGAGACTTGAAATGTATAATATTGGTAGTCTCAGTTGTAATTGTCTCATTCTTGCCCACACTTACTGTAAACACATATATATATATATATATATATATATATATATATATATATGCACACACAACACACACTTGGGAGGTTGTTTTGTTCATTGTGTGCCTTTTCTAGGGTTTTTGTGTGTGTGTACCGTATATATACAGTACCAGTCAAGTTTGAACTCACCTACTCATTCAAGGGTTTTTCTTTGTTTTTACAATTTTCTACATTGTAGAATATTAGTGAAGACATCAACACTATGAAATTACACATGGAATCATGTAGTAACCAAAAACGTGTTAAAAAAATCTAAATATATTTTATATTTAAGATTCTTCAAAGTAGCCACCCTTTGCCTTGATGACAGCTTTGCACACTCTTGGCATTCTCTCAACCAGCTTCACCTGGAATGCTTTTCCAATACTCTTGAAGGAGATGCTTAGCACTTTTTGGCTGCTTTTGCTTCACGCTGTGTTCCAACTCATCCCAAACCATCTCAATTGGGTTGTGGTCGGGTGATTTGTGGAGGCCAGGTCATCTGATGCAGCACTCCATCACTCTCCTTCTTGYTCAAATAGCCCTTACACAGCCTGGAGGTGTGTTTTGGGTCATTGTCCTGTTGAAAAACAAAGGCTAGTCCTATTAAGCGCAAACCAGATGGGATGGCGTATCGCTGCAGAATGCTGTGGTAGCCATGCTGGTTGTGTGCCTTGAATTCTAAATAAATCACTGACAGTATCACCAGCAAACCATCCCCACACCATCACACCACCTCCATGCATCACGGTGGAAACCACACATGCTGAGATCATACGTTCACCTACTCTGTGTTTCACAAAGACACGGCGGTTGGAACCAACAATCTCAAATTTGGACTCATCAGACCAAAGGACAGATTTCCACCGGTCTAATGTCCGGTATTCGTTAGTAGTGCTTTCTTTGCAGCAGTTTGACCATGAAGGCTTGATTCACACAGTCTCCTCTGAACAGTTGATGTTGAGTTATGTCTGTTACTTGAACTCTGAGAAGCATTTATTTGGGCTGCAATCTGAGGTGCAGTTAACTCTAATGAACTTATCCTCTGTAGCAGAGGTAACTCTGGGTCTTCCTTTCCTGTGGCGGTACTCATGAGAGCCAGTTTCATCATTGTGCTTGATGGTTTTTGAGACTGCACTTGAAGAAACTTTCAAAGTTCTTGAGATTTTCTGGATTGACTGACCTTCATGTCTTAAAGTAATGATGGACTGTGAATTCTCTTTGCTTATTTTGAGATGTTCTTGCCATAATCTGGACTTGGTCTTTTACTAAATAGGGCTATCTTCTGTATACTACCCCTACCTTGTCACAACACAACTGATTGGCTCAAATGCATTAAGAAGGAAAGAAATTCCACAAATGAACTTTTAACAAGGCACACATGTTAATTGAAATGCATTCCAGGTGACTACCTCATGACGCTGGTTGAGAGAATGCCAAGAGTGTGCAACGCTGTCATCAAGGAAACGGGTGGCTACTTTGTAGGATCTCAAATGTTAAATATATTTAGATTTGTTTAACACTTTTTTGGTTACTACATGATATGTGTTATTTCATAGTTTTGATGTCTTCACTATTATTCTACAATGTAGAAAATAGTACAAATAAAGAAAAACCCTGGAATTTGTAGGTGTGTTCAAACTTTTGACTGATACAGTATATAAACACACACACACACACACAATACCTTATGATACAAGTATACAGTCATTACTAATCAGCTGCCTGACAATAATGAACCTGTATGGTTAAATATTCATGTAAAACATTGTTAACATTCGGTACCTCTTGTCAAATAAGTATTCAAACAGAAAGTCCATGACTCTAGGGACCAGATTTGCTGAGGGTTTGCATCTACAAATGTTGCACCTGTATTTAAGACAATGAAATGTTGAAGTCACAACAGTATTGTTTTCAGTTTGCTCTTTGTTTTGTGAAAATTGGTGCCAATTATGTTCCGGGATCAAAAGCTAAAGTAAATCTGTCCCTGTTCTTGATGTAAATAGTAAAATAATGTAAGGTAATTACAATCAAATTGTATTGGTCGCATACACAATGATATAGTTATGAATTATTTTAGAATTTAATTGAATTGTATAATTGCAAAATAAATATTTAATTTGAAAGATTAGAAATATGAATTAAGTAATAAGGCACGAGGTGTGGTATATTGCCAATATACCACGGCTAAGGGCTGTTCTTAAGCACGATGCAACGCTGAGTGCCTGGATACACCCCTAGCCGTGGTATATTGGCCATATACCACAAACCCGAGGTGCCTTATTGCTATTATAAACTGGTTACCAACGTAATTAGAGCAGTAAAAATAAATATTTTGTCATACCCGTTGTATACGGTCTGATATACCAAGGCTGTCAGCCAATCAGCATTCAGGGCTCAAACCACCCAGTTTATAGTAAAAAATAACCTATGGTAGTAATCACCTCAAGACACATACCTACTGAATAGTGTTTTCCATGTTTAAAATCAGCCTACTGAAATGCTGCCAAAAAAAGCATTGTAAGGGATTGAGACTATAGTCAGACAGTCTGTTCTCAGATAGGAGAACTATGTGTATTGGGAGTATAGCTGTACAGGGTGTTACTGGCCCTTCTTGCCATTGTCTTCCCTCATTAGTCGATAGTGTGGCACGTGTAAAGGTATAGGCATAGGGMTCCCGTGATGCAGTGCGGCAGGCCCTGGGATGCTGCACCAAAGACTAGCTTGCAGTAGCGAAAGGAAAATCTAACCTGTTCTGTGGTTTTATCATTTTTTACTTTCTCTGAGCCTTTTCAGTTYGCCCGATATGTATTGCACAGATAGACTGAACGTGTTTCAAACTGTAGAGACTTCCCTTTCTGTAACAACAAGGTGCAGTTTGTTGAGCAGCACAGGAGTCCTCTGGTTACACCTTTCAATTTCTTGTGGAGCCTGGTTCCTCATTTCTGCTGTTTGAGGTTACCAACGAGTGCCATTCATTGACTTAGTCATGGTTGTTTTGGATGCTTGTGCCAACTCCTTCAGAATGTTTTTTGTAAAGTACTTGTTATCATAATGATAATCCTGGGGTAAAACACAATTCCATGAGATGTTTTTGACTTGCCTCTGCTGAGGAGAGCATGTGCATTTTGTGCACTGAGTAGGAGTTGGTGTATAAAAATGAGTATAGAGATAGGAGGGAGGATATGAAGACTTGACAGTTTTAAAAAACACTAGTGTTTTACTGGCCATTTAGTTTGTCACATACATCCAGCCATCTTAACAATCAACAACCATGCTCAACCATACATTTGTTTTCCTATTCTATTAATCTGGTTTAGATTTGACATGACCACAAGAAAATGAACAATGTGCACACTTAGTTATTTTTCTCCAAATTCAAAGTGTGTTGGTGCTGTTGAGCGGTAATGAAGTGTAATGTGTAATGAAGTTGAACTCCATGCCTGGATTTTGTTTACAAATATTTTATTATACTTGAATCAGGAGGATATATGTCCAGAAGAAGCAGTTCCACATCATGGAAAGGGGGGAAAAATTAAGATTTAAAGATAAAATGGAGCAAGTTTACCAAACGTAATCAACAAGATTTCAAAAGATCTAATGTGAAGGAAACCAAAGTTAAGGAACGGCAATATAGTACAAACAAACTCTAAAACTGTGTGTTGATAAAGTCACAAATAACCCACAAATAACAGTTTGCTTTTTTTATGGGAATGAGAGATGATACAACTAGTGAAAGAGAGATGGACCAAGCTATGAATCAATGCTTTTTGCTTTTTAGTCAAAATCGCAGCTTTCGTCATCATGTACTATGATGTGTGTATCGTGAAAGTATTAGTTATTTAGCTCTGTCCTCATCAGACTTTTAGGAACTGTACAGATCTCTGTTTCAAGCGCATATGCTTTGAAGAGTGAACCCAACCAACTGTTTCTATTTGATATTTCTTTATTTTACAGTGTATACCAGGCAGACAGAACACTTTGATAACCCTATCTTCAATAGACCCCTTCTTCTCAGTGTCTCATCTGAAAGGTTAGGCCGGAGGGAATGTTTTCGCCTTGGTTTTACTTAATGGAAATGTGCCACTTTAAAGAACTGAAAGGAATGAATTCACATACAATGTGTCCTGAATTGAACATGTCTGTACTTGAAGGCTCTAACATGTATTTGCAGCAGCATAGGAGAGACAGTATATAGATATCAGTTAACCACTTTGTTCAATGCAAAGGATAAAACAATTTTAAAATATATTTTCTCTTCAAACGTTGCTCTGCATCCAAAACTTTTTCAGCTGTAATTTCTATGCTTTACCATTTTGAAAGGAAGTCCAAATGGCTATTCCTGTATATTAAAAGCGGTGTGATATCTCCTAATTTGGCACATCTCAAGGTTATGCAAAATATTTTTAACCACTGGCCACAGTTTTACTGTTTCTTTTCTGCATTTTTTTTACACAGTAAGCTCCACCTCTGTAAATAATTTTGTGTAAAAATTGACAAAGGTATATTTACTACACTGTAAATACATGTGATGATATATTGTATTATTTAGCTTTTTGTAAAGCAGTTAGTTGCTGTACATGTAAAACATACAAATTGAATTATTCTAGTGTTAGTAATGATGACCTCTCTCCATCATGTCACTGCATTGTCATTAACTATATTGAGGAAAATAAAAGGTTCAAATCGAGGATATAGATGACTGTGTACTCTAAACCTCCACTGTATGATAGGTTGCTGTCCTCATCTGACATTTACAGATGTTGCCCTAATAAATAATTTCTGTCTGACCTCTAGCTGCTGGAGTCATACTTGAAGATAATGGAATGTATGTGTGTTTTTGAATGTGCTTTTGATGAACAATTTATTGATGATAAAAAAAATAGTGCTGCCCCTCCCTAATTAGTCAAATAAGAGAGAAAAAAATAAACCCCACAGAAGAGGCGTCCTTCGCCCATGCATGTCGGGCACTGTTTTCCTGCAGTTCTGTTAACGATGGCGAGGGCGGGTGTTCAGGAGGCGGGAGCGAAGGACACTGCGCTAGCTAGTTCTAGGACACGTGTCAAACTCATTCCACGGAGGGCCAAGTGTCTGCGGGATTTCTCTCCACCCTTGTACTTGATAGATGAATTAAGGTGACTAATTAATAAGGAACTCCCCTCACCTGGTTGTCTAGGTCTTAATAATTGAAAGGAAAAACCAAAAACCTGCAGACACTCGGCCCTCCGTGGAATGAGTTTGACACCCCTGTAAGGAGGACTCCGGTGCACAGCAGGCGGAGCCGACACCATGTGCCGGCTAGCATGCCAAGTGTTTTTAGGTATGATGTAGTTTTATTATTTTCATTCTTTAGGGGGTAGTTCAGCTTTAATATTGCAGATAGATTGGGCCTTCTATCAATGTAATTGTCTGCATCATTTCCGATCCCCCATATTTTTTGTTGTAAATATATATATTATTTTTAAAGTTTTAATATGTATTTTCCCCTAACACACCTCCCCTAATTAGAGTAAACTAATGGCCAACAATACTTATGCTTCCACTTCCAGCTTATACATACATTTAACGGACAGTATATTTTACATTAGTTATCTTTTGTTTGTTTTTAATCCCAGCCTTCAGCTACCCTCAACCCCTCCAATCTATCTCTGAACACCATCCAGTTTTGATTTCTAGCTGCCATGTAATTTTCCGCTGTGCTGTGATGTTTCACAAAAGTTCTGAACCTTTCTATTCTCATAGTTTCTACAGATTGTAAGTTAAAGATAAACACATTTTGCTAAGAGTATTACTATATTATTGATTGACTAGGACTTCACCCAGCAGTGCTATTTTCAGAGTTAACTCCCAGTAAATGTTATATTTTGTTCAGCCATTCCTGAACCTGCAACCAAAAACAAGCTACTGTACATATGGGCAGTACCAAAACAAGTGATCTAATGATTCTGCATTTTCACAGCAAAATCTGCCGAGTTGGGATGGGTGTATCCACCATATAGAAACGTCCTCTCACTGTCAACTGCGTTTATTTTCAGCAAACTTAACATGTGTAAATATTTGTATGAACATAAATTCAACAACTGAGACATAAATTGAACAAGTTCCACAGACATGTGATGAACAGAAATTGAATAATGTGTCCCTGAACAAAGGGGGGGGTCAAAATCAAAAGTAACAGTCAGTATCTGGGGTGGCCACCAGCTGCATTATGTACTGCAGTGCATCTCCTCCTCATGGACTGCACCAGATTTACCAGTTCTTGCTGTGAGATGTTACACCACCCCACTCTTACACCAAGGCACCTGCAAGTTCTCAGACATTTCTGGGGGGAATGGCCCTAGCCCTCACCCTCCGATCCAACAGCTCCCAGACGTGCTCAATGGGATTGAGATCCGGGCTCTTCGCTGGCCATGGCAGAACACTGACATTCCTGTCTTGCAGGAAATCACGCACAGAACGNAATGGGATTGAGATCCGGGCTCTTCGCTGGCCATGGCAGAACACTGACATTCCTGTCTTGCAGGAAATCACGCACAGAACGAGCAGTATTGCTGGTGGCATTGTCATGCTGGAGGGTCATGTCAGGATGAGCCTGCAGGAAGGGTACCACATGAGGGAGGAGGATTGTCATCCCTGTAACGCATAGCGTTGAGATTGCCTGCAATGACAACAAGCTCAGTCCGATGATGCTGTGACACACCGCCCCAGAACATGACAGACCCTCAACCTCAGAATCAATCCCGCTCCAGAGTACAGGCCTCGGTGTAATGCTCATTCTTTCAATGATAAACGCGAATCCGACCATCACGCGACTCGTCAGTGAAGAGCACTTTTTGCCAGTCCTGTCTGGTTCAGTGACTATGAGTTTGTGCCCATAGGCGACGTTGTTGCCCGGAGATGTCTGGTGAGGACCTGCCTTAKAACAGGCCTACAAGCCCTCAATCCAGCCTCTTTCAGCCTATTGCGGACAGTCTGAGCACTGATGGAGGGATTGTGCGTTCCTGGTGTAACTCGGGCAGTTGTTGTTGCCATCCTGTACCTGTCCCGCAGGTGTGATGTTCGGATGTACCGATCCTGTGCAGGTGTTGTTACACGTGGTCTGCCACTGCGAGGGCGATCAGCTGTCCGTCCTGTCTCCCTATAGCGCTGTCTTAGGCGTCTCACAGTACGGACATTGCAATTTATTGCCCTGGCCACATCTGCAGTTCTCATGCCTCCTTGCAGCATGCCTAAGGCACGTTCACGCAGATGAGCAGGGACCCTGGGCATCTTTATTTTGGTGTTTTTCAGAGTCAGTAGAAAGGCCTCTTTAGTGTCCTAAGTTTTCATAACTGTGACCTTGATTTTAATTAATTTTAATTTAATTGCCTACCATCTGTAAGCTGTTAGTGTCTTAACGACCGTTCCTATTATGACACAAGGTGAGACCCAGATGCAGACGCAGATGGTTGGAGTCTTACCATATTTATAAATCCAATAGGGGAAGGCAAGAGAATGGTTGTGAACAGGCAAAAGGGTCAAAACCAGTTCAGAGTCTGAAAGGTACCGAAGGGCTAGCAGAATCAAGGTCAGGGCAGGCAGGATAATCAGGCATGCGGGAAAGTAGTCCAGAGCCAGGCAGGGGTCAAAACCGGGAGGACTATCAAAAAGAGAATAGCAAAAGGAGTACGTGAAAAACACGCTGTTTGACTTACAAGACGAACTGGCACAGAGAGACTGGGGAAAATAAGCGACACCTGGGGGGGTGGAGACAATCACAGGAACAGGTGAAACAGATCAGGGCGTGACAGTTCATTAATTGACCACATGTTCGTTAATTGTTTATGGTTCATTGAGCAAGCATGGGAAACAGTGTTTTAACCCTTTATAATGAAGATCTGTGAAGTTATTTGGACTTTTACGAATTATCTTTGAAAGACAGGGTCCTGAAAAAGGGATCTTTCTTTTTTTGCTGAGTTTATATATAACATTCTATTGGTTGCCAAAAAATTGTATAATCATTTAAATTAAAAATTCTTAGGTTTTGAATCCGACGTTGTTTGGTATATCAGTTCATGGGCCATGGAATCTGTACATGGACAATCTCCTCCCAACTATTTCTCAACATGTATGGTGCCGTTTTTGGCCCTTAAATGAAACTGCTATACTATTTTATTTATCACAATTTTCTTTAGCCAATTTTAGTCTTTAATGCAGGACCAACAGACAAGTTCCACTTGCTTCCTCCACTTTTGTGGTAATGCCACAATCAGTTGGTAATTTTGAATAGAGCATACATGTCCATATATTTTTGTTAACTGCAAGTGTGACATAGCTCCACCAGTCCCATTTGATATAATTTACAAAGATTATACCGTTTATATAATCTAAATGACTACACCATTATCCCAGAACCCCTAGACCCACTCCAATAAGCATTCCGCCCCAACAGATGATGCGATCTCTATTGCACTCCACACTYCCCTTTCCCACCTGGACAAAAGGAACACCGACGTGAGAATGCTATTCATTGACTACAGCTCAGCGTTCAACACCATAGTGCCCTCAAAGCTCATCACTAAGCTAAGGACCCTGGGACTAAACACCTTCCTCTGCAACTGGATCCTGGACTTCCTGACGGGCCACTCCCAGGTGGTAAGGGTAGGTAACAACACATCTGCCATGCTTATCCTCAACATGGGGGCCCAGTCCCCTCCTGTACTTCTTGTTCACCCATGACTGCATTGCCAAGCACGACTCCAACACCATCATCAAGTTTGCCGACGACACAACAGTGGTTGGCCTGATCATAGACAACGATGAGACAGCCTATAGGGAGGAGGTCAGAGACCTGGCAGTGTGGTGCCAGGATAAAAACCTCTCCATCAACGTGATCAAGACAAAGGAGCTGATTGTGGACTACAGCAAAAGGAGGACCGAGCATGCCCCCATTCTCATCAACAGAGCTGCAGTGGAGCAGGTTGAGAGTTTCAAGTTCCTTGGTGTCCACATCACCAACAAACTATCATGGTGCAAACACACCAAGACAGTCGTGAAGAGGGCACGACAACGCCTATTCCCCCTCAGGAGACTGAAAAGATTTGACATGGGTCCTCCGATCCTCAAAAAGTTCTACAGCTGCACCATCGAGAGCATCCTGACTGGTTGCATCACCGCCTGATATGGCAACTGCCCGGCCTCCGACCACAAGGCACTACAGAGGGTAGWGCGTATGGCCCAGTACATCACTGGGGCCAAGCTTTCTGCCATCCAGGATCTCTATTCCATGCGGTGTCAGAGGACGGGCCTAAAAATTGCCAAAGACTCCAGTCACCCTAGTCATAGACTGTTCTCTCTGCTKCCGCACGGCAAGCAGTACCGGAGTGCCAAGTCTAGGTCCAAAAGGCTTCTTAACAGCTTCTACCCCCAAGCCATAAGACACCTGAACAGCTAATCAAATGGCTACCCAGACTATTTCATCCTCACCCCCCATTTCTACGCAGCTGCTACTCTCTGTTATTATCCATGCATAGAGACTTTACCTCTACCTACTGTACATGTACATATTACCTCAATTACCTCTACTAACCTGTGGCTCCGCACATTGACTCTGTACTGGTACCCCCTGTATATAGCCTTGCTACTGTTATTTTATTGTTGCTCCTTAATTATAATTATTATAATGTTTTTGTAAAAATGTTCCATTACATTTTATTTTATTTCTGGTGATACAGCCCGACAGGATGCTCTCGATTGTGCATCTGTAAAAGTTTGTGAGTGTTTTTGGTGAGAAACTGAATTTCTTCAGCCTCCTGAGGTTGAAGAGGCGCTGCTGCGCCTTCTTCACCACGCTGTCTGTGTGGGTGGACCATTTCAGTTTGTCCGTGATGTGTACGCCAAGGAACTTAAAACTTTCCACCTTCTCCACTACTGTCCCGTCGATGTGGATAGGGGGCTGCTCCCTCTGCTGTTTCCTGAAGTCCACGATCATCTCTTTTGTTTTGTTGACATTGAGTGTGAGGTTATTTTCCTGACACCACACTCCGAGGGCCCTCACCTCCTCCCTGTAGGCCGTCTCGTCGTTGTTGGTAATCAAGCCTACCACTGTAGTGTCGTCCGCAAACTTGATGATTGAGTTGGAGGCGTGCATGGCCACGCAGTCGTGGGTGAACAGGGAGTACAGGAGAGGGCTCAGAACGCACCCTTGTGGGGCCCCAGTGTTGAGGATCAGCGGTGTGGAGATGTTGTTACCTACCCTCACCACCTGGGGGCGGCCCGTCAGGAAGTCCAGTACCCAGTTGCACAGGGCGGGTCAGGGTCTCGAGCTTGATGACGAGTTTGGAGGGTACTATGGTGTTAAATGCTGAGCTGTAGTCGATGAACACTATTCTTACATAGGTATTCCTCTTGTCCAGATGGGTTAGGGCAGTGTGATTGTGATTGCGTCGTCTGTGGACCTATTGGGGCGGTAAGCAAATTGGAGTGGGTCTAGGGTGTCAGGTAGGGTGGAGGTGATATGGTCCTTGACTAGTCTCTCAAAGCACTTCATGATGACGGAAGTGAGTGCTACGGGGCGATAGTCATTTAGCTCAGTCATTTAGCTCAGTTACRTTCGCT
Organism: Salvelinus sp. IW2-2015; assembly: GCF_002910315.2. Lineage (NCBI taxonomy): Eukaryota > Metazoa > Chordata > Actinopteri > Salmoniformes > Salmonidae > Salvelinus > Salvelinus sp. IW2-2015. Next base: position 51,458,357 of record NC_036860.1, on the reverse strand, counting down.
GTCTTGGGAACAGGAACAATGGTGGCCCTCTTGAAGCATGTGGGAACAGCAGACTGGGATAAGGATTGATTGAATATGTCCGTAAACACACCAGCCAGCTGGTCTGCGCATGCTCTGAGGACATGGCTGGGGATGCCGTCTGGGCTGGCAGCCTTGCAAGGGTTAACACGTTTAAATGTTTTACTCACGTTGGCTGCAGTGAAGCAGAGCCCGCAGGTTTTGGTAGCGGGCCGTGTCAGTGGCACTGTATTGTCCTCAAAGCGAGCAAAGAAGTTGTTTAGTTTGTCTGGGAGCAAGATATCGTGGTCCGCGACGGGGCTGGTTTTCCTTTTGTAGTCCGTGATTGACTGTAGACCCTGCCACATACCTCTCGTGTCTGAGCCGTTGAATTGCGACTCTACTTTGTCTCTATACTGAAGCTTAGCTTGTTTGATTGCCTTGCGGAGGGAATGGCTACACTGTTTGTATTCGGTCATGTTTCCGGTCGCCTTTCCCTGATTAAAAGCAGTGGTTCGCGCTTTCAGCTTTGCGCGAATGCTGCCATCAACCCACGGTTTCTGGTTGGGGAATGTTTTAATAGACGCTGTGGATACAACATCACCGATGCACTTGCTAATAAACTCGCTCATCGAATCAGCGTATTCATACATTTTATTGTCTGACACTATGCGGAACATATCCCAGTCCACGTGATCGAAGCAATCTTGAAGCGTGGAATCCGATTGGGCGGGCCAGCGTTGAACAGACCTGAGCACGGGCGCTTCCTGTTTTAGTTTCTGTGTATAGGCTGGGAGCAACAAAAGGGAGTCGTGGTCAGATTTTTTGAAAGGAGGGCGGGGGAGGGCTTTATATGCGTCGCGGAAGTTAGAATAAGAATGATCCAGGGTTTTGCCCGCCCGGGTCACGCATTCGATATGCTGATAAAATTTAGGGAGCCTTGTTTTCAGATTAGCCTTGTTAAAATCCCCAGCTACAATAAATGCAGCCTCAGGATATGTGGTTTCCAGTTTACATAGAGTCCAATGAAGTTCTTTCAGGGCCGTCGATGTGTCTGCTTGGGGGGGATATACACGACTGTGATTATGATCGAAGAGAATTCTCTTGGTAGATAATGCGGTCGGCATTTGATTGTAAGGGATTCTAGGTCAGGTAAACAAAAGGACACCACGTCTCGTTAATCATAAGGCATACACCCCCGCACTTCTTCTTACCAGAGAGATTTTTGTTTCTGTCAGCGCGATYTGTGAAGAAGCCAGGTGGCTGTACCGACTCTGATGACGTATCCCGTGTGAGCCATGTTTCCGTGAAACAAAGAACGTTACAATCTCTGATGTATCTCTGGAAGGCAACCCTTGCTCGGATTTCGTCTACCTTGTTGTCAAGAGACTGGACATTGGCGAGTAGTATGCTCGGGAGCGGTGCGCGATGTGCCCATCTACGGAGCCTGACCAGAAGACTGCTCCGTCTGCCCCTTCTGCGGCGCCGTTGTTTTGGGTCGCTGGCTGGGATCCGATCCATTGTCCTGGGTGGTGGACCAAACAGAGGATCCGCTTCGGGAAAGTGGTATTCCTGGTCATAATGTTGGTGAGTTGACGTTGCTCTTATATCCAATAGTTCCTCCCGACTGTATGTAATAAAATCTAAGATTTCCTGGGGTAACAATGTAAGAAATAACACATAAAAAAACAAAATATTGCATAGTTTCCTAGGAACGCGAAGCGAGGCGGCCATTTCTGTCGGCGCTGGAAGTGTCGAGTGATTACGCTGATAGACCGCTAACTTCAATACGCTAGTATATTGAGCTTTTTATTCTGGTTTTATGTGATTGTGCCTATTCATAATTGCCTCCCTGAATTCTTTATTTGATTTGAATTCTGCGTTAGCAGGGAAATGTTGCTCAATATTATCCAGTTTGCTCAATTCTTTCCATATTCGAACCGAATTGGTAGAATTTGCGTGCGCTTCTTTCAGCGACTTCATGGTTTTATTAAAAATAACTATTTTCCAAGCCTCTCCCTATTTTCCTGTGATATTAGTATTTATTCTTTGCTCCCTAGTTTCGTTTTATTGTGCTATTCACTTTATTAAAACCACTCTCTTTCTCTTGCTCTTAGATTTCTCCCTACAGGTCCAGGGCTAAACATCTTCAACGGTCTGTTTAAGCCCTAGATTGCTTGACCACACCCTATTCCCTCCTATTTATATCCACGTTATTTTTCTTTCTCTGATTATTGTACTTGGTCTATTCGTTATTGCCCCTGTCTCTAGGTTGTTATAATTGTTCTCTCTTTTTCAGTATATTCTTACTTCAAATGTTCCAATTTCTCTATACTGTAAATTATTCTATCTTGCAATACATTATGCCATTTTTAATGGCCTCACTGGGCAATCGCTGATGTCGTCTTGACATTTATTACTATCTTACTATAATGTTCATATATTTTATTTATTTATCCTGACTGTTCAAACTTCTAATATTTATATTACTTCAACAGTCTTTCTCATACCATTTACATTCACCTCCCATAGTGCAGGACCAGATGCGTCCCCTCCTCCAGGTCACACTCAAGTGACGGTTCAGGAGAGGCGCACAACCCTTTCTCACCAACAGCAGAGCACTTTCACACAACTCTTATGCTTTCCTAAGCAGCCTGATTATACAGGATTTTACCTGTATCGATAAATTTACTCTAGAGCGGTAACTACAGATTTATTTTCCTGTCTGAGCAGTAAATTAATCAATTTATAGAGCGGTAACTACAGATTTCATTTCCTGTCCGAGCAGTCCTCTATCAATCAATTTACGGAGCGGTAACTACAGATTTCATTTCCTGTCCGAGCAGCCCTCAATCAATTCACAAATAATGTTATTCGACCATGCAGATAGACAGTTGCCACTTCAAACTAGAACAGCACAGTCAATAGGACAGACAGATAACCTGAACGAGACTGAACAACCATCCCAGATGAGCGACTGAGCGAGCTGGATGAATTGAAGGGCCCACTGACTCGGACTGACTGAATAAGATGAATGGCCTGCGTTTTGTGCGCAAACTCAAACAGGTCTAAACAAATAAGTCCAGCCAAACTGAATCAGACAACACAGTCACAACTCAAACAAACTGGCCACATAAACTGTCCGAACAAATTAGTGAATAACCCCACTCAACTGAGCCAGTCAAGACAGATGAAGCACATAAATCTCCCTCTGCAATTGGTCTCACACACCAATTACTATACTATATTTTCACTATTGGAACCCTCAAAGCTTTTTATCCCCCCATTATTTTGCATGCATTTCATTGAACTCAAAAGCTCCCAATATTTCTTTGGTTCATCAAATTTGGAGAGACCCACTTGGTGACCTACCGCTGAGGCAGGTTCCCAGAGCAAACCACACAAAAACTCTATACTATAGGTAAGAACGTAGCTTACATGTATTTTCAAGTGGCCATTTATGTGTGCAGTTTGTCCAAGAAGCCTGTCCACAGCTGCAGATTTTCACCGTCTCTGGTCCCTTTTCACCACTCCTGGCAAGCTCGCCATTTATGTCGTGAAAATATTCAGTCAATAATATTTCTCAAATACCGGAGCCTGTGAGTTCAAATATACTTTTATTACAATAGTAATATAAGCTGAGGTGGTTCATGAAAAAAACTAACTTTCCAGTCTTGGCACACACCCTTTATACAGGTTTCATCCTTACATCACACACATAGTAACTCCTCTTTATGTTAATGACTCATCCACTCTGGCTTTTAGCCACCGTTATCTTTTTGCCTTGCACTAATTTTAGTTTGGTTTAACATTAGAGCATGGACACTTTAGAGCCATAGCAATGGTTCAAAAATGCATAGACATGTCCACTCCCCAGACAGGTGCATGTCTAATGGTGTCTAATGACCCAGATGCACATATAGAGTGCACTATTCTTGCTGACTCTTCTGAAATGAACAAACATGTTCGGAAAGTTCCCAATACTAACGATTGCGTCTGAAGCTGGGCTTGCAGCACGGCTATCCTCGCCATAAGGCGACCGTTCTCCTGTAAATTARGAGTACAACGACTGCAGTTAGAAGGCATAATGTTAATGTTACTACTTAGCTTCGGCTGGTGGAGGTCCTGTAGAACCATGTCCAGATAAAGCATCCGGGGTGAAAAAGTTGAATGAAAAAAGTTGAGCGACATAATAAAAAAAAATGTAAAATGGTAAAACTGTAAAGTTGGCTGGTAGCAAAGTAACGTTAGCAACAAACCGCACAGCAGCACGTAAACAAGTCCACAAGATTAAAGAGCCAAGTCTGTTTATTGTCCAATAGCATATTTAAAAGGATCCACCTTCCTTGCTGATCTGTTTGAACAGTTTGCAAAATTGTTAATTAGTATCATCACTCCTTTTGAGTTTCTTTGGCCATGGGAGAAATGTATTTCGCCCCCCAGTCCTTGTTCCATACAACTTCGTCTAAAGGTGTAGAATGAGTTTCCTGTAAACAAKATTTTTATGTTCATTCTCTTTTAACCAGGTAAAGACTGATTGTCTTTTCTTATTATCTTCTGAACCATTATAATTATAACTAGCTATACTTATTTCACCACTTACCACAATGAGATACACGTTTTGATTATACTTACCATAATATGTTTGTTGATTACGACTACATGGAAGTATGATAAAAACTACCAACCAAGCATATACAAAATGTTTTTATAATGATAAAAAAAGAATACAGCCGTTGTTGGGTTATGAGTGAAGGAGGAAATGTATGTAAAGGAAATACCCCATGTCTGTACCATACTGGAGTGCGTTGTCAGGGAGGGCTTTCATGAAGGAACCAATGGGGTGCGCGTTCTTGTAGATGCAGGAACTCCTCACACATTATCTGCTTGCATACGAAACCCTGCTGCCTCCCTGGGGAATAATATCGCGAGGTTTGATTGGTTGCTGGATTTGGAACAAAGCTGCCGAACTTGAGAGTGATTTAGGCTGCTTGCTGAAAGAAGCATGTGGAGACCAGACATCTAAGAGGTAGAGCAACTTGCAGGTGTGCAGTTATATGCAGGATATTGAGAACGTGGTGAGTACATAGCATCTACCTTACAATGTTTTTTGGGCTAGCTAGCTACTTTATCTTGCACCAGTGCCAAATGCATTGCAAGTAAATGGAGAGGAACCAGAGCAGACGTTTGATGCAAGCAAAAATTATTGGTTGCAAACATATTTGATCAGAGGTAACGTAACTATTTCTATTGGTTAGCTTAATTTTAGTGAAAGAGCTGACTAGGCCTATCTGTATGTTTGTCACTAAACGTGGCGATGCCTTCAATTGTGCAGGCACCACTCACATCTACGTCCCTTGTCTGTTCACGAATGATTAATAAAATTATATTAGAACCGACTTCGAAACGCGGGTGTATGTGTGGCAATAGATGTTTACTCATGACCTAAGGCATGTGCACCAGACAAGTTGATAGAAATGTAAACTTCAGTGCCAGTGTTCCAAAAAGTCCGGTAAACAACAATTTACTGTGGGACAGAAAATTGAATACATTGGCCATACTGTCAATCCAGCATGAGCCGCGTTCAAAACAACTGGAAACTCGGAAATGGGAAATCTCATACTTCCGTGAGTTCAAGGCAACTGGGAACTCAAAACGACCTCCGACTGGGAAAATACGTTTTGAACGGCCATCCTACTCGGGATTCCAAATCGGGTGTTCGGGCCTCTTTGTAGAACTCRGTCCTGAAGATCACTGACGTCTTGTTTCAACCGTGTTTTTCCCGAGTTTAAAGTCGTCTTGAAAGCACCATAAATCCAGAAAATGCCAGACAGAAGTTTAGCCAATTTGCCTACAAGGACTGCCGTACCACCTTCCTGTTCAAGTGGGCACAGCACAACGGTGAGTCCAAAAATGTGATATGTACTGTATGTTGTAGCAAAGAAAGTAATACAGGTCACGGCCTATATGCCCAGTTTTATAGACTATACAATGATTWWWAAAAAAAAAKAATGTTTTAAATGCTGAGCGCTTTGTCCCTACCAGCCTATTGTGTCGCACTCTCAAATGCTTCAATGTATTTCTTTGTAGGCTATAGCGTTGAAATAATATAGCCTAAATAAAACATGTTCCATCCTCATTAGGCTCCTGACCAATTTAGTCTTTATGCTGTTTAATATGACATGTAGCCTATTTTAAATGTTTGTCTTATGGTGCAGCCTTATTCTAAAATTGATGAGTAACATTGATTAAATTAATCTACACACTATCCCATAATGACAAAGCAAAAACAGGTTAAATTGATTGCAATTGTATTTTTTTAAAGCATTCTGACCATTCCTATGAGACTTGAAATTGAGCTCAGGTGCATCCTGTTTCCATTGATCATCCTTGAGGTGTTTCTACAACTTGATTGGAGTCCACCTGTGGTAAATTGATTGGACATGATTTGGAAAGGCACACACCTGTCTATATAAGGACCCACAGTTGACTGCATGTCAGAGGAAAAACCAAGCAATGTGGTCGAAGGAATTGTCCGTAGAGCTCTGAGACAGGATTGTGTTGAGGCGTATATCTGGGGAAGGGTATCAAAAATTGCTGCAGCATTGAAGGTCCCCAAGAACACTGTTCTCCATTGTTCTTAAATGGAAGAAGTTTGGAACACCCGAGACTGTCTTGGTGGCCAGCTCTAGGAAAACCTGCGCAATCGGGGGAGAAAGGCCTTGGTCAGGGAGGTGACCAGGGAGGTMAAATTATTTTAATTGTAAAATAAGGCTGTAATGTAACAGTGGGAAAGGCAAGGGGTCTGAATACTTTCTGAATGTACTGTGTCAACACTCAGATTACTGCACTCTCAAATACACGGCTGTATTTTCTCCCTCACACCAATTTTCCAGTGCTCTTTATTTTGCTCTCCCAACTGCTGCTTATAATTTTATAATTGTGCATTTCTAGCCAATGAACAGCCTGTAGCAGTCTACTGAAAGACAATTGGTCAGGTTATTTTTGACCAATCACAGCTTGACTGCTCTCTAACTGAACAGTGGGACAGTGAACGATGGCAGACGAGGTAAGTTCGTTAGTTTTTTTCAGTAGAGAAACTAGCTACCTACAATATTGAAATTAGTTGAGGCAAGCTAGGTCAGCTAGCTAGGAAGCGAACGTCAGCTAGCTCGTACTTTTTGGAGAAATMTCCTCTGGTCTGATTATGTCTGATAATGGTCTGATAATGACCATTATGTTTGGAGGGAAAAGTAGGAGGCTTGCAAGCTGAAGAACACAATCCCAACCCTGAAGCACGGGGGTGGCAGCATATTGTGGGGGTGCTTTGCTACAGGAGGGACTGGTGCACTTCACAAAATAGATGGCATCATGAGGTAGGACAATTATGTGGATATATTGAATCGACATCATTCAGGAAGTTAAAGCTTGGTCGCAAATGGGTCTTCCAAATGGACAGTGACCCCAAGCATACTTCCAAAGTTGTGGCAAAATGGCTTAAGGACAACACAGTCAAGGTATTGGCGTGGCCATCACACAGCCCTGACCTCAATCCTATAGAAAATTTGTGGGCAGAACTCAAAAAGCGTGTGTGAGCAAGGAGGCATACAAACCTGACTCTGTTACACCAGCTATGTCAGGGGGAATTCACCCAACTTATTGTGGGAAGCTTGTGGAAGGCTACCCAAAATATTTGCCCCAAGCTAAACAATTTAAAGGCAATGCTACCAAATACTAATTGAGTATGTACATTTTTGACCCACTGGGAACGTGATGAATGAAATCAAAGCTGAAATCTTTCTCTCTACTGTTATTCTGACATTTCACGTTCTTAAAATAAAGTGGTGATCCTAACTGACCTAAAATTTATTTTTACTTGGATTAAATGTCAGGAATTGTGAAACCTGAGTTTAAATGCATTTGGCCAAGGTGTATGTACATTTCTGACTTCAACTGTAATTGCAAAAGGGTTTTCTAATGCTCAATTAGCCTTTTAAAATTATAAACTTGGATTAGCCAACGCAACGTGCCATTGGAACACAGGAGTGATGGTTGCTGATAATGGGCCTCTATGCCTATGTAGATATTCCATATTAAGTCTGCCGTTTCCAGCTACAGTAGCAATTTCTGACATGAATGTCTACACTGTATTTCTGATCAATGTGATATGCGCATTTGTCCGTTTTAAAATATCTTTCAAAATTGAGGACTTTTCTAAGTGACCAAACTTTGAACGGTAGTGTATATCTTTAAAAAATTTGGCAACGTTGATCAGAAAACCATTCAGTATCTGGTGTGACCACCATTTTCCTCACATCTTCGCATATAGAGTTGATCAGGCTGTTTGAGACCTGTGGAATGTTGTCCCAATCCTCTTCAATTGTTGTGAAGTTGCTGGATATTAGCTGGAACTGGAACATGCTGTCGTCCCAGATAATCCCAAACATGCTCAATGGGTGACATGTCTGAGTATGCAGGCCAGGACTTTTTTTTCAGCTTCCAGGAATTGTGTACAGATACATGGGGCCATGCGTTGTGCTGAAACATGAGGTGTTGGCTGTGGATAAATGCCACAATTGGCCTTAGGCTCTCTTCATTCAAATTTCCATCGATTTTAAAATGCAATTGTGTTCGTTGTCCGTAGCCTATACCGGGATTCACCTGTGGAGAGCATCCTTCTCCAGCGTGCCAGTGGCCATCGAAGTTGAGCATTTGCCCATTTAATCTTATGATGCCGACCTGCAGTCAGGTCAAGACCCTGGTGAGGATGACAATCATGCAGATGAGCTTTCTTGATGGTTTGCGCAGACATTCTTCAGTTGTGCAAACCCAGTTTCAACGGCTTGTGTCAGATCCGGCAGGTGAAGTAGCCTGATGTGGAGGTCCTGGGCAGTGTGGTCTGCGGTTGTGAGGCCGGTTGCCAAATTCTCTAAAAGGATGGAGGTGGCTTATGGTAGAGATGTAAATTCTCTGGTAACGTTCTCACTCAACACTGCCATATCCCATCTGGACAAAAGGAACACCTATGTGAGAATGCTGTTCTTTGACTACAGCTCAGCTTTCAACACCTTAGTGCCCACAAAGCTCATCACTAAGCTAAGGACCCTGGGACTAAACACCTCCCTCTGCTACTGTATCCGAGACTTCCTGACGGGCCACCCCCAGGTTGTAAGGGTAGGCAACATCACATCTGGCACGCTGATCCTCAACACGGGGGCCCCTCAGGGGTGAGTGCTTAGCCCCCTCCTGTACTCCCTGTTCACCCACGACTGCATGGCCAAGCATGACTTCAACACCAAGTTTGCTGACAACACATTGGTAGGCCTGATCACAGACAGCGATGAGGCAGCCTATAGGGAGGTCAGAGACCTGGCAGTGTGATGCCAGGACAACAATCTCTCCCTCAACGTTATCATGACAAAGGAGCTGATGGTGGACTAGGAGGGCTGAACAGGCTGGAGTAAAGCTAGTTGAGGTTCAAGTTCCTTGGTGTCCACATCAACGAACTATCTTGATCCAAACACACCAAGACAGTCGTGAAGAGGGCACGACAACACCTTTCCCCTCAGACTGAGGACCCATGCCAAATATGTTCAAAGTTCTACCGCTGCACCATCGAGAGCATCCTGACCGGTTCCATCACCGCCTGGTGTGGGAACTGCTCGGTATCCGACCGTAAGGCGCTAGAGGGTAGTGTACGAATCAACCATCACTGGAGCCAAGCTTCCTGCCATCAAGGACCTATATACTAGGCTTTGGAAGGCCCGAAAAGGCCCCAAAAATTGTCACTAGGCAGACTGTTCTCTCTGCTACCGCACGGCAAGCGGTACTAGAGCGCGAAGTGGATGTCCAAAAGTCTCAACAGCTTCTACTCAAGCCAATAGACTGCTAAACAATAAATCAAATGGTCACCCAGACTATTTACACTGGTGGACATTCCTGCAGTCAGCATGCGGGGCAGAAGGTAGCCTAGTGGTTAGTGCGTTGGGCCAGTAACTGAAAGGTTGCTTCATTGAATCCCTGAGCTGACAAGTTAAACATCGGTCGTTCTGCCCCTGAGCAATGCAGTTAACATCGATGTCTTCAGTGCCCGGGGAACAGTGGGTTATGGCAGCCCCCGCACCTCTCTGATAGACAGGTTTGGTTAAATGCGGAATACCCATTTCTGTTGTACCCTTTCCCAATTGCACACTCCGTCAACTTGAGACATCTGTGGCATTTTGTGACAACTGCTCATTTGAGTGGCCTTTTATTGTCACCAGCACAAGGTTCAACTGTGATGCGTGAGAAAGAAAAGGAGAGCCTCGCACTCTAGGTGCTCCGACGCAATAATTTAATAACCAACGTTTCGACAAACAAGCTGTTTTCATCAGGGTATAATGACAAACACTGCGGGTCACTCATTTATATAGTTTGGAAGGACACACAGGTGTATGTAATCAAGGCCAGCTGTGGCTTGATGGCATTGGTCGATATAAATATTACATTTGACCAAAATAAGCTTTTTGTGCGTATGAAGCATTTCTGGTATCTTATTTCAGCTCATGAAACATGGGCCCAACACTTTACATGTTGCATTTATATTTTTGTTCAGTGTAATTCCATCTCCTGTATTGTTCTGCCCTCTCTACATACTTGTATGCTCATTTGTGTTAAAGTCGCAATCAACAGTTGGTAAAAAGCTGAGGGATGGGGCTGGAGAAATGTCACCACTCTGAAATTCATAGACAACTATAGATGCAAGGACTGACCATTGCACCTCCTAAAACCCCATTGAAGGAGACAACCCATGGTTCCTTGCCTCAGACCTCCAATGGGTTTTGAAGGAGTTGAGCAGAGCTTAATTGGGACCAAGCTAATGTGTTTATTTTAAGGTGGAAACTTGTGTTGAGTGATTATTTTGTGCACTTTCCACATGGCTCTGGCTTGCTGATAACATCTGAGACTCCCTGTGATTTGACTCCATTACAATAACTTGAAATTGAAATAATTTGAGATTCTGTAATTGAAAGACCATGGTAGTTTCCAATCAGACAATTACTAAAAAACGTTTTCCTCAGTGCAATCTTTGGCGAATGCATGGTGTTTTGTCCTACGTTCTAAACGAATACCCGCGTCCATCATCACTGCTGAGCGGGTCATTGGCTAACACCTGCCCTCCAAGGTCCTGCAAGACTATTGTGCAGGAAAGAGCATCGCCTACCCCTTCCACCCACTCTTCCGAAGACTAATAGTTTCTTCCCCCATGCCGTGGCCCTCACCAACGGCCACCTGGTACACGATAATGCTCTCACTCATGGACCTGGTACCCTTCACTGTCATCCCAGAACTGCAGAATGCTTTTTGCACGTTTCTTACATGCATGTACTCTGTGGATCTGGAATTTCTGCGTACTTTTTTATTTTTTTGTCTGTATATTCTGTTTATCCTCTGTCTTATGGTAGCGCCATTTGCGTCAAATTCCTGTACATGCAAATGTATTTGGCGAATAAAGCGGATTCTGGCATGTTAACCTGACTAGCTGGTTTMTCAGTTTACATTCTATTATTTGTGTCTGGTTATGTTTTTAATTTATTTCGTTTTTATTTAACCAGGTAGGCTAGTTGAGAACAAGTTCTCATTTACAACTGCGACCTGGCCAAGAAAGCAAAGCAGTGCGACAGAGTTACACATGGAATAAACAAACATGCAGTCAATAATACAATAAAGTCTATATCTCCATGTGGTGTATGTGTCCTTGAGCTTAATTTCCAAATTATTGTCTCCTGCCTGCAATTATAGTGGACTTGTTTTTATGGTATTTTCTGGAGCTGACTGTTAGCTAGTTTACTAATCTGTGAAAAGTAAACTTCAGCAAGTATATTCCACTCAACTCAAGGTATAGTGTGTGTATATATTTTAGAATTTATTATCCAATTATTTTGGTTATCAAGTTGCTTGGTTTCACAAGTCGGTCGGTGCTTACTGCTCAAGCCGGCTAGCTAAAGTCTGCAGTGAATTGGGAACAGAAGGCTCGTAATAGCCAATCACAACACTGGATTTGTTTAGTTGGTCCATCACAAGTGAAAGTGACACCCACCTGTTAAGCCACCCTAGTTTGGACACTTACTCATTCCAGGATTTTTATTTTTACTATTTTCTACAAACTTGCAAGCTCAAGTTCTTAATTTTCTGACCTTTTGTCTTAAAGTAATGATGGGCTGTTTCTCTTTGCTTATTTGAGCTGTTGCCATAACATGGACTTGGTCTTTTACCCCCAAATAGGGCCATCCTTCTGTATACCATCCCTACCATGTCACAACAAGTGATTGGCTCAAACGCATTAAGAAGGAAAGAACTTCCACAAATGAACTTAACAAGGCACACCTGTTTAATTTAAATGCATTCCAAGGGACTACCTCATGATGCTGGTTGAGAGAATGCCAAGTCTGCAAAGCTGTCAAGACTAAGGGTTCCTACTTTGAAGAATCTAAAATATATTTTGAATTGTCTAATACTTTGTTGGTTACTACATGATTCCATGTGTAATTTCAGAGTTTTATTGTCTATTACATGCTGACCAAACGGATCGCGCTCCATCGCGCGCATTTTGATTTTATACCCCCACACCAGACACGATCAGGACACGCAGGTTGGAATATCAAAACAAACTGAAACAATTTATATTTAATTTGGGGACAGGTCAAAAAGCAATAAACATTTATGGCAATTTGGCTAGCTTGCTGTTGCTAATTCATTTGTCCTGGGATATAAACATTGGTTATTTTACCTGAAATGRACAAAGTCCTCAACTCCCACAATTTAATCCACATAAAACGATTTCGTTTCTCGTCAGCTTCTCCTTCCAGCTTCTTATTTTGGAGTCAATATGGCGGTTGGCAACCAACTTTACACTACTACAACCTACCGGAGTGCGGACCTTCATCTTTCAATCACCCACATGGGTATATGCTTCTAAGAACCAATGAGGAGATTGGAGAGGCCGGACTTGCAGTGCTTTGAGCGGCACAAATAGAACCAATRTTTCTATTTTAGCCCGCTGGCCACACGAACACTCGCTGACGCCCGCGAGCAGTGTGGGTGCAATGATTTGAATAACATGTATATGTACACTTATTTTGCAGCGCACGCGACGTGTCCGGTCAGCATGTTATTCTACAATGTAGTAAAAATAAAGTAACCTTGAATGAGTAGGCATGTCAAATTTTGACTGGTACTGTATGCGAAAGCATATTTTTATATACTGAACAAAAATATAAATGCAACAATTTCAGAGTTTATGGTCTTGCAGTTCATATAAGAAAATCGGTCAATTGAAATTCATTAGTCCCTAATCTATGGATTTCACATGACTGAGAATACAGATCTGCATCTGTTGGTCACAGTAAAAAGGAAGTTGACCTTAAAATGGGCCTCAGGCGCTCATCACGGTATCTCTGTGCATTAAAATTGTCATCGATTTAAAAATGCAATTGTGTTCGTTGTCCGTCGCTTATGCCTGCCCATACCAAAACCCCAGAGCCACTATGGGGCACTCTGTTCACAACGTTGACATCAGCAAACCACTCCCCCACACGACACCATACGTGGTCTGCGGTTGTAAGTCCTGTTGGACATACTGACAAATTCTCTGAAATGACAGATGCGGCTTATGGTAGAGAAATTAACATTCAATTCTCTGGCAACAGTTCTGGTGGACATTCCTGCAGTCGGCATGCAAATTGCATGCTCGCTCAACTTGCGACGTGGCATTGTTGTGACAACTGCGCATTTTAGTGGCCTCTTATTTTCCCTTGCACAAGGTGCACCTGTGTAATGATCATGCTGTTTAATCAGTTTATTGACATGCCACACCTGGTCAGGTAGCTGGATTATCTTGTCAAAGGAGACATTTGAGAGAAACCTTTTGTTTGTATGGAAAGTTTATGGTATCTTTTTTTTCAGCTCATGAAACATGGGAACAACATTTTCCATGTTGCATTTCATATTTATGTTCAGTTCACATTTGTGTGCATGAATGTGTAATAGAATAATACTTGTCAAATGACTGTACACCTTAATATACTGAACAAAAATATAAATGCAACAATTTCAACTATTTCACTGAGTTAGAGTTCATATAAGGAAATCCGTCAATTTTAAATAAATTTGTTAGGTCCTACTCTATGGATTTCACATGACTGGGTAGGGGCGCAACCATGAGGGCCTGGGAAGGGCGTAGGCCCACCCATGGGGAGCCAGGCCTTGCCAATCAGAATGGTTTTTCCCCACAAAAGGGCTTTATTACAGTCAGAAATGCTCAGTTTCATCAGCTGTCTGCGTGGTTGGTCTCAGACAATCCTGCAGATGCCGGATGTGGATGTCCTGGGCGGCTTGGTTCCATGTGGTCTGTGGTTGAGGCTGTTTTTTAAAACTTTTGTTCAGTATAAATGCATTTCTATAGCGTCCCAAAATGTTTTTATTTATTTTTTACAATGGAGTACTGGTAGCTAAATTGACAAGGGAACTCCTCACTCAGTACAAAATATATCCCACAAGGTCAAAAACATGGACCCGAACCAGCAATCCATCAGCCACAGGCCAKGCCACCAGTCCAAYACCCCCCCCCCCCCCCCCCCSAGAAATTAATACAATTATTCCATTCCCCACCCTGAGGACCCCCATCCCCTAATGCACCAACGACCAAAAAGGAAAACAGCGATGCAAAAGACATCAAGAACAACACTATTTACGTGTGTGTACAAACACCTGGGCGGCATCCGCCTCAGGCAAATGGGCATTAGGTGTAACAACGTTTCCCCTTAGTGTCATTCGAACTTGTTTTCTTTTGACTATTTTTGGTCTTATCTTTGACCGTCATTCTATCCCCCGCCCAGCAACTCCACTCCTACTTGTCTCCAATTCCACATCCCAACCCTCAGCCCATCCCACCAATCTTTGCTTGCCACCCTCTTCGGATTTCTACGCACCAATATCTTTCAACTATGCTGTGATGTTTAACATGTAATTTGTGGATTCTATTCAATAGATTCAAATTCTAAGTTGAAGATTAATAATACTCCTAGTAAAATTATTTATTAACTGACAATCTGTCCAGATGTCCCAACAATGCTATTTCTAGGGTCAACTTTTGTTTTGCTTTTTCAGCCATTCCTGAACCTAAGACCAGAAACATGCTACCAGGGAATTGTTAGTTATAAGGAACGCAAGCATGGACCAATCTCCGAGGGTCCATGCTTGCTCAATTTACTATTTTGACCTAAAGCAAATGCAATAMCTAGAGGTCCCTCAATCCTATTAGGATAATTAGCTAGGCATTAAATATACATTTTTTTWAATCAGTATGTACAGTTGGAAAAATTCAACGGCAAAATAAATTCTAGGAAACATGTTAAATAATTTGCTATTCTACAAGGATTCAACATTTTGATCTGTTTGGTTTAGACTTATAGGCTACAATTCTATATATAAAAACATACTCTAGTTAGACTACAGTCAGACCATGAACACAGCCATTAGTCATCTATCTATGATTTGGCAAATGTCTGCAGTTAGGGGTCTGGCTTTTGTGGGAGGGGATATTGGTGAGCATGGTAGGTAGGCCTATCACTAACCTCTCCTGCTGGGAGTGGAGGCCCTGTAAACAGAGACGGATATGGAGCATAGGTTAGGAAATCCTTTGAGGAATACGAAGACTGGACCATCACATGAACCTGCTTGTTTGTCAAACTTTTAGGCTGCTCCTCTTGTCCTGTCTTGAAGATCACTGTTCATAAATAAACTGCTGTAGCCTATAGCATAGGGCAGGTTGTTGCATTTTTTTCCTGAACCTTACATTTGCATATTTATGATGCTATGAAGTTATTCTTTCCTTTTGGAATTTGAAACCAACTATTGTAAATATGTTAGCTTCCCTCCTTGGAGAAATAAGTGCAACAGTACTTGTCATGTTGTGTAACTAACTTCTCTAGCCTATCTGCCTTGACGGGCATGCCTGGCGAGGGGAGTAGCCAGCTTGTCGGTATGCCAGAGCCTGAAGGTCAGAGGCTTTAGTGGAACTGCAATGTAGCCCATGATGTTGTTTCATTGCACAGATAGGATCTGTGAGGGAATGGCATGCCTTTCACTCACCACTTTTTTATAATGCTCCACAAAAAGGTTATGGGTGGACCTGCACATTGGCCAGACCCTGACCGGCTGTCCTAACTACAAACAATACTTCTAGCTAGGTTGACTTATATTCTGTGGAAAGAACACAATCATKTTTTGCCAAGAGAATCCATACACCTGACACGTGTGGCATATCAAGAAGCTAATAAGAAATCATTACACAGGTGCACCTTGTGCTGGGGACAGAAGGCCACTCTAAAATGTGCAGTTTTGTCACACAATGCCACAGTGGCAGCAGAGCCGGGTAAGGGAGTGTGCACCAGAGCTGTTGCTGYGAATTGAATGTTTCTTTCTCCACCATAAGCAGCCTCCAATGTCAGTTTTACAGAATTTGGCAGTACATCCAACCGCAGACCACTTCATGTGGGTGAGCGGTTTGCTGATGTCAAAGTTGTGAGCATAGTGTCTCATATCTGTCCAACGGATGCATATCTGTATTCCCAGTCGTGAAATCCATAGATTAGAGCAAAATAAAAAAAAATCAACAAACTTTTGTTTTTGTTCAACTCAGTATAATCTTGGAAATTGTTGCATGTTGGGTTTTATTTTTGTTCAGTATATTACTGGTGATAATTAATACACAAGATATGTAGCCTATTGGTTATATGACTGATAATAAAAGGGATAGTGGTTCCCCACATACAGTAGCTAATAATTACTGTTGACGTCCTATTTTTTAAGTGGTGTGTCACCATTATCCTATCAGGGCCCTTTGCCCCAGACCCTGCGTCCCTAAGTGAACTACTGCAGAGGGTACCATGTAGCACCTGAGCTGAGCTCTGTTGGCTGTAATCAGATGCTGTCACCATGGCCTGGCTGTTAATGGGATTGCTGCCCAGAGGGTTGGTGTGGTGGAGACCAACAGGTTTTTCTGGATATAGAAGGATGGTGTGGGTATGACCTCTTAGCCCTCTTAACTGGAGCCTTATCAGTGCTTTACCCGTTTCTATCCCAGTTAACAGACAGGGTGTTGTTTTGTCTCTATGCTGTTAACTTGTCTGTCTCTCTTCTCAGGTGTTGCTGTTAGCAGTAGGAGGTTAGGTGATGGTGCAGAGGCTTCAATCCGTTCTGACCCTCTACCTGTCAGGAGTGTTGGCTTTCCTAGGCCTGTGGTGGTACACCTCTCGGAAGAAAGAACACCACCTCACTGACAAGGATGACGCAAATGATGAGACGACCGCAGACCAGGAGCACCTGTCCTCCCCCAGAGACGTAGGTAACCGTGTTGTGGAGAATGGCCACTCGACTGGGACGCATATGGACGGGCACGCAGTGAGGGAGCGGTCATTAGTGGAACAGGAGCTTGTTGATAGTACAAACACACCAGCAGCAGCAGAGCCGGGTATAGTCCCATTCTGCCAATCACAACCTGAGGTAAGGGTTGTGGCTGCAGACGGTCTCATTAGGGGCCTGGATACTGCTGCCGTGAAGCCTGTTTACGAGAGCACTGAGTCTTCAGCTCAAGTGTTCCTAGAGACTGCAGCTGAGGGTGGACCTGAGCAGGATCTAGAATTACAATGGGAACACCAGCTATGCTTCGAGTCAACTTGCTCCTTATCAATCTGTCACCTAGGCTCTGGTAAATCTAAGTCCATCGGTGAAAGTGCAGGTTTAAATCAACCACCACAGTCTGAGACACTGGAGGACACTACAAACAGCACTTTGAACCTGGAGCCTGCAGAGGAGGAGGAGGTTATACTGGAGCCTGCAGAGGAGGAGGAGGTTATACTGGAGCCTGCAGAGGAGGAGGAGGTTATCTGGAGCCTGGCAGAAGGAGGAGTAATACTGGAGCCTGCGGAGGAGGAGGAGGGTAATACTGGAGCTGCCGGGGGGGGGGAAGGGGAAATACTGGAGCCGCAGAGGAGGAGGAGAGGTTTACTGGAGCCTGCAGAGGAGGAGGAGGAGGTTATACTGGAGCCTGCAGAGGAGGAGGAGGAGGTTATACTGGAGCCTGCAGAGGAGGAGGAGGAGGTTATACTGGAGCCTGCAGAGGAGGAAGAGGAGGTTTATACTGGAGCCTGCAGAGGAGAGGGAGGTTATACTGGAGCCTGCAGAGGAGGAGGAGGAGGTTATACTGGAGCCTGCAGAGGAGGAGGAGGAGGTTATACTGGAGAGCCTGCAGAGGAGGAGGAGGTTTTATACTGGAGCCCGCAGAAGGAGGAGGAGGTTATACTGGAGCCCGCAGAGGAGGAGGAGGTTATACTGGAGCCCGCAGAGGAGGAGGGGTTATACTGGAGCCCGCAGAGGAGGAGGAGGTTTATACTGGAGCCCGCAGAGGAGGAGGGGTTATACTGGAGCCCGCAGAGGAGGAGGAGAGGTTATACTGAGCCCGCAGAGGAGGAGGTTTTACTGGAGCCCGCAGAGGAGGAGGAGGAGGTTATACTGGAGCCGCAGAGGAGGAGGAGGAGGTTATACTGGAGCCCCGCAGAGGAGGAGGGAGGTTATACTGGAGCCGCAGAGGAGGAGGAGGAGGTTATACTGGAGCCCGCAGAGGAGGAGGAGGAGGAGGTTATACTGGAGCCCGCAGAGGAGGAGGAGGAGAAGGTTATACTGGAGCCCGCAGAGGAGGAGGAGGAGAGGTTATACGGAGCCCGCAGAGGAGGAGGAGGAGGAGGTTATACTGGAGCCCGCAGAGGAGGAGGAGGTTATACTGGAGCCCGCAGAGGAGGAGGAGGTTATACTGGAGCCCGCAGAGGAGGAGGAGGTTATACTGGAGCCCGCAGAGGAGGAGGAGGTTAACTGGAGCCCGCAGAGGAGGAGGAGGTTAACTGGAGCCGCAGAGGAGGAGGAGGTTATACTGGCGCCCGCAGAGAAGGAGGAGGTTAGCACTTGGCGCCCGCAGAGGAGGAGGAGGTTAGACTGGCGCCCGCAGAGGAGGAGGTTAGACTGGCGCCCGCAGAGGAGGAGGTTAGACTGGCGCCAGAGGGAGACATCCTGTCTGCTGTGGAAGAACCAACCTGTGAGTCAAGTCTACAGGCTGACACGTGTCTGGCTTCCCCCAGCCACCTTATAACCAGTCAGGTGTCTGCCTCAAAGCAGCCATTGGGAATTCTGAGGACACCTCAGAAGAAAGACCAGTCTGAGGAATATAAACTCATCAGGAGCAACACCGCAGTAATTAACCAGCTGGCGTCAGGTCTCATCACTGATGTGGTCTCCGCAGCAGTGAGTCAGTTCCTGAAGGAAAAGACCCAGCTAGGACATAGTGTTAGTCCTCTCCGTAGCGAGGACCCCTGCAAAGCCCCAGACCACATCTCAATGGATAACAGTGAACCTGAGCATGAGATGCCACCTCTATTCCAAGAGGTTCTGTGTTCAACAACCGGCAGAGAGAACATCAGTTCATCTACTATAGTTCAGGAGGACGTGAAACACGACCACCGCAGTAGAGCTGAGATTGAGACTGAGAAGCTGGAGCTAGCAGAAGATTCTGCAGTAGGTGATTCTGGATCCAGCTCTGCTCAGACCGAAAAGGTCTCCAGTGGCAAGGACTTGAGCACCAGTATGAGCCCGCAACCACCCAGAGGACCCGCTGAAGGACTGGGGGCCACCAGCATGTTCCTCACTAACGGTCGGTGGATGGCAAATGTTCCAGGTGAGCTGCCTGATTAGCAGACTTTCAACTTCTCACAACATATCAACATCCTTTCTGTCCAAGCTGACCTGTCGCTTTATCTCTTAGTGTTGCAGTGTAGCTGTATCGGTCACACCGATGGCCTGTGTTCTGTTTACAGGTGCCATATGAGTTCAGGGCATATTTTTCTGCACTGAAGAAATATATTTATTTTCCTTTTATGCACAGTATCCAAGTAGGAAAACTCTTGCCATGACAGAATGTGTTCTCTTCTCTGTTACTGTTGTGATGTATGTGGGTCTTTTATACCGTCTGTGTTTGCGTGGTTGTATTGTGTACACAACACAAGTGACTGTTTTTAGTGACTGATCCTTGCTGCCCCCAGGCTCTGGTGTGAACAGCATGGACTGTGTAGACGGTTACTGTGAACATGAAGCCAGGGACAACAAGCATAGCAGTCCCAGTCCACCAAGTCAGCTACCGAACACCGATCAGGCAATTGAAAAATACAGTCACAACAGCAGCCAGTCACTGACTGTTTGGGAGATAGATGTGCCAAAGGTGAGTTTACCTCCCTGTCTAACCATCATTCCTCCACRACCTTACTGATAATGTATTTTCTCTGGCTACTGATTTCCAGTTTAGGTTCTCTAATGCAGGTGACATGAGGGCTTGTAGATATAGCTGTTACAGTAGTGTGCTGCAGTCATTCGTCTCAATTTAAGTGAGCCTGAGACCTGGTGCTCTGGTGACTGACCTGGGTACAGCTGTCTGATTCATAGGGCTATGGCATGGTGGGTTGGGCTGGAGTAAAGGGGCAGTGTGTGACGGGAGTCCTGCTGCCCTGCCTGTTGTCTTAATCARCTCAGGTTCTCAATCAAGAAGACACTCCACAGAGCCAGGCAGCATGTACGCACACGTATCTCTTTCCAATTACTCTTAGAAGTGCTTGGTGTTATCAGGGCAAGAGTGACCTGGAAAGCATGTGTGCACGCTCAGAGAAAGACGCACATCTTCTAGTATAATATAGTAACTTATGCATGATACTATGTATTCTCCGGTTTCACTGTCGAACAGCATTTTGTTGGTAGATTGATTGGGAAGAAGGGGCGACATGTGAACTACCTGAAGGAGACGTCTGGAGCTAAGGTCTTCATCACCGCCCTACCTTACACCCAGGAGTTCCAGATCTGCCACATAGAGGGTGAGTGACCCAGGAGCTGCCTCTCCACAACAGGACACAACTTGTAGTTGGGATTTGGGAACCTAGGCAGTGGGAGCTGTAGTGTCACTAGTGGCTTGCTCAGTTTGTCCCTCTGTTTCCTTCAGGGTCAGAGGACCAGGTGGATTGTGCTCTGGAGCTGATCAGGAAAAAGTTCAACGATCTAGATGTGACCAACTGTTATGTCCAACCTCCAGTGGCCAGCCTGCCCTCTCTCTCCATCACATCCTGGGTAAGTAGTTTCTTCTGCTTGGCTGAAGTATTGTGGGATTGTAGGTGGTGCTTTGACTAAAAGCCTCTCTCCCTCAGCTGCTGCTTCCCCATAGGGTGACAGTTGAGGTAACGGTGATCCAGATAGCATCTGGGAACTGTGTGTTCCTCCAGCAGCACAAACACCCCACCTTCCATGCTCTCTGCAGTCTGGACCAAAATATGAGCCTGTGCTACTCTCKCCCAGGGTGCCCTCCCCTGCCAGCCCCAGTGGAAGGTATGCATGCACAGCCAGGCCCTTGGGACTCCTTACCCTCAAGGATGTCTGATTTAAAGTATTTTTCCATGGTGTTGTGGAAGTTTTTTCAAATGTGCTACTTAAAAAAAAAAAAGAATAATAATAATCTTCGCATATCTCACACACACATAGTTGGAGTGATCTGTGCTGCCCAGATGCCTGAAGGAGCCTGGTGGAGAGCGCAGGTGATGGGTTACCATGAGGAAACCATGGTGGAACTCCGCTATGTGGACTATGGAGGCTATGACATAGTGAAGATGGACACCCTCCGCCAGATCAGGTGACAAACTCACTGTGGGGATTCAGAATATAACTGGAATGCGGTTGACATTGGAATTCACCAGCTGGTAATTACTGATTTTCTTTTTTTATTGATAAAAAAATGTATACAGTACCAGTCAAAAGTTTGGACAGCTACTCATTCAAGGGTTCTTTATTTTTACTATTTTCTACATTGTAGAATAATAGTGAAAACATAAACTATGAAAMAACGCATATGGAGTCGTGTAGTAACCAAAAAAGTGTTATACAAATCTAAATATATTTGAGATTCTTCAAAGTAGCCACCCTTTGCCTTGACAACTTTGCACACTCTTGGCATTCACTCAACCAGCTTCATGAGGAATGCTTTTCCAACAGTCTCGAAGGAGTTCCCACGTATGCTGAGCACTTGTTGGCTGCTTTTCTTTCACTCTGCTGTCCAACTCATCCCAAACCATCTCAATTGTGGAGGCCAGGTCATCTGATGCAGCACTCCATCATTCTACTTCTTGGTCAAATAGCCCTTACACAGCCTGGAGAAGTGTTTTGGGTCATTGTRCTGTGGAAAAACAAATGATAGTCCCATTAAGTGCAAACTAGATGGGATGGTGTATCACTGCAGAATGCTGTGGTAGCCATGCTGGTAAAGTGTGCCTTGAATTCTAAATAAATCACTGACAGTGTCACCAGCAAACCATCACACCAGCTCCATGCTTCCCGGTTGGAACCACACATGCTGAAATCATCCATTCACCTACTCTGCGTCTCACAAAGACACGGCGGTTGAAACCAAAAATCTTAAATTTGGACTCATCAGACCAAAGGACAGATTTCCATGGGTCTAATGTCCATTGCTTGTGTTTCTTGGCCTAAGCAAGTCTCTTCTTATTGGTGTCCTTTAGTAGTGGTTTCTTTTCAGCAATTCGACCATGAAGGCCTGATTGACGCAGACGCTGAACAGTTGATGTTGAGATTTGTCTGTTACTTGAACTCTGACGCATTTATTTGGGCTGCAATCTGAGGTGCAGTTAACTCTAATGAACGTATCCTCTGCAGCAGAGGTAACTCTGGATCTTCCTTTCCTGTGGCGGTCCTCATGAGAGCCAGTTTCATCATAGCGCTTGATGGTTTTTGAGACTGCACTTGAAGATACTTTCAAAGTTCTTGAAATGTTCTGGATTGACTGACCTTCATGTCTTAAAGTAATGATGGACTGTTGTTTCTCTTTGCTTATTTGAGCTGTTCTGTCCATGATATGGATTTGGGTCTTTTACCAAATAGGGCTGTCTTCTGTATACCACCCCCACCTTGTCATAAAACAACTGATATTTTGATTTAACACTTTTTGCTTACTACATGGTTCCATATGTGTTATTTCATAGTTTTGATGTCTTCACTCTTATTCTACAATGTAGAAAATAGTCAAAACAAAGAAAAACCCTTGAATGAGTAGGTGTGGCCTAACTTTTGGCTGGTACTGTATGTATGTACACTTGAAGTCGGAAGTTTACATACACTTAGGTTGGAGTCATTAACTTGTTTTTTAACCACTCCCCAAATTTCTTGTTAACAAACTATAGTTTTGGCAAGTCGGTTAGGACATCTACTTTGTGCATGACACGTAATTGTTCCAACAATTGTTTAGACAGCTTATTTCACTTGTAATTCACTGTATCACAATTCCAGTGGGTCATAAGTTTACATACACTAAGTTGACTGTGCCTTTATACAGCTTGGAAAATTCCAGAAAATGATGTCATGGCTTTAGAAGCTTCTGATAGGCTAATTGACATAATTTGAGTCAATTGGAGGTGTACCTGTGGATGTATTTCAAGGCCTACCTTCAAACGCAGTGCCTCTTTGCTTGACATCATGGGAAAATCAAAAGAAATCAGCCAAGACCTCAGAAAAAAAATTGTAGACCTCCACAAGTCTGGTTCATCCTTGGGAGCAATTTCCAAATGCCTGAAGGTACCATGTTAATCTGTACAAACAATAGTGCGCTAGTATAAACACCATGGGAACACGCAYCCGTCATACCGCTCAGGAAGGAGACGTGTTCTGTCTCCTAGAGATGAACGTACTTTGGTGTGAAAAGTGCAAATCAATCCCAGAACAACAGCAAAGAACCTTGTGAAGATGCTGGAGGAAACCGGTACAAAAGTATCTATATCCACAGTAAAAACGAGTCCTATATCGACATAACCTGAAAAGCCGCTCAGCAAGGAAGAAGCCACTGCTCGAAAACCGCCAGAAAAAAGCCAGACTACGGTTTGCAACTGCACATGGGGACAAAGATCGTACTTTTTGGAGAAATGTCCTCTGGTCTGATGAAACCAAAATAGAACTGTTTGGCCATAATGACCACCGTTATGTTTGGAGGAAAAAGGGGACGCTTGCAAGCTGYAGAACACCATCCCAACCGTGAAGCACGGGGGTGGCAGCATCATGTTGTGGGGGTGCTTTGCTGCAGGAGGACTGGTGCACTTTACAAAATAGATGGCATCATGAGGTAGGAAAATGATGTGGATATATTGAAGCAACATCTCGAGACATCAGTCAGGAAGTTAATGCTTGTTCGCAAATGGGTCTTCCAAATGGACAATGCCAAATGTAAAATGGCTTAAGGACAACAAAGTGAAGGTATTGGAGTGGCCATCACAAAGCCCTGACCTCAATCCCATAGAAAATTTGTGGGCAGATCTGAGAAAGCGTGTGCGAGCAAGGAGGACTACAAACCTGACTCAGTTACACCAGCTCTGTCAGGAGGAATGGGCCAATTCACTCACCCAACTTATTGTGGGAAGCTTGTGGAAGGCTACCTGATACGTTTGCCCGAAGTTAAACAATTTAAAGGCAACGCTACCAAATACTAATTGAGTGTATGTAAACTTCTGACCCACTGGGAATGTGATGAATGAAATAAAAGCTGAAATTAATCATTCTCTCTACTATTATTCTGACATTTCACATTCTTAAAATAGTGGTGATCCTAAGACAGGGAATGTTTACTAGGATTAAATATCAGGAAATGTGAAACTGAGTTTAAATGTATTTGGCAAAGGTGTATGTAAACTCCCGACCTCAACTGTGTGTGTGCATGTTACACACAGAAATTTCCACCAAGGAGGAATTAGATGTAATTTTGCTTCCCTTCTCATCAAATGCCTGGTTGTGTAGTTGGCTTAAAAACAGTGCAAATAAATTTAGAGTACCAAGGATGTGGCCAAATAAAATGACATACAGAAGATATTTTTAAGCCAGATGGACAGAGATGTGCAAGGAGTCACCCCACCAAGTGAACGTTATCATTCCTCCTAGCATAATTATTGCAATCGCTTCCATGTGGCGTCAATGAATCAGAAGTGGATTCTCTAAAAAAAAAAAATTATACATTAACTACACTTGACCAGTTAGATTGGTTTCTATTTAATGTGGCTGGTAAATCTCACATTTTGTCCCGCAAAATGAAAATTTGCCTGGCACATTTTATTCCTAGTGGCAACAATGCGATTAATGGTGGGATTGATGTTGACGATGCTCCTCCCACAGATCTGACTTCGTTGCGTTGCCGTTCCAAGGGTCTGAGGTGATCCTGGAAAATATTGCACCCATTCCAGGTATGTTTCAGCTGTATTTCTTTCTATACTTCAGGACAACATAATATCAAAATGATAAATTCTGCATTTTAAACATGAATTAAAGTTCATGCTCATATCTGTGTTATCTCTTCCTTTTCTACTAGGAGAAGATTTTTCAGCTGCAGCCAAATCTACCCTGGAGGAGATGACACGAGGATTGGCACTACTTGCACAGGTAGAGAGAAGTGCATGGATATGTCTCCTGCTGATGTACAGTCTGCAGAATGACATGAGGTAGTCCCTGTTCTTACCCTGTATATCTGCATACTCCTCAGGTCACAAACTGTCACACCAGTGGCATTCCTTTGGTACAGATATGGAGAACAGAAGGAGAAGAGGTAGGCAATATTTTGTTTATTTTGGAACATGTTTAAAGTACTGAAGCTTTTCTCCTAATGCTTTTATAAAAAAAAAAGTATTAATAGGTTCATGTTGCTAATGTTTTTCTCTTGCTGTTCCAGTTGGTGTCTGTGAACCGTGCTATGGTGGAAAATGGACTGTGCAGCTGGGTAGACAGCCCCTGACCGTGAAGCGCAGTCCTGGCTGTTCAGATAGTTTTAWTAGCTCCTTCCTCCCTTGTGAGGTAAGCACAGGTCTATAAGTGATTGGATAGGTGTAAGTTTACCACCCTATTACTTTCACC
Source organism: Salvelinus sp. IW2-2015 (assembly GCF_002910315.2). Taxonomy (NCBI): domain Eukaryota; kingdom Metazoa; phylum Chordata; class Actinopteri; order Salmoniformes; family Salmonidae; genus Salvelinus; species Salvelinus sp. IW2-2015. The sequence continues at coordinate 51,432,341 of NC_036860.1, read as the reverse complement.
AATCCAGATCTGTGATTACCTCACATTAGCTAGGAAGGAACAATGGATTTCTGAAGTATTCAAACGGGGCCCTTGCCTTGTCTTTCACCTTTTTACCCCCTCAGTCCCACCTCTGGATTGCTGCCTTGATGGCACAACAATGTTGTCCTGCGGCACAACGTCTTCCTGCTCAACTCAACCATTATACCTGTTTCTTTACAACCATGTACACACAATCCAAGTTTTTTTTATTTTGTGACGTTTTATTTACTCCCACCCGGTCCTATAAATGTTTGTATTGGACACATAATGTAATCATAATTAACAATCTCACTTACACCCCCCCCCCACACACACACACACACACACACACACACTGAATACTTGTTTTTAATGTATACATTCCTATTAAGAAACTAAATAAAGATCAACTGTCCTTACGGAGGTCTCCTCTTTGGTCGTAACCACAGACTTGTGTTGTAAGATGTACAGTATAGCTACCGTCTGAAAATGTATTGGCTTCAATCAGGAAGTATTAAATTAAGGAATATTGTGTACATTTTGTTGGATGCTACACACATTTAGGATCCTTTTGTGTATTGACCTAAAGGTCCAATCTCTAAATATATGGTTCTGCAGAACWTTTTTGCTTGGTCAGCCAATGCCTGATCCTCTCACTGAGTGTTTGTATCTTCTTTTGAAGGGAGAGCTTGAGTATTTTATTTTCTCTGATTTGTTATAAGTAGTTTTTGATGTAGAAGATAATTTACAAAAAAGGGGAATGGTGGAATGAGGAACAAGATTACGTAGTGAATCCAGTAGATGGCACCGAATGCTTAGTTTTTGCAATTCCTCTTAGTCAAGCACTAGGCAGGGAGTGTTAGGAATACAGAGAGAACCTGCTCTCTTGATAAGCACTCACATGTTTCAATCAATTCACAGATTCATCTGTAATGAATTAGCTTGTATGCATTTTGGTTTGACTGCTAAATGTTATATAAACTCTCCGTAATTAAAGTTCTAATCAAACATTGTTTACTTGAGGAAACTTGGGCAGTTTACACAGGCAGATCAATTCTGATATTGTTTTTCACTAATTGGTCTTTTGACCAATCAGATCAGCTTTTGAAAAAGGTCTGATGTGAAAAGGGATGATGTGATTGGTCAAAAGGCCAATTAGTGGAATAAAATATCTGAATAGGCCTGCTTGTAAACAGCCTTGGTAGGCCTATCATTCCAGGCAGCTGAAGACTTTGGGTAGTTCATCTGCCCAGGTGTTGCTGACGACTGCAAAATCTTACAATCCCTGGATAGGTATTTCAACTAACCACATGTTTTACCAGGCCTGGGCAATTCCAGTCCTCGGGGGGCCTGATTGGTGMCACTTTCCCCCCATCCCTAGTAAATACCTGATTTTAACTAATAGCATTTTTAACTGATTGTTGGAGTCAGGTGTGTTAGCTGGGGCAAAAGTGTGACACCAGTCATGCCCCCGAGGACTGGAGTTGCCCAGGCCTGTTATACTGTAGCATGTCAGTCGATGGTTGACGCGTGCAACGTCTGAGCAGGGGAACGCGACTATAATGTTATTTTCTAGCAAACTACTCATTCAGCTGAAATTAGAATGAAACACTTGTAGGACCAAATTAGAACCATTCTGATTGAATACTGTATACAGGAAATAATGTCTGTGAGGAAGGAAAACATAAAATATTTGTTTTAGCCACTTGTGCCTAGATTCATCCCCATCTTTGAATTTAACACAGTAAAATATTTGTTGTTTAAGATGCAGTATATCAGATGTGTTAGCTGCTTCTTTGCGTTTTCATCCTCGTGTTATATCCGAATTCTGCAACTCCTAGTCTTTCATTACCTTCTAACCAGGTTTTTTTGTGTGATGTTCATTACTTTTTGTTTATATTTAAAGGGTTGTTTCACCCCAAATCCATTGTCATTTGAGTTGCAGCTGTATATAAATGTGAGAAGTCTATTATATACAAGTGGTAATTTATCATGAACTGCCAGATTTGTGAATTGGATTTTCTTCCCTTTTGTTCTATTCACTATAATTGACAGTGTCAGTGGTATAGACTGAAGAGAAGGGATGGTTGTTTCTTTCAACATGCATTTCAGTGCAGAGGTCAAGAGTTGTTTCAGCAAAGGCCTCTGATAATGCAGCAGCATGCACTCCTTGGTGTCTTTGATGAGACTAATTAAAGGAGTGTGGCATGGGAAAAAAAATAAAGAAGCTAATCGGAGGGCAGGACTTTGAGGAGCCTCATCCAAGACCCCCATTGATTAATGAAGTCACTGTCATTCTCCATTATCTTCGCTGCTCATAACACACTCACACACCAGCAGTGGAGAGCGATTGAAGGATTCGCAAATGTCGCCTCACGTTGATTCTCAACTCAAGTCAGCGCTGCACTCCGTGATGTTTTGATTTGAATGTGATTCAATTTATATTTTATATTACAATTCATTTCTTATTACATTTCTTAAACGATTAAAGGGATATTTTGGCAATGAGGCCCTTTATCTACTTCCCCAGAGTTAGATGAACTTGTGGATACCATTTTTGTCTCTGTGTCCAGTATGAAGGAAGTTAGAGGTAGTTTTGCGCCAGTGCCAGCTAGTGTTAGTGCTATGACTGGAAGTCTATGGATATCTGCTAGCGCTAGTTAGCAATTGCGTTAGTTAGCATCTTTCGAACTGCACACAGAGACATAAAAATGGTATCCACGAGTTCATCTGCCTGCATAAGAAAAGTACATTTGTGATGGTTGAAACGGAATACCAAGGTTGCCTATTCATGGAAGAAACTATCCATGTATTTAGGGTTATCAATGACTTACAACATTATTGAATAGTATTTTCCAATGAACAATACTATTTTAATAGAGCGCTCTATTGTAGGCTTACATTACGCTATACTGCAAATAATTGTGCTGAATATTTCTGTGTAGTTGTGTGTGGGTGGCTATCCAACACGGGTGCAATTTTTTGCAATCAATCATGGAACCTAATGTGGGACACAGGTGTGCTAGGAATGAATAGGTGTATGGGGAGCTGCTGATGCTATATGTTTGGGTTTTCCTACGTGGTAAAGCTAAAAATAAATCCTCCAATCACAGGTATTGCTTTTTGACACAGTTTAGAATGTTTTGGTAAAAATAACTTTTGGTCTTAGGTACTTTTATGTCTCCCTGTATTTGGCATGACAGAATTTGCGTTCTTAAAAATGACAGCAAAAGAGCAATGGATTTATTCAGAATGAAAGCAATCACTACAAAATCTTCCCAACCAGTATTATGCCCCACTATTTATGCTATAAAATGACCTTTAATCTGAGATTGATGAATCACTGCTTTAATAAATACCAACATTAAGAATTGACATGCATGGCATCAAAAACATTGTGGCTGTTGCTGGGGAATACAGCAGGCCAGTGCCATGATTTTAACTAAATGTCATTACAATATGGCTTGAATATGTGAAGTCATTATAAAGGAGTAGACCTCAGCAGAGCCCCCTAACAGAACAGCAGAGCATCACACTGGCACTGCCTCTGACTGTCACTGAGATCTGTGCATCGATCTCGTCTGGCACTCATGGTTTGAGCTCTCGGTAGTACGACGAGGGACCGTGTGACAGCTGCAGCAGACAAGGAGGTCCCCAGCTGTCCTTTCACGCTCTTCTTCCCCTCTGCTCTCATCTCACACTATCATTTCTTCCTCCTCCTTCCATTTAAATCCCTAATGGCTCCCTGCGATCAGCATCCACAGGCCTGGTTATCCCTCTGCCATCCTTGAGTTACTGTGACATTTCTGTGTGTTGAATGCCATCTCTACAGAGCTGTGCGAGAACAGTGCTCATCAAACCAATGCTTGTCAATGCTACAGTATGTTCAATATATGAACGCTCTCAGGACACAATGTTTCCTTGTCTCTAGGCTCAGCTATCTGGGTAGAGGGGTTGACTTTATTGAGCTAGTGTTCAATTTCTCAGCTTTAACCACATTTCCTCAATGAAAAACACATCAATAACCTCTGGGGAGGTTTTTGTGTGTATGGTTAGTTGTGCAACTGGAACATATGTTTCCTATTTCAATGGGGAACCGTGTCGTAAATGTTTTGAAGTGCAAATGCCTCACATTGATATGTTCAAGGCATGTAACAGATGTAGGATATAAAAAATGTAACCGTCCCTTAAATACTTTATCCGTTCATTAATCAAACAAAGAGGCCATTGTAATTGCAGGCAAATTCACATAGTTGTCCCTACTGTAGAATGCACAGGAGGCTGCTGAGGGGAGGACGGCTCATAATAATGTCCGGAGCGAATGGAATGGCATCAAACACATGGAAACCAAGTGTTTGATGCATTTGATACCATTCCACGTATTCCGCTCCAGCCATTACCACGAGCCCGTCCTCCCCAATTAAGGTGCCCCCAACCTCCTGTGGTAGAATTATATAATACAGTTTCCTCACTGTTGTCAAGGGAGTTTCCATGCATTTTACATATTGTCTCGATAACCTTGATCACTAAAATACTATATTTTCCCTTTACTCTTCAGCATTGAACCAACCTTTGAAGGCGTGTATAGTTAATTACTAGGTAGGGATTTATTACATGAATATGCAGAGAGGAGGGGTATATCATTGTTGACTGCCGAAAGGGATCTCGGGTGCATCGGTCATGTTGTTTGAAGGCTGAATTGCATCTCCGACAGGCTCACTTAACACTAGTGGCTCCTCAGATTAAAGGGAATGCACCACCACTCCATAAACCTTGGCTTGGAGTGTTTTCATTTCAATGAATACAACAGCTGTCAGGATTACTGTGATAGATCCACATTGTGATGTTTACTTGCCTTGTGTGAAGTACTTTGTTGTATTTAGTTGTTTAGAGCTCAGCGAAACTGTGTGTGTGTGAGAGTGAGTGAGCGAGTGAGACACACAAAAGAGAGAATACGATACCGGAGTAAACATGAACATTTCAGTGTAATGTTGATTATTTCAAGTTGCTTTTTCCTATTTTCGAGTGGAGATTCATCCAAAAAGATGTGAAAATAAATTCCACCTACCAATGTTGAACCTGTCAAGGAATAAGAGCAGGTTCAACATTGGTTAGAATAACTTCATACGGTATACAATAATGTTTATTGTACAGAAAGGTTGACCTGTGTGGCTTGTGACCAACATTTAAACTAGCTCTCATAGATAAACCAGTTCAGTCAGTAATGACATCATTCTGCACCCAGTTCTAAGTGCCTTACAAGGGTTCTTCTCAAGTAAAAAGGAGACCAATTTGAGTGTGCGCACGCGTGCACGTCCGTGTGTCTTCCTCCCTCTGTCTCTGGCCGCAGTAAGGAAATAAACAGCAATCACTGTACCATGACTTGAAATCCACTGAGCATCCAGCTTTAATTGAGCTCTCACTTATGTTCAGATTTAATGGAAAACTAGGTCCGCTTCCCCCAGTTACTGAGTAATGAACATGCATATTCAGAGGCTACAATTAAATCCACCTCTTTTTTCTCTCCTTTTTCATCTTCAGGTGGACTACGTTTCTTGTACTATAGCATTTCAAAATGCAATATGGAATACAATGCTAAAATGTTCTTCTAAAATAGTATCTTATTAAAAAAGATGAAATGTGAGCGAACATGTTTCTTCAATCCATTTGAACACACAAAATATGCCCCATGCAAGTGTCCACATATAGTGCAGGCTAATACTGTAGGCCTACTTTAACCGGTCTCTGCCTGAGTTAAATATGAACATTCTACTGTACATGTTCATACAAACATAGAGAAAATATTAATGCATTTCTTTAGGATAAATAATGAAAATATTGCTGATATGAAGGCACAAACAATGTATTCACAATATATCAATATGACAGTTTACAATCTGTAATAACCAATAGGCCTATGTCACATGCAAATAGAACCTATTTTTGGTCTTTGACCATGAACTAACTTGGCCCATCATTAATCGTTTCTCTAATTGCATGTGCGCTCTGGAAGGAAATTACTCATTAAATAAAATGTTGCCATTAGGGCATGTAACATTTTTTTTGTATTGACATTGTTACTAATCACGGTGGTTACATTGTCATAGGAGCGTTATGACCAATAGGGGGTGTTTTTTTGTTTGTTTCATAGGCGGGTTTTCTGTTTTAACGTCAATTGGATTGGTTAGTTGACGAGCCCTCGCCCCGCCCAGTGAGGGCTAGGGAGAGCATGCCGAGGGAGGGAGCTAAACTGAGTTGATCCCACGTGTGACGATTCCGTTCCCGGCTCAGTAATATTCTCCTAGTCGGGCTGTGCATTGCTTTTGCAGTGTCTGTGTGTGTTTGTTACTGTAGTTACTGCCTATAGTTTGGTTAGCTATGGAAGGAGACGGGAGTCAAGTCACATCTGGAAGCCCAAATGATTCACAACATGACCCAGGGTAAGATGATAACAATTTCGACTTTCCTTTGTTTATTGTATTTTTCATCTGAGAATGTCTGAGAGAGGATTTAGCAAGAGTGCAGTGCTGGATTCAACTCGCAATGCGCACATACATCACCATTGGTCTTTCCTTCCGGATGCAGTTAGTAGCGATGAAGCTTCTGCTTTGCTTTGGAACATTACAGTAGCAAGTGTGGCCTTCCCCTTTTAATAAAATACAATATTGCTATCCAGCGATTTTTGTTGTCTCTCTCTACTCGTTAAGATCGCTTTTAGAAGTAGTTAGTCGTCAAAATGGCCGATCTGACATCTGTACTCACTTCTGCTATGTTTTCTTCTTACAGTAAAATGTTTATTGGTGGCCTCAGCTGGCAAACCTCACCAGGTGAGACAATTATTCCCTTACATTTCCCATGTTTCTTGTTTTGTTACAATAATTGATTGTGCATGCTGTGGTCGCGTTCTCTGTGTGTGCAGTAGGCTACTGTATGGGATATCTGGAGTCCCTCTGTTTGCGCGCAAGGTTATTTTAGATTTCCAATCATCTGAAGTCCTCTATTCGACCCCTATGTGTTTTTGAAATACACTGACAACAGTATGAGGACCATTTGTTATTGATTAATTATCCGACATATTTTCTCTGTTCACAGACAGCCTTAGAGACTATTTTAGCAAATTCGGAGAAATAAGAGAATGTATGGTGATGAGAGACCCCACGACAAAACGTTCCAGGTAAAAGGTTTTTACTTTTGCTTTCCAGTTGGTGAAATGCTATCCTACACTTGTGTAGTTTATGTGCCACATATTAACCCGGGCTGTTTGTCCCGCGTTGTGTTTGACACAGATAGATTAGCTCAAAAGATAGCTGCGGGTGAATGCAATTTGACATTGACTTTGGGACTGAATTGCAATGTTGGTGTAGTGTTTCCCCCCTCTCCTTTAAATCAATATAATATCAAATAACTTAAATATCAGTGCCCGCAATTACTATAGTAATCTACAATTTAGGTAGATATTATCTCTATCATTTTAATTAACAGTAGTTAATTGGGACAGTGTAAATAAATGTGTGTCCAGTAAAAACATTTAGCATGTTCATGATATTCTTGATAGGCTACCATATGTTAATACTCTGAGAGAAACAGTTGAGCTTATATTTCTATCTTCTCACGTAGTCTACATAAATAATGTGTGACCTAATTTGTTGTTTCTCTGTATTTCTTTGTTTTGCAGAGGATTTGGATTCGTTACGTTTGCAGATGCTGCCAGTGTAGACAAAGTCTTAGCTCAACCACACCACGAATTAGACTCAAAGACGGTATGTCTGTGTTTTGATGTKATTTGCAATGATATTTTACTGTCTGTGTTGCACGTTTTAAAATATTAATCATTGCCTTTATTKATTTCACTGTCATGCTTGAGATATGATACTGTAATTATACCGTAATACAAATTCCACATAGCAAAATAATACCACATTGAAACCAACAACAACTGCAGTACATCCATGTGTGGCGGGTGGCATCTCAGAATGCTCACATGCCATTTACCAGTCACTGGGTTGGCCCTCTTGGTAAAGAGCTATTGGTAAAATGATTTTTTTGATCAAAGCTGTAGATGTGGAATTAGCCCATGATATCACCGTGACCCCCTTCATGTAAACTATTGCGGTAAAACACCACTCAGGGGTGAATCACATATCTGCTCAATTTCCCTTCTCCTCTGAATGAATGAAGGTGACACGCCCCCTTTCCCATCTCCCAGTACCACTCCACATGTGCACATATCCCATGTCACTCAGATGGGCTTTCTCTCACATGCCTCCTCCATGCATATAACCTGTCAGATCGTACACATCACTCTGTTTGATGCATATCGCGTCAATGGAAGTGGGAAGTTACAAATGTGATTCTATTAAATACATATTGATGCCCAAAAGGTCCATTAATCCTGTAAAATATTTGGTATTTCATTACATCAAATGATATATACTTATGTATAAGTCTATTTGTAATATTACAAGTGTTGCTTCCAAGTTAAAGTCACAGTACATTGTCAAGTTTGTTAAAACCTATTTTCTGCCTTATAATGTCAACAAACCTGATGCTTCTCCTATCAGCTTACTTCATGTATTCTTCTATTAACAGGCACACACATACACACACACACACATACATACACACACACACACACAAACACACACACACACACACACACACACACACACACACACACACACACACACACACACACACATCCCCATTTATTCTGTTTTATCAAAAGCCTTGAACTATTGTGTCAATGTGGCAGTAGATAAGTAATTCATGGATGTCAGTAATTTTTGAAGTGCTGTCCGTGTAGTGGTGGATTAGACAGAGTTCAGCTGAGACCATAATTGTCTGCGATTTCTGCTCGGTGGGTGGTGATATCCAGTCATGCTCACACAGCTCTGGAGATGGAATAGTGCATACCGAAAAATAGATGCTTTGTTTGCAGCCTTCTGTGAAAGCCAAGTTCAGATGGGAGAGTATGTCTTTAAGATATATTTGGAAAGACAAACATATTGTACTTCAGCAGGCAGTGCACAATTACAGTGGAGCCGGGCTGAAAGCGGTGCTAGAACTTGTTGCACGGCTGTCCTCAGCTGATTGGCAAGTCACTGGAGGGTGCTTGTAAAAGCTTTCCGTTTTTATCTTGATACTTGAAAGCGAAAGAGGAGCGGGTTCATGTTTTGAATGTTATTAAAGGAAACCAGCATCTGTAAGCTGTAGTAGACAATCTTGGGTTGTGCAATGCATATAGCAGGGAGAAAGCCCCAGAGTGCTCTATTTAATATGTGATTATTACACACTCTATTACACACTCTATGACAGATGTTTCCTATTTAGAGCTCTGCGACATATAATAATATATGGCATACATATATGAATTAAATCATGATAAATAGCCTACACGCATGTGTTCTATATGTACTTCTGTATGTTACGTATAGTGTGGATATACTCTTTATACATCTATATTAGGGAGTTGAAGAACTATTTCTTTGTGATAATGAATAGCCTATGCTTTTGTAAGCTTAACACCCCTCAAGGTGTTATTGACAGCACTCATACCAATTGACTTTATTTTCTCTATAGAGATGAGAAGTGTCATCTGGTGTCTTTGCTTGGAGATGTGTCCTGTATCCACATGTCTTGCCATAACTGAACAAGGAATACGACTCAAAGATAAACAATTCTGCCTGACAAACTAACCGTTAGTAAGTAACAATTGAGTAGCTTGTAATTAGATATATTGTCAAATAAAACACTGGTATTAGTTCCGTTGAATTTACTGTTTTGATTTTTTTATAAAAAGTATAAATAAAGCTCTCGCCTTAATAAAGCCATTTGGTTTTCATTTTGTCCATACATTTTTTAATGAATACAATTTCATTTGAGTGAAGTAAACTATAATTGAAAAGACAGGTTACAGCTTTGTATATTATTGTATGTAGACAAATCTTGCAATCATGTTTAATGATTTATTTGTTTATTTTCTTCCACAACACTACGCATTTATTCATTACTTTTAGTTGCAGTTCCTTTACACGAAGGTGTGTTGTGTAAATAATAATGACATACGACATATTGAGAAGCGAGCAAGAAAAGCCCATGAAACTCATAAGGATTATAGTTCTAAAAGCACAATGATTTATCTGTTGAAGAGAGGGAGGATGTAATGTTCTCTGTATGAGCTGAGTTATTGAAGAACCTAAAGCATGGCCCTATTGATACTAAGCAATACTGAGATCAACATTTGATACTTCCTGATGTGACGCTGAGGCAAAAGAGGGCACTTTGCCAGTACGCAAAGGAAGTGACTCTTACATCACATAGACCTGAACCAGCAGTTTTCTGCCTTATATTCCATTAGTCATTCGGCAGAAGCGCTCGTGTAGCATGTATGTCACACGCTGTATATACTAACTACTGTGTTAAACAGTGCCTTGCAGTCTCTGATGCTGTATTGTACCAGGTGTCTCTTGCAAAAGAGATTTGATCTTTGTGAGACTAACCTGGACACGCAATACCCTACAAGTCTGAAGGTTTATATAACTTTAAATAAAATGTGAAAAATCTTTACGATTTTCTTCTCATCCAATGGTACAGTGATCTTAAACCAACAATATTGGATATTTTGTACAGCCTACTCCAGTTCCGAGCAGTATTACATTTTACATAGATATTCCTCCTTTGTTTTTTTTGTGGATGTTCTCTAGTGCTAATGGTCTCAGTGTGGAAGGAGGGTTACCCCGTGGAGAAAGATGTCAGTCAGAGACATGGACAATGAGCATAAGTATGCTTTCATAATGCACACACCATCATAACGTGCCACAGCTATTGTTCAATCCCCCTGATAGCCTGGGTTGCTTTCTGTCCGGTTATGAAAACAGAGTGCTTTCAGACCGGTATGAATGTGAATGGAGACATATGGCCAAGGAGAGCTCGAGGCTTCAAAACACACATCGTAGCAAGTCGGAACATATTTTGAATGTTATATTTCATTTTATGTTATATCCCATCTGGAATAGTATAAGTTATCTTTTTACGTACAGTTATTTTAAAAAAGGATGACGAACTTGAATTTAATTCTTTATGTGAGGAGTTGTAGTTTTAGACTACTGCATCACAGTATCCATTATCAATGACCAGGTCAGGATTATTCAGGATTATTCAGTCTGGACTCCTGCCAGAGGAGATGTGTTATACTGCTAAATAAATCTTATTTTCTTCCAAAACAAAGGTAGCCTATTTTGTCCACAGATATTTTCAGCCATTATTGGATGACCTCTGGCCAACCCCTGTTTGCTGTTTTGATGTAGTAGTTTCAAAGGACAGAATGTCTCGTTGAGGTGAGGGGGATGAGGCCAGAAAGAGAGAGAAACAGAAGAAAGGGTTGTTGCAGCTCCTCTGGACAAATCTAAGCCTCCTCTGTCGGATATCAATTGAAAATAATGTCAGCTGTGAGCTCACCTCCACCATGCCACTTGTTGGTTCATGTCTAGCAGGTGCTTTGTCTTCAGTTGATCGTGTAAGCTATACCTGCCTTTTTCAGCCTTAGATTCAACAGATCCTCTAAGGGAATTTGTCTTCTCCTCAGACTTTTTTTATTTTTTATTTTTTACAGTATTCAGCATCTAAACAGGTAGTGCTTTTTTCATTGTCATCATTTGTTGCACTGATAATAAATTGAAATGAAACAACACAGACATCATTATTTTTACAACATAGCTTAAACAGCAGGGTAATGCAGGCTTCAGAATAGCCCATATGTGGGTAATCATTTGCTTGGGAACGATTTAACGTCCCCCCCCCAAAAAACTGTTTTGATGAGGGCATGCTAAATTGCCTCAAGTGAAATGATGAGGCTTCATTTGGGTATTTGTTGGCAGTGCATTTGACATTGGTAATAATACTTGTGTGTGTATGAAAACCACAGGGAGATTGACAGAAAGAAGCAGATGATTAATAATTATATATCAATGCTTCCTACATTGCTCTAAACACACATCAAAACAGTCAAGAAATCAAGCTTTTTGATAAACAATTTTTGTAGCTTTAAAAACCTATCTTAATCTTAAGCTGCCAGTATAGAGTGAGATCTGTTAAGAGAGAGAGTTTACCCAGAAGCTGCAATAATGTATGAAATCCTGTTGGAAGATCTGAACTAAGGATGTAAGCAATTGCCTTCTGCCTGGATCTTACACAATCGCACAGTGAGAAGCCCTCTGAGACCCTGCTGTAAAAAGCTGTAACAGAAGATAAGAGAAGAAAAAATGAGAAGGAATGTATTGCTTTTGGTTTGTTCTCTTTTATTAGTTTGACATACCTAGTTGGAAGATGTTGACTGTAGAGCTTGAGAAATAGCTATTTTTACACTTTGGGATATGATCCATTAGGAGACGGAGCTATCGATATGTATGCACTGTCATTTTTACCAGAATTGATACATTATTCTGCATTGATTGAAAAGACTATGCCCTTGTTGGTGGATTTGTTATCATTTCATGGATCTAGAAATGATCCCCTCATTGCAATGAGACTCAGTGATTTATATCCTACTGGTGGGGGGAAATAGTACCTCTCGAGATCAATTATTAACACAAAGAGCAAACTGCTATTCCTATGGAAGCGTGTAAATGGAATAACCTTTAGTTCCAGACATGCTTTAGTGTACTGTTGTAATGTGAAATATTAGGCATATATTAAATGTAATTCCCACATAAACTTCCAATTTACATGAATACTTCAACAGAATGAAAACAATCTGTAGAATGTACCCCCCACCCCCCCCACCCCCCTCCCTTGGCAAACCTCTCAAAAGAACCATTCATTTCCTAGGCTGTGACCTAAATANNNNTTTGCTTCTACCAGCTTTCTCAACAGATCCCATACTAAGTCATCATTACCTAACATAGCTACACTGGTAATCTGGACAAATGACTGGATTATCTGGCCATTTCAATAAACAAACTAAATGTGTGCATTGCTAATTATTTTAGTTGATTAGTAGTGATTGGATTATAGTTCTAAAATATTATAGTTCACTTAGTTGATTAGTAGTGATTGTATGCAGATTGTATGCAGAAAAATTCTTTGTCAAGTTCAAAATCCATTGTGGATTCGATTGACATGCTGCAACGCTAAACTGTACCACCTTCACTGCTACTCTATTTAAAAGTTGAACTGTAGCAGAAATGCATGTTGACGTCTTCAAATGAAAAAGTACTGTATGACAGAGAAAAAACTGACCCATATCCAGCTGAGTTGATATTCAGGGACTGGTGTGTAGGTTGGAAAGGTAAGACACCACCAAGTATGACGGCTTTGATATTTAACGCGTAGGCCTATAGTGTTGTTTTTGCACAAATAGGCCCAGCTCCGCTGTGTATTGGAGGTTGAATTGGTTATGCCTGAGGCTAATTGCTAAAACGAATCATTACATGGAATTCATTATGAGTAGGGTTGCCATACCCAGGTGTTATTGAATTCATCTCTCAAATTGACCTGATTTAGAAAGATGGCTAACAATCATAACGCAGCAAGAAAGAAATAGGACAGAGAAATATGTTCCTGCTTCGTTCTCATATGTTCCTCTTTCTCGTTTGACTACAAACACGTAACAGGTGAAATGAAAGCTACGTTTGGCTGATCTTCCCAGATGGTAACCGTTGTCTCTGTTTTCAACTGAATCATCAATTGCATTCATTATTGAGGAATGTTTTTTTTCTTTTTCTTTTTCTTAGGAATATGTGATATTAGTGTTGTCTATTCGTAAGCCTATGAGATGTAGAGGGTTTGTAGGAGGACTATGTTTTTCCAGCTAATGTGACAGGTTCTCTTCCAGCACAGTTCACCACTTACTCCATCTTTTTGGCTTCTTTTTGTAAATTGAGAGAGAAATCTCAGGCCTACAACTCAGACAGACTTGATCTTTATGATGATGCTGTGGTTGATTACATACAACCTGTAGGTATGCAAGCCTTTAAAATCCTCACAGAGAAATATGCAGCAACGTAAAGGGTTTGCACTGCTGAACACAAAGTCATTTTCTGCAAGAGAACAATTTCCATCTGTTGCCGTTCCCCCTTCAATAGGTCTGCTTGGATGAGATTGTTTGAAACTTCTCTTTTAAGAGCCTGGTATTAAAGTCAGGAGAAGGCAGCATGACATTGATGCATGAAATAGTTTATTTTCATTCTGAATGCAAGATTGATAAGGCTGCAACCGCACGCCTCAATACCAGTTAAACAGAGGAAGAAAAACGTTTTTACGAGACGACAAGGCAAAGACAGAAACAGGTTGATCTGATGCACCTTCCTGCTTATTTCAGAATATCTGGAGTTATTGTCACAGGCCTCAGACTCCTATTTCCAACCCTGAAATAATAATTTCCTCCAAACTTTCCAAGGCACTGTTCCCATTTTGTGATCTCTCAGCATCTCTCAGCATCTCTCAGCATCAAAATGATGGCATGTATTTTGAAGTTTTAGGAATGTTGTTGTCACTTTGGAGAAACATTATCATTCTTTCTCTGTTGCTAAAATTGTCTGAATGTTGATGCACAATTTACAATTTTTTAACACATTCCTTTATGTTTCTATCTCTCACAGATTGATCCTAAGGTTGCCTTCCCCCGACGCGCTCAACCCAAGGTAAGAGCAAACCACCTCACTTACTGTTAGTGCTGCTAACTGACCAGTCAGACTCATTCTCTAAAGCGCTTGTCTTTATTAGCAACAGGACTCATTTCATTTAGGAAAAAGCACTCCAAAGGCACTTGTGCTATGAGCTTGGGAGCACTGCCAGCACAGTTCAATGTGTTTCTAGACTAATCATAGTATGATGACTATTTGTGAGTTTATAATTACATAGAAGAAGAGATGATTATGCTTGTGTTACTATTAAGGAGAAAAACATGGTCAGCAGTCTCCTTTGGAGACTTCCCCTATGCTGATCCCAATTTGACCAAAACCAAGCAATTATAATAGAGAGGTGATATTTGACATGGAGGTAACTCGTTAATGATGAGAGTATCATCTTTCATAATGGCTTAATCCTGGCTCGGTCACTGGTCGTTTGCGTGTGCTACACACACACTCTGTTTGAGGAGGTGGTGTTGGTAATCATGGTGTAGCTGCAGTGTTGAGAAGTGTCTTCTTTATCCCCTCTGACAGGCGTTGGGGTAGAGGGGAGCGCCTTTAGGCCAATGTAGTGCTCCTCACATCAGACCTTTTAGACCTGAAATGGGTGGAGATCGATAAGGGATTTTTCTCCTTCCCACTGGCTCACAGGGAGGTGTTGTTACTGAGCGGTTCTGGTTTCAAATGGGGAATTGGCAGTGAAAGCTTTCAAAGCCAGAGCACATGGTGTGTTAAGGGTATGGGCATATGGTTGAGAAACTACCAGCAGTCCTTTTTTTCACTCCCTCGTTTGCCTATTTGTCGCTTTAACCTTTTCTCTTCCTTGGCTTGTCCCTGAACATCTAAAACACATCAAAAACAACCAACCAATATGTTTTGCCTTCAGATTTTGGGATTTCAGTTAAAAGGAAAGCAACCTCCTCACTGGAAGGAATAGGTGTTGTGCTTATTATTTTATACATTTCACGACAATATGCTCTGTTTAGCTGGGACCAACATGTAAGAGAACAGAATCACTCAGAAATACATTATTTTTTTCACAACCTTATAAACATCCAGTGTCATTCTCCTGCTCTTGTTATATAATGTAAGAAAACAATGACACCTCAACAGAATTGGTACAGTAGTACAGAAGAACCTGTCGTTGAGATGTTTTAGTCAGGCTGTAGGGCAAGCTCATTAGAGGAGAAAGAGGTTTTTATTTGTAGTATTAAGAGAATGTGGATTTCAAAGGATCTCAGAGCAATAGGATTAAGGCAGATATATTAGCATGGCATGGCTTTCTCCTTCATGTTCAATTGATTTAAGGCCTTTATAAGCAGTCTGGGTCTGAGGTTGCCATTTAGAAAACACTCTGTTTTTGAATATGTCATTGTTTCTTCCTCCTCCTCTTCAGCCTTGCTGCTTGTTGCTGTTGTTTAAGAGGCCTGTCCCCAGTGAGAGATGGGGTTCATTGGGGCAGCTGCTAGGGCAGGCTGCAGGTGCAACCGTGGCGCTGGTTTGGGGAACAAAAATGTTAAGAGACCTATCGGCTTTGGTTTCCTCATGGGCTCATACCTCACTCTACCCTCCATCTATCATGCACTGTAGCATACTTTGTTAACAGTACTGTGTTACTGTGTCTTAGGGATTGTAAATTTTGAAGAGAAGGTCTTACATAGCCTACTTTAACATGCGTCTACCCAGGTACTTCCGACATTGGTCTTAGTGCTGCCATCATAATTCAGCCAGTTTCCTATATCCAAGTTTCCAATACCATTCAATGTATGAATCTAGGGGATCCAATTATGTTAGAATCGTCCTACCTGGCCTCATAGGGATCTGCTCTTGTCTTGTGCCTATAGATCTGCCGGACTGTGTAGCCCCTATATTCATTGAGCAGCGACGGGTCTAAATCGTTGACGCCACTCCAAAAAATATGATCATAAAAAAAGTCTATGCTTTTCGGGATGGTAAACCATTTTCAGTGTAAACTTAAATGACTAAAACCAGGTATAAAGTATATGGAAAAGATAAATTAGCTATGTATTCATATGATCCTCGTTGAGAACTAACAACGACCAAAATAAAAACTAGACAGTCAGGGAGAATCTAAAATTAACGTTATGGCATGGGGCCACCATAGATTTTTTAAATAATCTTTGAGTCACTCATATAGGATAAGAACACCGAATAAGCCATGGCCAAATGTGTTGAATTGCAGGAAATTAGAAGTTGAATAACAAAGTGTGAGGGATGGGCCTGGAGAAATGTAACCTCTCTCAAATTTATAGACAGAGCAATGGATGGAAGTTTTTAATGAAGTACAAGGTGACGCTGTGTGACCATCCATGATATCAAAATGATAGTTTTAACCATGTTATGAGGCTATACACTGTTTGTTTACATTTGCATTGTTTACAAACATTGGTGTAAAACAAACTTATATTTTGGGTTCTGATAAGTTATATTCTTCAAGAATCAATTAATACAGATAATTAATTTACAAGTCCAAAAATGGACGTAGCAACTGCTGATTGCCTCTTTAAAACAGACATTATTCTCTCAGCCCCATGACAAAAT
Organism: Salvelinus sp. IW2-2015; assembly: GCF_002910315.2. Classification (NCBI taxonomy): domain Eukaryota; kingdom Metazoa; phylum Chordata; class Actinopteri; order Salmoniformes; family Salmonidae; genus Salvelinus; species Salvelinus sp. IW2-2015. Next base: position 51,415,152 of record NC_036860.1, on the reverse strand, counting down.
GTGTCGAATTGCAGGAAATTGCTTTAACCCCCCCATGGAAAACTTGGATCTGTACAGTGTGATGTCTGTGTGAGGTGAATGGAGGAGTACAGGTGCTGTTTCTCTCTTCTCCTCCTTTGTGGAGCTGTTGTCTTTGTGTTTTTACAGGAACATGAAAACTGTGGGCTGATGTCTGCCTGCTGTGTTTAGAAACCAAAGTGATAGTTGCTGCCCACATCACTAGAGATTGGTTTCTCAGCTGCTCATTTCGTTACCGATACCATTGCTGCCACTGCTGTTGTTGTTTTCGCACGGCGGAATCACAGACAATCATAGCGCGTCCCAACATGATTTTAATTGCCGGTGGGACTGCGGCCACTTTGCTGGGAGATGAGCTCTGATGACTTGTTATGGAAATGAAAGGAAGGAGCTGGGCCACTCAGAGAAGGCGAGCAGCGCAGCTTAAATAACCCCTTCCTGCCCGCCCGGCTATCTCACCAGCGGCTGTTTGCCTCATTAGGCTTCACTAGCAGCCACTAGTCGCCACATCAATGGCAGTCATTGGACTACACTGATGAGATGAGCCTCTCTGTAGTGTACACAAATAGATATGTTCTGGATGTATTGAACAGTGGGAGCTAGACTCTGAATGAACTTAAAAGGAGAAATACTGTTTACTTGGCTTGACAATCACAAAGTTTTCAGAGTTTTATTTGGTGCTGCATTAAAGTATATGTAGATTTTAATAAGGGAGACGGAGTAACCTTCAAATGTTGTCTGCAGCTAACTAAGCGTACCGTAGTAGGCCTGAGTGGAAATAGATCTGGGTTATCAGTCATAAATACCATCAAAGCAGTGGCCCAGATTTCCCTGTGTGTGTCAGCTGTGTGCTCTGCCTGCCTCTCTCGCTCCCTACTGCTGAGGGACTGCTGCTGCTGGTAGTGTAGAGGGTAGGGGGAGGCATGGCTGGAGTTGATACTCTCTGGAAGGGCTAGAATATATTCACTCTAACACCCCATTCTCCCTCTTCCTCGTCTGGTACTGGTCCCACACCTCTTTCTCTTTCTTTATTTTCTTGTTGTGTGCTTCATTTTTTGAGCTGGAGAAAAGCTCCCAGGTGTCCCATAGTGCTGGAGCTGGGGACAAATGTGTTGCTGAGGGAGAAAACTCCTCGCCAAGTTTTTAATGAAGTACAAGGTGACGCTGTGTGAAGTACAGACAGAACCCCCCACTCCCCTAACATACATACATACCCCCCACTCCCCTAACATACATACATACCCACTCCCCTAACATAACCATACATACCCCCCCACTCCCCTAACATATCAATACATACCCCCCACTCCCCTAACTATATAGACACACATGTTATGTTCATCTATCCTCGGGGGGACCTCAAATGTATTTCAGTTAAAAATCTTACTTTCCCTCACCCTTACAATAACCCTTACCCTAACCTTAACCCGTAACCCAAACCCTAAACCTAACTCCTAACCCTAACCACTAACCCCTTCCCTCAACCCTAACCCTAAGCTTAAAATAATATTTGTCCTCATGGGGAAATCACGAGGGAGAATATTCCTTGTTACTATCCTTGTGGGGACTTTGGGGGATTTTAGGTCCCCACAAGGATAGAAGAATCAACCCCCACACACACACACACGCATGCTACCAGCACACACACACACACACACACACACACACACACACACACACACACACACACACACACACACACACAGCACACACACACACACACACACACCACACACACACACACACACACCACATCACCACGACACACACACCAACACACACACCACAACATCACATCAGTTTTGTTGTTGTTCCCAAATTGGGATTAATATATATCTATTTTTTTTACGATCTACACAAAGTACTCGGTAATGTCAAAGTGGAAGAAAAATTCAAACATTTACGATGAATGAAAAATAAAAGGATAATATATCTTGATTAAATAAGTAATCATCCCCCTGAGTCAATACATGTTAGAATCATCTTTGGCATTGATTCCAGCTGTAAGTCTTTCTGGGTAAGTCTCTAATAGCTTGGCACACATGGATTGTACAATATTTGTCCATTATTATTTTTTAAACTCTTCAAACTCTGTCAAGTTGGTTGTTGATCATTGCTAGACAGACATTTCCAGGTCTTGCCATATATTTTCAAGCAGATTTAAGTCAAAACTGTAACTCGCCACTCAGGAACATTCAATGTTGTCTTGGTAAGAAACTCCAGTGTATATTTGGCCTTGTGTTTTACATTATTGTCCTGCTGAAAGGTGAATTTGTCTCCCACTGTCTGGTGGAAAGTAGACTGAACCATGTTTTCCTCTAGGACTTTGCCTTTGCTTAGCGCTATTATTTTTATCCTAAAACAACTCCCTAGTCCTGCCGATGACGAGCATACCCATAACATYATGCAGACATCACCATGCTTGAAAATATGAAGAGTGGCACTCAGTGATGTGTTTTGTTCGATTTGCCCCAAACATAATGTATAAAAAAAATAAACAGTTTTACTTTTAGTGCCTTATTGCAAACAGGAGGCATGTTTTGGAATAATTGTTTTCTGAACAGACTTTCTTCTTTTCACTGTCATTTAGGTTAGTATTGTGGAGTAACTACTATGTTGTTGATTCATCCTCAGTTTTCTCCTATCACAGCCATTAAACCCTGTGACTGTTTTAAAGTCAACATTGACGTCATGATGTAATCCCTGAGCGGTTTCCTTCCTCTCCGACAACTGAGTTAGGAAGGACACCTTTATCTTTGTAATGACTGAGGGTATTGATGCACCTTCCAAAGCGTAATTATGTCACGCCCTGATCAGTTTCACCTGTCCTTGTGCTTGTCTCCACCCCCTCCAGGTGTCGCCCATCTTCCCTTTTATCCCCTGGGTACTTATACCTGTGTTCTCTGTTTTTCTGTTGCCAGTTCGTCTTGTTTGTCAAGTCAACCAGCGTTTTGTTTCTCAGCTCCTGCTTTTCTCCTGTCTCTCTTTTCTCATCCTCCTGGTTTTGACCATTGCCTGTCCTTACTCTGAGCCCGCCCGCCTGCCTGACCACACTGCCTGTCCCTGAGCCTGCCTGTCATCCTGTACCTTTGCCCCTACTCTGGATTATCGACCCCTGCCTGCCTTGACCTGTCGTTTGCCTGCCCCTGTTACTGTAATAAACACTGTTACGTCAACACAGTCTGCATTTGGGTCTTACCTGAAACGTGACGAATTAATAACTTCACCATGCGCAAAGGGATATTTAGTGTCTGTTTTTTTATTTGTACCCATCTACCAATATGTGCCCTTCTTTGCGAGGCATTGGAAAACCACCCTGGTCTTTGTGGTTGAATTTGTCGTTGAAATTCACTACTCGACTGAGGGACCTTACAGATAATTGTATGTTTGGGGTAGAGAGATGAGGTAGTCATTCAAAAATCATGTTAACCACTAGTCCATGAAAATTATTGTGATTATGCAAATTTGACGCCTGAACTTTTTCAGGCTTGCCATGATAAAGAGGTTGAATACTTATTGACTCAAGACACTTCAGCTTTTCATATTTTATTAATTTATAAACATGTATAAAAACGAAATTCCACTTTGACATTGACATTGTGGGGTATTGTGTAGATCAGTGGCACAAAATGTCAATTTAAATTCAGGCTGTAACAACAAAATGTGGAAAAAGTCAAGGGGTGTGAATACTTTCTAAAGGTGCTTTTCTCTTTCTCCCTCTGTCTCTCACCCCTCCTTCCATCTCCTCCGCTTTGTTCACTCTTGACAGCCTCTCAGAACCTGGTGAATCCGCTGTTACGCCTGACTCAGATATGTTGTTTTTCTTTAGGTGATTTTAGTATTATAATCTTCTCCATCTCAGAATGATTTTCATTTCAACTGACACAGCTGACTGCTGGGAATWTGAAACCATGGCTGCCAGCTACTCTAAATGTCCATATGAGTTTATTAAAAGAACTAGATTCCCTGTTCAAACTCAGTCGTGCACCACTGCCAGAGTTTGAAAGAATATTGAAGGACAAAAGTATTTTATATATAACATAATACTTTTTATAAACTGGGTGGTTCGAGCCCTGAATGCTGATTGGCTGAAAGCCGTGGTATATCAGACCGTATACTGTACCACGGGTATGACGAAAATGTATTTTTACTGCTCTAATTACGTTAGTAACCAGTTTATAATAGCAATAAGGCACCTCAGGGGTTTGTGGTATATGGCCAATATACCACAGCTAAGGGCTGTGTCCAGGCACTCCGCGTTGCGTCTTGTCTAAGAACAGACCTTAGCCGTGGTATATTGGCCATACACCACACCCCCTCTGGCCTTATTGCTTAAATATAGAACAGAATACTTAATATAGCACATATCTCTATGTACAGTATATCTCTATCTTACGTGTTTTCACATTGGATGATAGTAGGTCATCTTTCCATTTCTCTGAGACTGGAGACAAGCATTCACAGACAGAAACACAACCTCACTATTTCTAATGGAAAACATACCCTATGTGTGTTTCTGTTTTCCCTCAAAATGAATGCACTTCTGAAATGGGTTTTTACAACTGACAGGAAGTGCATTGACTTTTCACTGAAAACAAGAAACAATCCGATAGCTGGCAAAGTTAACTTGGATCAGGGTGAGGGAAAAGTCGATCAATCAGTGTTCCGTTGATGGGATTTCTTTATCGTCACCTCCCTCTCACCTCCTGGCGAAAAAGGTTTGTAGCCGACACAAACAAACCGTCCAGATGGAGGGAGACACAGAGAGGTGTTTTCTCCCTGTGGTAATGGATGTGGTAGAGTGTCAGGAGATGTGTTTAAATCCCTGACCCTACTCTGTTCCAGCTTTGAACGGCCTCAATAAACTGGTCCAGACAAGAATGAGGCCAAAGCCCAGGCATATGAATGACTGTTTGTTGAATGGTCAGACAGAAAGACATTCAGAAGAGACTCAGTCTGTCAAAGCACTTCTTAGTAATTGATACTGTTTTCTCTTCTACACATTGTCATTATACAATGTATCATGTCTGTGTGTGCCTGTCTGTCTGTCTGTCTGTGTGTGTGTGTGTGTGTGTGTGTGTGTGTGTGTGTTTGTGTGTGTGTGTGTGTGTGTGTGTGTGTGTGTGAGCATACATTGTTAGTCTTAATTAACAATATGCTTGTCTTTGTGTTTAGCCTATGTGTGCCATACAGTAATATGCATGTTCTCTCTGTGTCATGCCTGTGACTGTGCTGCTGGCTCCTGAGTGCTGGCCCCTCTCCCCTCCTCTCTTCTCCCTGGTCTCTTTGCTGTGGGTCGAGGGTAATTAGGTTTGGTGGGGGGTTCAGGGCCGTGTTCTGTACTTATCAATGGCAGCAGGCAGGCAGTGGACAGCAGGGAGGGAAGGAGGGCAGGGAGGACAGAGGGCTGCTGGAGCCTGGCCCTGCTAAACCTGATGCTGACTGACAGTAATGAGGAGACCCAGGCCAGCCAGCCAGGAGGGAGGGCTACGTCCCCCTCCACCCAACTCAACCCCCTCATCACGACTAACACAGCTCCTATCAGATCCCCCTTTTTATATGACAAATGCACGCACACATTGAAGGAGCAGCCCCACCCCACCACAACCTTTCCCCAACTCCATTCACCTGCCTAGGAAAATATTAAACTCTGACCGAATGGTAGATTTGCGCTTTTAGTTAATCTACACTTAGATTTCAGATGATGGCAAAACTACATGTTATGACACCGCTGACACACCGCTGACCTTGCTGTTCTGCAGTGTGTTATTTTTGCCCTCAAGTTGCCACTGAATTACGCAGAGCAGGCCCCAGCGTCACAGTCTCGTACAGCATTATGGGAGATGGAGTGGGGGGTAGATTAGTTCCAGTGTCGGGAACAGACAGGAGGAGCCAGATGGAATCTGGGAGCTGAGACAGCGTTCTGTTCTGCAGTGAGGAGAGTAGCCTACCGGGACAGGGACAGGCCAGAGCTCACCCAGTCTGTCTCTGGCCAGAGAGCACCACATTCCTGGAGGCCTGAACCCGCTGTGGCCTCTCCCTGTCCTGGCACGGAGCCTCTGGCCTGGGGCACGGGACGGTCAGGGGAGGGCATGAGGGGCCATGCACTCTCTGCTTCTGACACACAGCAATAAACAATCTCACAGACGCAACAAACAAGTAGATATTTGTCATCCCCTGTCTTGGGCTTGACTTTTGTTATGATCGTTTTTGAGAGGGGGGTGGATGGGTATTTGTCACACCTGATGACTAGGCACAGCTGTGCCGCCAGTAATTATCAATTTTCTGCTACACTTGTCTCAAGAAGTGATTTAAGTCCTTCGTAGAGAGAAATCTCTACTGCTCCAATCCTACCCAGACACACAACACTGCTCCCCACGACCATTTAAAATAAATGCAGCATTAAAGTTGTGAAGTAAAGGCTAGGACTGTATTTCTAATCCAGAATGCATTAGAGAAGATTTGAATAATCTTAAAAAAGCCTAGCGGTATGGTCTGCCTAGCATGTTTTCTCTGCAGTGACCTTCATGTCTGACCTTGACTCTTATCTCTTTCCATTTGTATTCCAAGTGGTTTCCCCTCATGTAAATAAGAAATAATAAGAAAACCACACCATAGGACTTCAGCTAAACAATGTTTGGGGCGTAGTGTTAGTCAGAGATAAATGTACAGGACCTAGGATGGATTTTCCTCTGGTTTCTGGCTGATCTAATGCTGAGTGCCTGCCAGACCTATTAGAGCTCCTTTGGAAGAGTGGACAATTATCTCAGTTTGTCCATGTGTTCACTCTCCAAGCTTCTGTAGGCTGTAGACTGTAGCTGTGGCTGTAGCTGTGGCTGTGGCTGTAGCTGTGGCTGTAGCTGTAGCTATGGCTGTAGATATGACTGTGGCTGTAGCTGTGGTTGTAGATATGACTGTAGCTGTGGCTATAGCTGTGGCTGTAGATATGCCTGTAGCTGTGGCTGTAGCTGTGGCTGTAGCTGTCTATACTGTACCTTTTCAAAACAGCTCTTACCAACTAAAAGGGCATTATCATTCATTTTCACAATGTACAGAATTATTCCAAACTATAGAATATATGATAAAAACACAGGGAAATCACGTTTTTGACTGCACTGCGCTTTTAATGGTTTCAAAAGCTTAAGTAGATTGCTTTGGCTAAAAATGACAGGTGCCACAGTGCCACCATAAAACATCCCAACTCGACCTGTACTAAATATTTTATATGTTGGATGATGAAAATTCATTCTGACTTCATACTCTATTTGAGAACACAACTTCGAGGTTATTCAAAGTGTAATTTACAGTGTAGAAGAAATAGTTCCATATGGAGGATTTATCAAGAATAAAAAAGTCTAATAATCAACTACATATGGCATTCACAACTTGTCATCCAATCAAATAATGTATCAATCTACCCAATTTAATTGACCAACAAAATTCTGACCCCATTGGTATTGACAAAAAATAGTTACAAGAGGATGAGAATGACGTTGCCTTCTGATATGAGGGAGGAAGTGAGCTCTTAGAGCCAGACAACTTGGATCCTGCAATACAGGCACTGCAGTCCTAGTGGCCTGTAACAGCCACAGCAACAGCCAACAGCCTCAGCTACAGCCACAGCTACAGTCAATATCTACAGCCCACGCCACAGCCAGTTCGTAATCTACAGCCCACAGCTACAGTTCCATATCTACACAGCCAGCAGATACAGCCACAGAGCTAGTCATATCTACAGCCACAGCCACAGCGTACAAGTCATATCTACAGCATAGCTAGAGACTATACAACCACAGCTAACCCACAGTACAGTCTATTCTACAGCCACAAGCTACAGTCACAGCTAGCAGTCATTATATACAGGCCACAGCTACAACCACCGCCACAGTCATATCTACAGCCATAGCTACAGCTTCAACCACAGTAGAGCCACAGCTACAGCTATATTTACAGCCACAAGCTACAGTCATATCTACAACCACAGCCACAAGTCATATCTACAGCCATAGCTACAAGCTACAGCACAGCTACAACCACAGCTACAGTCATATCTACAGCCACATCTACAGTCACAGCTACAGTCATATCTACAGCTACAACCACAGCTACAGCCACAGTCACTATCTACAGATACAGCTACAAAACCACAGCCACGGTCATATATACAGCCATAGCTAGAGCTACACACCACAGCTACAGCCACAGCTACAGTCATATCTACCAGCCACAGCTACAGTCACAGCTTACAGTCATATATACAGCCACAGCTACAACCACAGCCACAGTCATATCTACAGCCATAGCTACAGCTACAACCACAGCAGAGCCACAGCTACAGTCATATTTACAGCCACAGATACAGTCATATCTACAACCACAGCCACAGTCATATCTACAGCCATAGCTACAGCTACAGCCACAGCTACAACCACAGCTACAGTCATATTCTACAGCCACATCTACAGTCACAGCTACAGTCATATCTAAAGCTACAACCACAGCTACAGCCACAGTCATATCTACAGATACAGCTACAGCCACAGCTACAGTCATATCTACAGCCACAGCAGTACAGTCACAGCTACAGTCATATCTACAGCTACAGCTACAACCACAGCTACAGTCACAGCTACAAACATATCTACAGCCATAGCTTACAGCCACAACCACACAGCTACAGTCTATCTTACAACCACAGCTACAGCACAGCTACAGTTCATAATTACAGCCACAGCTACAACCACAGCCACAGTCATATCTACAGCAATAGCTACAACTACAACCACAGCTTACAGTCACAGCTACAGTCATATCTACAGCCACAGCTACAGTCATATTCTACAGCCACAGCTACAACCACAGTCATTATCTTACAACCATAGCTACAGCTACAACCACAGCTACAGCCACAGCTACATTCATATCTACAGCCACAGCTACAGCCACAGCGTACAGTCATATCTACAACACAGCTACAGTCATATCTACAGCCACAAGCTACAACCACAGTCATATCTACAGCACAGCTACAGTCATATCTACAGCCACAGCTACAACCACAGTCATATCTACAGCCATAGCCACAGCTACACCCACAGCCACAGCTACAGTCATATCTACAGCCACAGCTACAGCCACAGCCACAGTCATATCTACAGCCATAGCTTACAGCTACAACCACAGCTACAGCCACAGCTACAGTCATATTACAGCCACAGCTACAGTCACAAACTACAAGTCATATCTACAGCCACAGCTCAAACCACAAGCCACAGTCAATATCTACAGCCATAAGCTACAGCTACAACCACATCTACAACACAGCTACAGTCATATCTACAGGCACAGATACAGTCACAGCTACAGCTACAACCACAGCTACAAGCCCCAGCCACAGTCATATTCTACAACCACAGCTACAACCACAGCTACAGTCATATCTACAGGCAACAGGATACAGTCACAGCTACAGTTCTATCTACAGCTACAGCTACAAACCACAGCTACAGACCCAGCCACATCATATCTACAGCCATAGCTTAAGCCACAGCTCAGTCATATCTACAAGCTACAGCTACAACCACAGCTACAAACCACAGCTACAGTCATATCTACAGCTACAGTCACAGCTACAGTCATATCTACAGCTACAGCTACAACCAAAGCTCAGTCACAGCTACAAACATATCTACAGCCATAGCTACAGCTACAACCACAGCTACAGCCACAGCTACAGTCATATCTACAGCCACAGCTGCAACCAAAGCCACAGTCATATCTATAGCAATAGCTACAGCTACAACCACAGCTACAGCCACAGCTACAGTCATATCTACGAGCTACAGCTACAACCACAGCACAGTCATATCTACAGCCACAGCTACAGCCACAGCTATAGTCATATCTACAGCCACAGCTACAACCACAGTCATATCTACAGCCATAGCTACAGCCACAGTCATATCTACAGCCACAGCTACAGCCACAGCTACAGTCATATCTACAACACACAGCTACAGCCGCAGCTATAGCCACAGCTACAGTCATATCTACAGCCACAGCTATAGCCACAGCCACAGTCATATTTACAGCCATAGCTACAGCTACAGCCACAGCCACAGTCATATCTACAGCCCTAGCTACAGCTACAAGCCACAGCTACAGTCATATCTACAGCCACAGCTACAGCCACAGCCCACAGTCATATCTACAGCCATAGCTACAGCTACAGCCACAGCCACAGTCATATCTACAGCCATAGCTACAGCCACAGCCACAGTCATATCTACAGCCACAGCTACAGTCACAGCTACAGTCATATCTACAGCTACAGCTACAACCACAGCTACAGCCCCAGCCACAGTCATATCTACAACCATAAGCAACAGCCACAGCTACAGTCATACTCCACAGCTACAACCACAGCTACAGTCATATCTACACAGCTACAGCCACAGCTACAGTCATATCTACAGTCAGCTACAACCACAGCTACAGTCACAGCTACAAACATATCTACAAGCCATAGCTACAGCTATAACCACAGCTACAGTCATATCTACAACCACAGCTACAGCCACAGCTACAGTCAATCTACAGCCACAGCTGCAACCACAGCCACATTCATATCTTATAAGCAATAGCTACAGCTACAACCACAGCCACAGCTACAGTCACAGCTACAGTCATATCTACAGCTACAGCTACAACCACAGCTACAGTCATATCTACAGCCACAGCGACAGCACCAGCTACAATCATATCTACAGCCACAAGCTACAACCACAGTCATATCTACAGCCATATCTACAGCTACAACCACAGCTACAGCCACAGATACAGTCATATTCTACAGCCACAGCTACAGTCATATCTACAACCACAGCTACAGGCATTATCTACAGCCACAGCTATAGCCACAGCTACAGTCATATCTACAGCCACAGCTATAGCCACAGCCACAGTCATATCTACAGCCATAGCTACAGCTACAGCCACAGCCACAGCCACAGTCATATCTACAGCCCTAGCTACAGCTACAGCCACAGCCACAGCCACAGCTACAGTCATAGCTACAGCCACAGCTACAGCCACAGTCTCATATCTACAGCCAAAGCTACAGCTACACGCACAGCCACAGCCACAGTCATATCTACAGCCATAGCTACAGCTTACAGCCACAACCACAGCTACAGTCATATCTTACAAACCACAGCTTACAGCCACACAGTCATATCTACAGCCATAGCTACAATACATGCTAGCAGC
>NC_036860.1:51391512-51403841 GCF_002910315.2 Salvelinus sp. IW2-2015 | reverse complement strand
CTGTAGCTGTGGCTGTAGATATGACTGTAGCTGTGGCTGTAGCTGTGGTTGTAGCTCTAGCTATGTCTGTAGATATGACTGTAGCTGTGGCTGTGGCTGTAGATATGACTAGCTGTGGCTGTATCTGTGGCTGTAGATATGACTGTAGCTGTGGCTGTAGATATGACTGTGGCTGTGGCTGTGGCTGTAGATATGACTGTAGCTGTGGCTGTAGCTGAGGCTGTGGCTGTTGCTGTGGCTGTACAGGCCACTAGGACTGCAGTGCTGTATTGCAGGATCCAAGTTGTCATGGCTCTAAGAGCTCACTCCTCCCTCTATACAGAAGCAACTCATTCTCATCCTTGTAACCTATTTTTGTCAATACAATGGGCAGAATTTTGTGTCAATTAAATTGGGTAGATTGATACATTATTTGATTGGATGACAGTTTGAATTGCATATGTAGTTGTATGATTAGACTTTTTATTCTTTGATAAATCCTCCATATGGAACTATTTCTCTACCTGTAAATTACACTTTGAATAACCTCGAAGTTGTGTGTCTCAATAGAGTATGAAGTCAGAATGAATTTTCATCCCATCCACATATAAATATTAGTACAGTCGAGTTGGGATGTTTTATGGTGGCACTGTGGCACTGTCATTTTTAGCCAAAGCAATCTTAAGCTTTTGAAACATTAAAAGCGCAGTGCAGTCAAAAACGTGATTTCCCTGTGTTTTATATATATTTCTATGAGGTTGGAATAATTCTGTAAATTGTGAAAATGATGATAATGCCCTTTTAGTGTAAGAGCTGTTTGAAAAGGTACAGTAAGGTACTTAATTGTTTTCCAGAAATTATTTGATATCGAGGTCAAAATGGCTGCAATGGACCTTTAAGGTATGCCTATTGCTGTAATATTTAACAGAGCTGTCTGCTGACACAACATGGTAGAGCTCTCTCTCTCTCTCTCCCTGTCTCTCTCTCTCTCTCTCTCTGTGCCTGCTGAAACAGCTGAGCTGCCATTGAGTCCCTGGCTGAACCCTAGTGATGCCGCTCAGAGGAACACAACCGCTGGAGGGGGAACGCGGAACTCTTTTAGAGCATTTGCATTACATGTAAATCCATCATCCCAACAGTAGGCAATTCCCAAGAGGGTCCAAATTGGCCAAACTAAACAAATGAATGGGATAAAGAAAACCCAGTGGTTGACATTATAGCCACTGCTACCAGAGGGCTGTGGGTGCAGCGTGGAGGATGGAGGGGAGGAGGGGTATGTGGAATAGGAGGGGTGAGAGGGAAGCTCATGCCCTCCAGTGTTGTGATTTTCAGAGACACTGTAGGTTGACTTGTCCATGAAGTAGTCCTGACCTGTTATGTCCTTGCCCTCGTAGCGGATGACCTTGTTCTGCAGCCTCAGTGGCCTGTATGTGTGTGTGTGCTTGCGTGTGTGTGTGCACATCTCCTCCCCTCTCTCTCCTCTCCCTCCTGTCCTCTCTCTCCTCCTTCTCCTGTCCTCTCTCTCCTCTCCCCCCTGTCCTCTCGCTCCTCCCTCTCCTGTCCTCTCGCTCCTCCCTCTCCTGTCCTCTCTCTCCTCCCTCTCCTGCTTCCGTCTCCCCTCTCCTGTTCTCCTCTCTCCCTCTCTGTCTTTCTCTCTCCTCCCTCTCCTGTCCTCCTCCGTCTCCCTCTCCTGTCTCCTCTCCTCCTGTCACCTCTCTCCTGTCCTCTTCCCCTCCCTCTCTGTCCTCTCTCTCCTCCTCTCTCCGTTCCCTCCCTCCTCCCTCTCCTGTTTCTTCTCCTCCCTCTCTGTCCTCCTCTCCTCTCTCCTGTCCCTCTCTTTCCTCTCTCTCTCTCCTCCTCTCTCCTGTCCTCTCTCGTCCTCCCCTCTCCTGTCCTTCTTCCCTCTCTCCTCCTCTCCTCTCGCTCTCCATCTCCTGTCCTCTAACCTCCCTCTCCTCTCGCATCTGCTCTCTCCCCCTCTTTGTCACTCTCCCTCCTCCCTCTCTCTCCTCTCTTTCCTCTTCTCCCTCTCCTCGCTGTCTCTCTCCGCTCTGTCCTCTCTCTGCCTCCCTCTTCCTCTCTCTCTCCCTCCTCTCCTGTCTCTCTCCTTCTCTCCTGTCCTCTCTCTCCATCTCTCTCCTCGTCTCTCTCTCCTCCCTCTCCTCCTTCTCTCAACTCCTCTCAATGTCCTCTCTCCTGTCCTCCCCGTCGTCCTGCTCGCTCCTCCCTCCTGTCTCCTCTCTCCTCCCTACCTGTCTCCTCTGCTCCCCTCTCCTTCCTCCCCTCTCCTCCCTCTCCTGTCCTCTCTCTCTCCTCTCTGTCCTCTCTCCAACTCTCTCTAGTCCTCTCTCCTGTCCTCTCTTTCCTGTCCTCTCTCTCCTCTCCCTCTCCGTATCTCCTCTGTCTCTCCTCCCTCCTCTCTCCTGTCCTCTCTCAACTCTCTCTCCTGTCCTCTTCTTATGTCTCAACTCTCTCTCCTGTCCCCTCTTCTCCCTGTCCCTCACGCTTCCTCAACTCTCTCGTCTCTGTCTCCTCCTCTCTTTCAGTGGGTGTTCAGTCCGTATCCTTCTAGTGCTTATAAAGTCTACAGACAGAGCAGCTCTTCGTCTCATTCCTCGTCCTTCTGTGTTTTCTCAACTCGTCCTCACTGCTTTCCTTCCTATCTCTAGTCCCTCTCAATCTACTATCTCTTCATCGCCCGGTGAAACTCTTAACTCTCCTCACTGTCCCATGTTTCCTTCTCTTATAACGATACTCTTCACGTCTAGGCTCCTGACTACTTGCTCAGGATGCTCTAGTTATCTCTGCTCCTTGCTTGTTACTTCCCAATTTGCTCTCTATTCTTCTCCTGCTTCTGTATCTCCTCGTCGTACGCTATCCTTTCTCTCATCTTTGTTCCTCATGTCGTGTGTTTTTTTTTCTGTCTCCCCTAACTCTGTCTGTTGTCCTCTATCTTTCTTCTCTATCTTGTTGCTCGTCTCCTCTTCGGCTGTCCTGCTGTCCCTACCTCTCATCTGATGTTCGTCCTTTAGCTTTCGGCCTAGAGCCAAGGCTCCTGTCCATCGGTACTCTCCTCTCACTCTTTCTGCTTAATTTTTTAGCGAGTCATCCTTCATTACTGTATTTACTCTTCTCTGTTCGGTGAGTCTGTACTCCTCACGTGCTTAACTCAGTCTCGCTGTCCTTGCTCTGCTCGTCTCAATCTGTCCGCTTCACCCGAAGTTTGTATCTACTACCTCCTTCCTAGTTCCATCAATCCACCCCTCTATCACCTGTCCTCTGTCGATCTTCGTCCAGTATCATATTCTTTCTTCTCAAATCTATCTTCTGCGTCCTTCCTCTAAAGGCTCACGTCTTCCTTCCAATCACTCAGATTGCCTGTTCGGGCTCCTGCTCGGTCATGACCACCCAACATCACCTGCCACCACTTCAGCGCACTCACTTTCTTGAACAAGTGTAGCCTGTCGCGCCCTAGGTGGTGCCGTCGAATATTGTGTGTAGTCTCTATGTGGAAGTTCTCCTCGCCCAGCTTAGCGGCTCCACCGTCTGATATGTTTTACCTGCTCGGGAGCGCACAAACCTCCTCTCGATGTTTTCAATCTTTAGGAGCGCACGTGTTAGCTATTGGCATCCATACTGATTCGGTTATATTGAGTCTCTCAACCTCTCTCTTCCTCCTCTCGCGTCGCAGCTCAACATCCTCTCCTCTTTTTGTCTCCCTATCCTCCCTGGTCCTCCAGTATTCTGGCTCGAAGTCTCCTGCTCTCTGTTCACTCCTCCCGTCTCTTTTCCTTCTGGGGGGGCTGGCTTTCTACTCGCTTCTTTAACTCAGGTTCTTTCCTCTCACCTTTATGGGAAATTCCATATCTCTTTCTCCTTCATGAGCGTTTGGCTGGTGTTCACGGTTGTGTTTGTGTGTGTGTGTGTGTGTGTGTGTGTGTGTGTGTGTGTGTGTGTGTGTGTGTGTTGTTTTGAAGCCATAGGCCGGAGATATGAATGTGGGGCTGGTTGTGTGGCTGTACAGGCCACTAGGACTGCAGTGCTGTATTGCAGGATCCAAGTTGTCATGGCTCTAAGAGCTCACTCTTCCCTCTATACACTCTTAGAAAAAAGGGTTCCAAAAGGCTTCTACGGCTGTCCCCATAGGAGAACCCTTTTTGGTTCCAAGTACAGATGTAGGATCTTAATTCGATCACCCTTTTGTTTCCCTGTACAGCAGGAAATGCTAACTTGTAGTGTATTTAAGGTTTAAAAAGGCTTCTAAAGTWGGTAAATAGACTTTAAAATGTCAGACTTGATTTGCTCTAATGAAAAATGTATCCCCCTACAACAAATGTCCATTAATTATAATCCACATAATAATGCAAAATTGCTGTTGCTGCAGGACTCTTTTCCTGCTGTAGCAAACTGGCACAAATTAAGATCCTACATCTGTAGAACCCTATTTTGGTTCAATGTTCAATTGTTATCTAAGAGTGTATAGTAGCAACTCATCCTCTGCCCTCTTCTGCTTTGAGCTTTTTGTTCCAAACTCCATTCAGACTTCATTGTTCTTTGTAAGCAAAGTCTGTCCATTCAAATTCAATGGGCAGAATTTTGTCTCAATTTAATTGGGTAGTGTGTGTATGTGTGTGTGTTGTTTGGAGCCTGGCCGAGATATATTTTTGTTCCATCTAAATGTGACTCATAACGGACAGCTCTCCACTGATACCCCCCAGTCCRCCTCTCTTCCTCTCATCCTCACCCACTCTTTCTCTGTCTTTTCCTTTCTACTGTATCTCCCCACCCATTTTTTCAGTCACACTCCCTCTGTCTCCCTTGTTCTATCCCTCTCTTGCTTTCACTCTCCTCCTTTCTCACCCCCTGTTCTCCTCGCTTTCCTCGGCTTGATAAATCTGATGCTAAATTTAGAGGCATTTCTTCTCGCCAGAAAGACATTACCGGCTCTCAGAGAGGGAGTAATGTATTTTTAGATGAAGGTATGAACTTGCTGAACGTGCTGCCAGCCTTAAGTTTAAGCAAAGGTAAATGCAGACTTATCCTGCTCCATTTACACGAACAATTAGGCCTAATCTCCTTCTGAGACTCGATACCTCCGCCTAGGTATACTGAACATTAAACCCTGTAATACCTTGTACTTGGCAAGACATGGGTGATGACATGCAGTAATGCTGATACATCTCATAATGCCGTCTATCTTACTTGCCCCCAAATGAAATATCTCTGAAAAGGGGCACATCCAAATTGACAGAGATTTCTTTGACCGTATTTGAGTTAGTGTGCCATCACTATGTAAAGTAGGGCTGTGCTACATAAGACTATGCAGACTCGTCTGGCCCAGTTTCTAATGAAATACCCCTCCGACTGGAATTACTCTCTAAATCTGCTTGGAGTGCTTTTACTCCTTCATCTTCATTAGTATATTTTGATAATACTGGGTAAAACTCCATACGCTGGGTAGAACTTCATATACTAGGTAGAACTTCATATACTGGGTAAATCCCCATATGCTGGGTAGAACTTCATATGCTGGGTAGAACTTCATATACTGGGTAAATCTCCATATGCTGGGTAGAACTTCATATGCTGGGTAGAACTTCATATACTGGGTAAATCTCCATATGCTGGGTATAACTTCATAAGCTGGGTAGAACTTCATATACTGGGTAGATCTCCATACGCTGGGTAGTGGGTAGATCTCCATACGGTGGGTAGATCTCCATACGGTGGGTAGGTCTCCATACGTTGGGTAGATCTCCATACGGTGGATAGATCTCCATACGGTGGGTAGATCTCCATACGGTGGGTAGATCTCCATACGGTGGGTAGATCTCCATACGGTGGGTAGATCTCCATATGGTGGGTAGATCTCCATACGGTGGGTAGATCTCCATACGGTGGGTAGATCTCCATACGGTGGGTAGATCTCCATACGGTGGGTAGATCTCCATACGCGTGGGTAATTCTCCATACGGTGGGCTAGGTCTCCATTAACTTGGGTTAGACATCTCATCACGGTGGGAGTCATAGTGACTTCTCCAATACGGTGGGTAGATTCTCATACGGGGTAAGATCCTCCATACGGGTGGATAGAATCCTCTCCAGTACGTGGGTAGACATCTCCATACGGTGGGTAGACTCGCATACGGTGGGTAGATCTCCCCATAAGGCTGGGATAGATCTTTCAACGCGGATCTCCATACTTGGGTAGATCTCCATACGGTGGTAGATTCCGATTACGGTGGTAGATCTCATATGCTGGGTAGATCTCCAACGGTGGATTAATCTCCATACGGTGGGTATTACTCCATATGGTGGGTAGATCTCATACGTGGGTAGATTCTTACCAGTGGTAGATCCAACGGTTCCATTACGTGGGTAGATCTCCATATGTGGTACTGATCTCTCATGGATAGATCCTCGGGGTAAGATCGTTGCCATACGGTCTACGGGGAGTCCCCTCGGAATCCATCACACAGGTGGGTGAGATCTTCACATGCAACGTGGGTAGAATCTCCATAGGTCGGTACGATCTCCATACGGTGGGTAGATCGTCTCGAGATCAGGTGGGTAGATCTCCGATATCGCTGGTAGGTCTCGGGGAGGTAGATCTCAATACGTGTGGTAAATCTCCATACGTCGGGGTAGATCTCCATTAGCGGTGGGTAGATCTCCATACGGTGGAGCTAGATCTCGCATATGGGAGTCTCTCGGTGGAGATCTCCATACGGTGTGGGTAAGATCTCCATACGGTGGGTAGATTCATACGGGTATCATACCGTGGGTTAGATCTCTCATACGGGGTAGGTCCATGGGTAGATTCCTTACTGTGGTAGCATCTACCATACGGTGGATGATCTTCACACAGGTGGGTCTCCAACGTGGAGATCTCATATGCGTGGCGTAGATCTCCATACTGGTGGCGTAGATCTCCATATGCGCGTAGATCTCAACGGTGGGATAGCCATCGTGTATCCATAGGTGAGGTAGATCTCTACGTTGGTAATTCACACTAGTGGAGCTCGCATGTGGCTATGCTGAATCTCCATACTGCGCTATCGGGTGTAGATCCTACGCTAGTCTACCAACGTGGCGGCTCATAGGGTAATCTCCATACGGTGGTGCATCTCCATGCGGGTGGGAGATCTCCCATATGGCTGGGTAGATCTCCATATCGTGGGTAGATCTCCATACGGTGGGTAGATGCTCCATACGGTGCTCCAAGGTGGGTAGATCGTCCATTACGGTGGGTAGATCTCCCGGGTAGACCAGATTAGACTCCCATCGTGGGTAGATCTCCATACGGTGGAGTCTCCAGTGGTAGATCTCCATATGGTTACTCATGCTTGGGTATGGAAATCTGAGCCCATATCTGGTCATTGAAGCCACGGTTTACATGAGCATTTACGGGGTGGGGGGGGGGGGAGCCAACGGTGGGAGAGGTCGGGGGATTGGGGGGGGGTAGACTCCGGGGAGGTACGGGTGCGGAGACTCGGGGGCGGGGTTGATGGGGGGGGTCACGGATGGGTAGACGGCATCAGGTGGGTGGGGGGGTAAGGTACGATATGTGGAGATTTACGTGGAGAGGGGGGGGGGGGGGGGGTACGGTGGGGGGGGATCGATAAGGTGGGTGCGGGGGGCGGGGGTCAGTAGGTGGGTAGATGCTCCTAGTGGGTGACTCAGTACACGGGCGGGGGGGGGGGGGGGGTAGGGGTCGGGTAAGGGGGGTGGTAGTTGGGGTGGGGAGGTCGGTTTTGGTGGGATAGTACGGTGGGTAAGTCGTATACGGGAGCTAGTGTGGGGGGGGGGTGGGGTAGAGGTCGGGTCTTCGTGGGTGATCCCTCGGTGGGTAGGATCAGGTCGGGGGGGGGGGTGATTGGGGGGGGATATTAGTGAGGAGCTTATACGGTTTGGGTAAGGGGTTCTGGGGTGGGGAGGTGGGGGGGGGGGGGTGCTGGTTAAGTGTGGTCTCAAGGTGACGTGAGTTACGCTGGTGCGTTTTGTTGGTTGGTGTGGAACGACGCCTTGCATCATAAGGGGGGGGGGGGGGGGGGGGAGCCGGCTATACCGAGTTGGGCAAGTGCGTGGGGGCGGGGGGAGGGGATGAAAAAAAGAGGTTTGCCGTGACAGAGGGATGCCAGTGGAACAATAGTGGTTGTGTTATCTGGGCTGAAGGAGGGGCATGTGTGTTTTTGTGTGTGTGATGAGTGTGTATGCATGTTACTGTGTGCGTGCTGAAGTTGTGTGTGTGTGTGTGTGTGTGTGTGTGGTGGGTGTGTGTGTTGTGTGTGTGTGTGTGTGTGTGTGTGGTGTGTTAGGGCGAGCGATATGGTCCAAAATATCATATCATGGCGATATGACAGTATTTTTTTTTGAATAATAAAAGTTTACATTTGCTTTTGAGTAAAAGTGTGGCAACACAACATTCTAAGTGATTTCAATGGGGTCTTTCTCCATTCTATTGTTTTATACTGTCCAATTCAACTAAAAGTTATTTCAGCACTCATTGAGATCATTCCACACTTACAGACCTTATGTCATCGCTGGAACTCCCCAACGACTCAGGAGAGCGAAGTCGAGAGTCATGCATTCTCTGAAACATGACCTGCTAAACTGAGTGCTTCTTAACACACTACTCGCTTAATCTGGAAGCCAGCCATACCAATGTGTCGGAGAAACACCATCCAACTGACAATCGTCCTCAGCTTGCAGGCGCCCGTTCCGCCACAAGGAGTCGCTAGAGCACAATGAGTCAAGGAATCCTCCGGCCAAACTGGTAGTGGCGCCTTAGCAGTGCCGTAGACCGCTGGCACCGCTCTGGAAGTCTTATGGGCCTTATTTTTAACCAAATATTTTTAACCAAATGATTTACAGCAAAGCACTTGGTGAACTGTTGCATCGATGGATTTATTTTACCTTTATTTAAGATATATAATGATATTCTAATTCTATAGTTAGAATACATAGGGGCACTTTGTATGTGTTGTTTGACATGACAACGATGAAAATGCAATGGAGTTTATGTGACACGGTAGGAACAGGGTCTACACCACATATGTCAGAGTCAAGGCCCGCGGCCACATTCCGGCCCGCGGAGAAGGTTTTTACGCCCCTGGGATGATCTTGATTTATTATTAGAACCGGCCCGCAGACCGCCAGCAAAGCCGGCAGCCCGCAGATCTTTTACACGCACCAATACTACATTCCCACAATTGCACGGTGACCACCGCAGCAGATAGGCTGCTTCATTTCAATATTTATTGGCACAGCAGTCTCAGCATCACAGTAAAATAACTTTCAGATACCATCAAAAATGGCAAAACGGAAGGTGGACACTGAGACCGGGGTTCAACAAGGTGGGAGTCGGAGTATATGTTCACGGAGTAGCTGGAAAACCTGTGGTCTTCTGTGTGGAGGAAAGGTGTGCGGTACTGAAAGAGTATAATCTGGAGCGACATATGAAACGAAACACGCGGACAAAAACAAGAATATGGACATGGAACAAAGGCTACAAAAGGCAGAGGAATTAAAACGAGGCCTCAAATCTCGACAGGCTCTGTTCAAAAAAAGCCAAATCACAAGGCCAGGCTGCTGTCAAGGCCAGTTTTATTTTGCAGAAGAGATCGCTAAATCAGCCCGGCATTTACGGAGGGATCTTCATCAAAAAACTGCATGATTAAAGTTTTGACGAAGTTGCCCAGAAAAAAGGCAACTCTTTTTAAATGTGAGTCTGAGCAGAAAACACCATTGCCGAGAGAGTAGACCAGTTGTCCATCAATCTAAAAGCAGCTTGTGAAAAAGGGAAAAGAATTTCATTGCATATTCCTGGCTGTGGATGAGAGCACCGACATTTCTGACAGTTGCCCAGTTGTCAATTTTCATCCGCGAGTGGACTCCAGCCTAAGCGTGACAGAGGAGTTTTTGCTTACGTCCTATGCATGGCCACAACTACGGGCATGATTTGTATGAAGAGGTGTCAAGATGTGTAAATGAGATGAGCTGCCTTGGGAAAAAACTCTGGGTTGACAACCGACGGAGCACCTGCGATGTGTGGACACAGGAGCGGACTGGTGCGAAGATACGGGAAAAGATGCAAGAGGAAAACGCGACAGGTGAGCTGACAGCTCATTGATCATACACAGGAAGCGTTGTGCGGTAAAGCCTTGAAAATGGAGCATGTAA
Source organism: Salvelinus sp. IW2-2015 (assembly GCF_002910315.2). Taxonomy (NCBI): domain Eukaryota; kingdom Metazoa; phylum Chordata; class Actinopteri; order Salmoniformes; family Salmonidae; genus Salvelinus; species Salvelinus sp. IW2-2015. The sequence goes on along the minus strand of NC_036860.1, from coordinate 51,393,680 downwards.
TGAGCATCATCACGCGCACAGTTAACTTTATCAGAGCCAAAGGTTTGAATCACCGCCAGTTCAAGGCATTTCTGACGGAGTTAGAAACGGAGCATGGTGGATTTGCCTTATCACACAAGAGGTGCGATGGCAAGCCAGCGGAAAGGTGCTTCAAAGATGTTTCGAGCTTCGTGAGGAGATTTGTCTGTTCTTGGACAGCCAAAAGGGAAAACACAACACAACTCCGAGACGAAATGTTTCTGTGTTGAAATGGCTTTTCTGTGTGGACATTACGAGTCATCTTGAATGCAATGAACTTGCAAGCTGCCAGGGTCGGGATCATGTCATCTCTGATAATGTACAGTACAGTGAAGGCATTTAAACCAAACTGACTCTGTGGAGACGGCAGATGCGAAAGAAAATTTGAGCCACTTTCCCAGCTGCCAGGACCATGAAAGAGAAGCTCTCTACCAGTGCTTTCCCGAGCGCACGTTGGCTGATAAAATAGGTGATGCTGCCGCTGACTTTCGACGCCATTTGCTGACTTTGAAGCACAAAAAAAGCAGGTTGGAACTGCTCGGTAACCCATTTGCTGTTGACGTGGATAAGCTCACCACCAAACCTCCAAATGAGTTGATTGACCTCCAATGCAATGCATGCACTGAGGCAAAATATGCGGCCAGTGGGTGCTGCGGAGTTCGCCCGTTTCCCTCCCCGACTACAATGCCCCAGCTGCGCATCCAGGCTGCTTCAAACGTGTCTATGTTTGGCAGCAACATACCTGTGTGAACAACTGTTTTCTTTGATGAACCTGAACAAACATCACACAGAAGTCGACTTACTGCTGAACACCTCCACTCAATTTGAGGATTTCCTCAGCTCAGAGCCTTACCCCGAACATTGATGAACTTGTGGAAAAGATTGGGAACACCACCAAGGTATCACCCTCAACCTCAAACAAGGTGAACATTACTGTGCAATCACATATTTAGAGTTTTACTCAGTTCAAGTTTAAAAGTTAAAGTTTAATATTTGTTTTCACTGCATGTTACTTCTCCTTAAACAAAGTTTTGTTTTTGATTAATAGATTTTTGCACTTTATTTTATGTATTTCAATCCAATTATATTTTAAAATATTTGCAGTTGAGTGGATGATAGAAAATTGCTATTATTGTTTTTTTCTTTGAAGTTAATTTAGCCACTTTTGCTAAAATAGAAAATATAGGCTACTGATGGTGCCTGTATACCGGTTTCTTTCGATTTAATGTTCATGTTATGGGGATTTATTATATAAAGGAAATTGTCTTTGTGTCTGTTGAAAATTAAAAGATTACTGACGAGCCAAAGAAAATATTGCTTTATTTATCTGATCATATTGGAATTATTTGTTAGGTTTTCACGTAGGTTCAATTAGGTTCACTAGACTATATGCGTCATTTAAAAATTTTCAATGAACATTCGAACAGTCCGGCCTCGGCTTGTAGCTAAATTTTTTATTTGGCCCTCCGTCCATTTGACTTTGACAACCCTGGTTCTACACATAACTGGTATTATCAGCTGTTATAGTTAATTACGTTGCTCGGAACTCAGTACCTCTCAGTACCGCTAGCGAGCGATTATAATGAGCAAATTAGCATTAGCGGCCCAACTTGCTAAGAAAATACAAACTAGCTGTTTGCCGATGTAAGAAAACACAAAACTAATAGTTGTAATTATAGAACCTAGTGATTTATATTAAGAAGCAAAAGTTGGAAAAACAGATCGTTATCATCAAATAGTGTTGCATGTGCTGCATTGACCATAGACGGATACGCAAGTGTCTCGTGGTTGAGGAACATCACAGGGCACTCTTTGAGTGACAGGGGCGGGCTAAGTCTTGTGGAAAGTGGCTTGGAGAAACATGACTCAAGTGAGCAAAGATAAACTATAAAAATGGACGTTACACATGGCTATCACATTTAACAAAACAAAGAGTCAAATACCGTTATAGAAGGTAAAGTAAAAACCCAAACCGCGTCTGCGCATCAATACCGTTAGTATCAGAAAATATTGTATACCGCCCAGCCTAGTGTGCGTGCTTAAGTGGTGGTTAGGCAGCCAGGGCCAGATAAACAGCTCAGCCTTAAGCTAGCTGGGAGAGCTGCACACGGAAGTGGAGATCAAAAGTGATGATCTCTTCTCCTTTGGGG
>NC_036860.1:51388374-51390589 GCF_002910315.2 Salvelinus sp. IW2-2015 | reverse complement strand
TATACCAGTTGTTTTAGAGGCAATACTTGAGATCGATGAAAAAAAGAGGTTTCCGTGACAGAGGGATCCAGTGGAACAATAGTGGTTGTGTTATGGGCTGAAGGAGGGCATGGTGTTTTTTGTGTGTGTGAGTGAGTGTGTATGCATGTGTACGTGTGCGTGCTGAAGTGTGTGTGGTGTGGTGTTGTGTGTGTGTGTGTGTGTGTGTGTGTGTGTGTGTGTGTGTGTTAGGGCTGAGCGATATGGTCAAAATATCATATCATGGCGATATGACAGTATTTTGTTTTTGAATAATAAAAGTTTTACATTTGCTTTTGAGTAAAAGTGTGGCAACACATACATTCTAAGTGATTTCAATGGGTCTTTCTCCATTCTGATTGTTTTATACTGTCCAATTCAACTAAAAGTTATTTTCAGCACTCATTTGAGATCATTTCCACACTTACAGACCTTATGTCATCGCTGGAACTCCCCAACGGACTCAGGAGAGGCGAAGGTCGAGAGTCATGCATTCTCTGAAACATGACCTGCTAAACTGAGCTGCTTCTTAACACACTACTCGCTTAATCTGGAAGCCAGCCATACCAATGTGTCGGAGGAAACACCATCCAACTGACAATCGTCCTCAGCTTGCAGGCGCCCGTTCCGCCACAAGGAGTCGCTAGAGCACAATGAGTCAAGGAAATCCTCCGGCCAAACTGTAGTGGCGCCTTAGCAGTGCCTTAGACCGCTGCACCGCTCTGGAGGTCTTATGGGCCTTATTTTTAACCAAATATTTTTAACCAAATGATTTACAGCAAAGCACTTGGGTGAACTGTTGGCATCATGGATATTTATTTTACCTTTATTTAAGATATATAATGATTATTCTAATTCTATYGTTAGAATACAATAGGGGGCACTTTGTATAGTGTTGTTTGACATGACAACGAATGAAAATGCAATGGAGTTATTGTGACAGGGTAGGAACAGGGTCTACACCATAACTGGTATTATCAGGCTGTATAGTTAATTACGTTTGCTCGGACTCAGTACCTCAGTACCGCTAGCGAGCGATTAGAATGAGCAATTAGCATTAGCGGCCCAACTTGCTAAGAAAATACAAACTAGCTGTTTGCAGATGTAAGAAACACAAACTAATAGTGTAATTATAGAACGCTAGTGGATTTATATTAAGAAGCAAAAGTGAAAACAGCATCGTTATCATCAAATAGTGTTGCATGTGCTGCATTGACCATGRAGACTGAACGCAAGTGTCTCGTGGTTGAGGAACATCACATGCACTCTTTGAGTGACAGGGGGCGGGGCTAAGTCTGTGGAAAGTGGCTTGGAGAGAGATGACTCAAGTAGCAAAGTAAACTATAAAAATGGACGTTACACATGGCATATCACATTTAACAAAACAAASAGTCAAATACCGTTATAGAAGGTAAAGTAAAAACCCAAACCGGTCCGCGCATCAATACCGGTATATCATAAAATATTGTATACCGCCCAGCCTTAGTGTGCGTGCTTAAGTGTGTGTTAGGCAGCCAGGGCCAGAAACAGCTCAGCCTTAGAGCTAGCTGGGAGAGCTGCACACGTAGTGGAGATCAAAGTGATGGCCAGTGCAGCTGAACTAACAACAACAGGCATGCCTTTAGGAATGGGTCTAAACACACATGTAGGAAACAAGAATTTGTAACGCACATATTTGTCCATACATGTTTTTGTTCTCATTCCCTATTAATCCTTAAGGCTTCTGACACACATCACAGGGTATGCACACTGCTGAGCTATCTAGCAAGGTGCAAAAAACACAGGAAACCACTGTTCACTGTTTTTTATTTTCTGTACAGTTGATACAGTTGGAGGCTTAAACAGCTCCTTTATCTTTATACTAAAGCACTTCATGGTTCTAGTGAGGCTTCCCCTGCCCTCTATACACTGTATATTATCCATGGGGTGATTCAGTGTACATTACTCACCCTCCTCTCTATAGCAGCTCTGGCAGCTGGGTAATGGCCTGTGTACTGTAGAAGACTGGCCTCTCTCTCTCTCTCTCTCTCTCTCTCTCTCTCTCTCTCTCTCTCTCTCTCTCTCTCTCTCTCTCTCTCTCTCTCTCTCTCTCCAGGTTCATTTCTCTGTAGGTGGTGGCTTTGTTATGGAAGGTTTGGGAATCGCTTTCTTTTAGGTGATTGTAGAATTTAACAGCTATTTTCTAGATTTGGATAAT
>NC_036860.1:51362205-51388195 GCF_002910315.2 Salvelinus sp. IW2-2015 | reverse complement strand
TCTTCTCACTGTCTCAGTCTCTCTCTTGCTCTCTTATCGCATCTCACTACTGTCCTAGTCTCTCTCTCTGTCCTCTATCGTCTCTATCTCTCCTCTCTCTTCTCCTCTCCTCACTGTCAGTTCTCGTCTTAGCTCTCTGTAAAATCGTCCTCACTCTGGTCTAGTCCTCTCAAATCTCTCCTCTCGTAGCTGTCTTCTCTGCTAGTTTCAATTCAAAATTCATGATTGGCTTTTAATGGCATGGAAACATATTTTAATTGCAAAAGCAAGGATAGTAATATTTAAAATAAGTAAAAACAAACAATAGCAATGAACGTAACCTTCACCAAACATTTACAAAGAAATTAGAATAAGACATTCAAATGCATTTAGTTTATGGTGATTTTTCATGTGAACAGATTATCTTTTGTTCTCATGATTAGTTGGTAAATGTGTGTGTCCTTTCCTGGTCTGTGAACCGTTTGTGTTTGTGAACCACCAGGAACCTTGCTTAGTGATAGCGGGTATCGGCCTAATTCTGCTTTGCATGCATTATTTGGTGTTTTACGTTGTACACAGAGGATATTTTTGCAGAATTCTGCATGCAGAGTCTCCATTTGGTGTTTGTCCCATTTAGTGAATTCTTGGTTGGTGTGCGAACCCCAGACCTCACAACCAAAAATGAAGGGCAATGGGTTCTATAACTGATTCAAGTATTTTTAGCCAGATCCTAATTGGTATGTCGAATTTTATGTTCCTTTTGATGGTATAGAAGGCCTTTCTTGCCTTGTCTCTCAGATTGTTCACAGCTTTGTGGAAGTTACCTGTGGCGCTGATGTTTAGGCCGAGGTATGTATAGTTTTTTGTGTGCTCTAGGGTAACAGTGTCTAGATGGAATTTGTATTCGTGGTCCTGGCAACTGGACCTTTTTTTGGAACACCGTTATTTTTGTCTTCCTGAGATTTACTGTCAGGGCTCAGGTCTGAKAGAATCTGTGCAGATGATCTAGGTGCTGCTGTAGGCCCTCCTTGGTTGGGAACAGAAGCACTGGATCATCAGCGAACAGTAAACATTTGACTTCAGATTCTAGTAGGGTGAGGCCGGGTGCTGCAGACTGTTCTAGTGTCCGCGCCAATTRGTTGATATATATGTTGAAGAGGGTTGGGCTTAATATATATAATATACAAAAGTGAAATAAACAATAAAATGAACAGTAAACATTACACTCACAGAAGTTCCAAAAGAATAAAGACATTACAAATGTCATATTATGTATATATACAGTGTTGTAACGATGTGCAAATGGTTAAAGTACAAAAGTGAAAATAAATTAACATAAATATAGGTTGTATTTACAATAGTGTTTATTCTTCACTGGTTGACCTTTTCTTGTGGCAACAGGTCACAAATATTGCTGCTGTGATGGCACACTGTGGTATTTCACCCAGTAGATATGGGAGTTTATCAGAATCGGGTTTGTTTTCTAATTCTTTATGGATCTGTGTAATCTGAGTGAAATATGTGTCTCTAATATGGTCATACATTTGGCAGGAGGTTAGGAAGTGCAGCTCAGTTTCCACCTCATTTTGTAGGCAGTGTGCACATAGCCTGTCTTCTCTTTCTTTCTCTCTGCACATCATCCTGTTCACATTGGAACGTCTATCCTTCCTTAGCATCCTGGCTTCTCCCTTCTGTTTATTTAGGGGACAGTTTTATCTCCATCTCTTCATTGAAAGACTCAATCATGGACACTCTTACTGACAGTTGTGGTGCTTCGCGTGATGTATTGTTGTCTCTACCTTCTTGCCTTTGTGCTGTTGTCTGTGCCCAATAATGTTTGTACCATGTTTTGTGCTGCTACCATGTTGTGCTGCTGCCATGTTGTGTTGCTACCAAGTTGTTGTAATGTGGTGTTGGTACCATGCTGTGTTGTGATGTGTTGTTGCCATGCTATGTTGTTGTGTTAGGTCTCGCTTTATGTAGTGTTGTGATTTCTCTCTCGTGGTGATGTGTGTTTTGTTCTATTTTTCATTTATTTTTATCCCAGCCCCCATCCCTGCAAGAGGCCTTTTGGTAGTCGATCATTGTAAATAAGAATTTGTTCTTAACTGATGTGCCTAGTTAAATAAAGGTTAAATAAAAAATAAATCAAATGAAAAACTAAAGGGAGGGGGAGATGTGAATCCTCCTCCTCCCTCTTTCTCCTCACTGGAAGCAGCAGCACATGATGGCMCCACCACTCCATCACGCCATGCGCTTCAGGAAGGAGGAAGGACGTTGTAAAGAGTAATTAGTTTGCCATTAAGATTAAGAGTGCAATTATCTGCTATATTCAACAACACTTAAGGTACCTTTAAGTAAACAGCGTGGGCCCTGAGGAAGGAAACCCTTGTGTGTGTTAGCCTAGGCTAAGCCTTCCATTGGACTGTGTTTGACTGGAACACTGTGTTTATTCTCTAAGAGGCTATTCTCATTGACGAACATTCAAGGAGAGGCAGCACAAAGAGATTTCAATTGACATAATATGTGCATAAAGCTTTCAATTTACAGTACAATTTACAGCTTTACCTTTCGTTGTGGCTGGCAACTTAACATTCTTGCTCTGCAGTTCCAAATGTAGCGTATATACCAGTATCACAGTACAGCCACCAACTAGCCAGTAAGTTTGCAAACTAATTGCTCAACAATATTAATTTTGGGGGTGGGTAAATGTAGTTGTACCTGAACCCAACACTTTCTCACTGAAGCATACTTAGCAGAAATCCAATGGCACACTCTGATAATAAACATATATGCATTGCAAGCATATGTGGCTCTGGACAGTTGGCTCACAGTGGTAAGGTGCTGAGTTCCTGTGGTTTAAGTTCAAATCCCTCATGGAGCGCCCAAAAAATATTTGCAATGTGGACTCATTTTATTGCGGTATTGTGTTTTGAAGAAAAGTGCAATCATCACCTTGAAAATGACAACTCGGAGCTCAATTCAATCCAACCCGCATTGCAGCACTTACACATTAGCTCTTTTTTCCAATGGTCAAATGAACTCACAGATTGGTCTACTACCATAGCGACACCTCTCAAAGTGTGTGGGCACGGGATTAATATTGAAAATGAAGGCTCAAAAATAAAAAGATACCTTCCTCATGTGGGATTAGAACTCACAACCATTGAACTATGAGCCAATTGTCTTAGTGAACTGGTCATAATGATCGGGGGGGAAAAACACAAGGATTTGACATGACCACCATTGTCATCTATTGCTCGTTACGATGGATGTAGCTACGAATATAAACGTATAATCCTCATAGCCTACATGTTTTTTTCTTCGTAAAAGCACATAGATGTGTATGAAATTGTTATCAAAAACTTTGAATTTGGTCATATGCCGAAATGTGCCTTAAGGCATTTTGAATTTTGTGTAACGTCAGAAGTCGAGTCAAGGAAGCGTCATGCAAAATATATTGGCACACTCCCCTTACCAAGACCATTGCCAAATAAGGTGAGGTGTCACCTGCTTTTATAGTAAACTTTGAGGTGGTACCACCCAGCACATCTAGAAAGGAGTGTATTTCATACCAAACCKCSCCCTTGAGATGACGTAGAAGGTCATCATCCCCATTTCAATGGTAGAGTTGAACCGCTAGGGCCAAAAAGAGCTAGACTTACTACTAAAAGACCATAACATATTACTCTGGCAACGAACTGTCAAAATGAAGACCAGAATTGATGTGTTTCACTATAAATAAGTCTAAAACATCTGGTTTTATATTAATATCATGCCATCATTATGAGCTCAGTGGTGTAAAGTACCTAAGTAAAAATACTTGAAAATACTACTGAAGTAGTTTTTTGGGGTATCTGTACTTTACTCTACAATTTATATTTTTGACTAATTGTACTTTTACTTCACTACATTCCTGAATAAAATGTTGTACTTTTTACTCCATTAATTTCCCCTGAGACCCAAAAGTACTGGTTACTTGTAAATTATGTTTAAGTGTTGGAGCGTGCCCCTAGCTATCCGTAAATTTAAAAAACAAGAAAATGGTGCCATCTGGTTTGCTTAATATAAGGAATTTGAAATGGTTTACACTTACTTTTGATACTTAAGTATTTAAAACCAAATACTTTTAGACTTTTACTCAAGTAGTATTTTACTGGGTGACTTTCACTTTTACTTGAGTCACTTTCTTTTAAGGTATCTTTACTTTTACTCAAGTATGACAATTGGGTACTTTTTCCCCCAATGTATGAGCTAAACGCAAAATTGCGACTGAAAACATTGATAATTCCCCTGCTGAGTTGATCAGATCTTGCTGGCTGCTTCTTGCCTAGATGGTGGCTCAGATCAGCCAAAGGGTGGAAAACACTGTTGAGCATTCCCTTTTTTTTTAAAGATACAGTGACAATTTCAGAATGTGTCAGGCTGTTACCTCAATTTCAGGTGAAAACTCAATAAAACAAGTCACAAATATAATGAAAATGTTTATACATTTCAGCTGTTTCAAAAACATTGCTCTGCTATTAGTATTTTTATTGTGTGAATGTGGGACTCAAAGAGACAATTCTGTTTACACTGCCCTGCTTCGAGTGGGGCAACTGTTGGGCAAGTGTCGCGCATAGGGTAGCACAATTTTGGGAACTTTCAATAAATTCACTGGTTTTCCCAAAATCCCAGTTGGAGGATTCCCGGAATCAGGAGGGAATAAGCATACATTCTGGAATCCTCCTACCAGGATTTCTGGAAAACCAGGAAATGATTGAAAGTTAGTTGTGGGCGTCCTCCAGAGGTAGCGTTCGAGATGTGAGAAATACGCAAGTTTACATTACAGTAATGTCTCTCGCYAATCGATACCTCTCGAGAATCTCTCTAAATTCTCCTTAATTCTCGTCAATGAGAATAGACCCGAAGGCAGGCTGTTGCCCAGTGTGTGAACTCTTGCCTTCCCTAAGAAAATGTGTGCTTCTCTCTCTCCTCTCCCTTACCCCAAGCATGAGGTTTGCTGCTCAGGCATAATTGCCGGCTTAATTAACAATCAGTTAGACCAACTGATTAATTAGTCTGGCTGAGCTTCTTTGTACTCGGGCTTCTGAGAATTCACACTGTTTGATGGATGAGCTGGCTACCGGTCTCCATCACTCTGGATAAACCTATCTGGCTGCCTTGTCTTCCCCCCACCTCCCCACACAGGCAACAGCACCAGCCACTCTGCTCTTGGTAACCCTCTTCACTTTAGTATTAAGCACAACACTTCCTATTCTCTTTGTGATCACATGCGCTATCTGGAGATCCAAGGATGTCGAACATGCTGTCTCTAACTGGAGTGAACACCTGATTTGAGCCCAGTACTGTACGTGTTGCTGGATGTGCATACAGAGATACTACACTAGGGTAGCGAAACCAGCTCAGAGGGTGAAGAGAAGTGTCCTCATCTTGCATCAATCGCAGGGATAAGGAGTGTTGTGGAGCAAACAAACTGCACCACCATGAATGTAAAAAAGTAGCTTTAAGAAGGATCTGTGTGTGTAAACCCCTACAACGCCTCCAGTACTCTCACCATCTCCCCACATTTAAAACGATGACTTATCTTACMACGGCTCTAACTTATGGCTGTAAATTGACTTGGTGGGAGCACTGTAATCAGAAACTCTGGGCAGCTAGCTGCTAGCTTAACACAACTAGTCTCCCGGGTGGCGCAGTGGTCTAGGGCACTGCACRGCAGTGCTAGCTGCGCCACCACAGTCTCTGGGTTCGCGCCCAGGCTGGGCTGGGTTCACGTCCAGGCTCTGTCGCAGCCGGCCGCAACCGGGAGATCCGTGGGGCGACGCACAATTGGCATAGCGTCGTCCGGGTTAGGGAGGGTTTGGCCGGTAGGGAGGGTTTGGCCGGTAGGGATATCCTTGTCTCAGTATGTAAAAATTTTATAAAAATGTAGGCACTCTACTGTAAGTCGCTCTGGATAAGAGCGTCTGCTAAATGACTAAAATGTAAATGTAACTACAGCCAGTTTCTCTCTCTCTTCCTCTCTTTCTCTTGCTTTTGTGAGAGACTCTACTTTTTCTAAAACAGGAGGAAGGAGGTAGAAAAGCATTGCAGGGGTCTACAGACATCAGGCTTCATCCAGATCTCAGGGTGGGGCCGCGCTGCTGGGCCGGGGAAATAAATGTCAGCTCCCCGCAGGGTGCTGTGGAAGGCAGAGCTTGGTGCCTTTGATTGGGTTTATATGCTAGTGTTAATAATCATCATTTGGTGGGTGCTTATATCTGTCCTATTTCACACATGTACAAGGGTGTTACTGGCCTCAGTGGCCTGTCGCAGCACTTATTCTCCCTGGGGCCTTAGAAAGGGGCTGGGCAGGCTAAGATGGGCAATAGAGGAGAGAGGGGAGTGGTACCTCCGTTACTGCTCATAGGCTGGAGGGAGAGGTGGAGGCGGAATGGACAGGAGGACAGGAGGCGACAGGGGGTGTGGTGTGGAGCGACCCCAGCTGGGGCTGAAGGAAGCACAGAGCTGGAGGCTTCTAACTGTAACTGCTTCCACAACCAGAGCAGGAAGTAATAAGGAGCTGCTAGCAATTGGAACCACAAAACACTGACTGCCCTTCTCTCCAACAACAAAAAAAACCTGCCAATTATGTGTTTATTCCCAAGCTCTTTGAAGGCACATGAGTCTGGGGGGGTTGGGGGTTGTGAGGCCATTACTTGTGTATTCTCAGAAGCAGGATCAGTCTATCTATCAGACTCCTTATGGTCCAGCATCTGGTCTGTCCTATTCTTTTCACTGTCCAGCACTGGAGCTGTGGTTCTAACCAAACAGAAGCCTGCTATCTATATCTGAGAGCCCTCATCACTGTAGACGGGGTCCAGGGGAGTCAGGGAGGGAAGTGGAGTAAAGGTGAAAGAGGAGGGGGAGTGGCAGAAGAAGTAGGCTGTGATTTGACTGGCCAGCCAACCAAGGCAGAGCCATGACCTCTCTCCCTACATGGGGAGCAGCACTGTGTCGCACTAATGACCCAAACGCCTGGGAAGGGAGGGAGAGGTGGGGAGAGGCAGAGAAAGGGAGAGTGGGGAGAGGGGCAGGTGGAAATTCTGCTTGGTTGATGGATGAAGGTAACGTTTCCATTGTTTCAAGTCAGCTGTTATGATGAGAGATGGAGTGCATCGATGGAGAGGGTGAAAGAGAGATGGGGGAGGAGAGAGGAGGTGGAGAGTGAAAAGAAACAAAGAGAGGGGGGACTGGCAAAGAAAGTAAGTGTAAGAGAGAGGAAGGGTTGTCTTGTTTTTATAAGTGTGTGTGTGTGTGTGTGTGTGTGTGTGTGTGTGTGTGTGGTGTGTGTGTGTGGTGTGTGTGTGTGTGTGTGTGTGTGTTGTGTGTGTGTGTGTGTGTGTGTGTGTGTGTGTGTGTGTGTGTGTGTGTGTGTGCGCGGCATGCGCGCATGTGTGTTTATGTTCTTGCGGCCTTGACTTTGTGATTTTCTGCTATTGATGTATATTATGAGGCAGATCAACATGACCTATTGTTGTAGTCATTACTACAGCGTTAGATTGAGCTCATTGTGCATTCTCCTCGACCTCTCGCAAACATTCCTAGATTAGTCTGAGCAGTCATTTAGAACCATTTTTGAATCGCAGGCAAAGCAAGATTAGTTTGATGCAGCAGGGAACCTCGGCTCTTGAAACCAATGCAGTGCTTTGCAATTGAGTGGAATGATGAACAATTTGATTTGATAAAAAAACGATGAGAGTGGAAAAATCTGGCCAAACAGAACATTTCAATGGGTCATGCACACAAAATAATTTAAACAGCTATTGTTACAATCAATGTTCCCTCTAAGCTGCGTGCGTGCATGGGCGAGCAGCTCCCCCTGGACTGCCGCGCAGAAGAAATATCAGCCCGCTAAGAGATGCACGAGATTGAACTTCACTCAACTGTTTAGTTTTCCCCTTTAGTTAACACTAGTAATGTTTCCCTTTACTGTGCGAATTGTGATCGAATCAACGCAATATTAGCCACTTTCAATGCAACATACCGAAACAAAAACGATACAAGATATTTTTTTGTATGCAGAGTGTATTGGAGTAGGATTCTTTTGCTTTGACAGGCATGACTCAGGCCCATAATATACACAGACCGGTGTGCCATAACCAATCAGAGCTGCAGTATCCCTATATGCAAATAGACCATTGCCATATATGGATCTGTGCCATTCACTTTGAACTAGGGCTGGGTGGTATACCGTTTTTTGCGATATACCGGTATTGATGCACAGACCGGTTTGGGTTTTTACTTTACCTTCTATACCGGTATTTGAATGTTTGATTTGTTAAATGTGATACACATTGTGTAAAGTCCATTTTATAGTTTACTTCGCTACTTGAGTCATCTCTCTCCACTCTCTCTATGCCGCTTTCCACACAAACCTAGCCACGCCCCCTGTCACTCAATGAGCGCATTTGATGTTCCTCAACCACGAGACACTTGCGTTCAGTCTGCATGGTCAATGCAGCACTATTGATGGAAACGATGCAGGTGTCACTTTGTTTCTTAATATAAATCTACTAGCATTCTATAAATACACTATTAGCGTGTGTTTCTTCGTTTGTATTTTTTTAGCAAGTTGCTCCTAAATCTTGTTAGCTGCTAATGCTAATCGCRAGCTAGCTAGCTAGTAAATGTACTGAGTAAGAGCAATCGTAATTAGCTATACAGCCTTATAATACCAGTGATTGTGTAGACCTAAATCAGCATGTTGTTTGTGCAATAGTGTCTTCTAAATTAAAGAGGTAAACGCAAAGCAAGAATATGTTAGGTACATGAAGTATCTAAGAGAAAACATTCAATGTAGCCAGAAATTATAGGGTCCCCTACGAAACACCTATCAACACATTAGTTCTTACCCTGTGACAATAACTCCTCCCTGACATTTTCATTCGTTGTCATGTCAAACAACGCTGTATTTAAAGTGCCCACTATTATATTCTAACTATATAATTAGAATAGACATTCTATTCCCATGATTCCAACAGTTAACCCAAGTGTTTTGTTCTAAATCTCAAGTCAAATTGCAACATTTGGTTAAAAATAAAGCCCAGATTACTTGCCCATATCGTCCAGCCCTACGTGGCAGTGTGGAAATGATCTCAAATGCAGAAATTMATGAAAATTATGACTTTTTTGGGGTTGAAGTTGAATTGAACAGTATAAAACCATCAGCATGGAGAAAGACCCACTGAAATCACTTAGAATGAATGTGTTGCCACCCTAGGGTCACGCACTAGCAAATTTAGAACTTTTATTATTAAAAAACATAAAATACCGTCATACTGTCCAATAAAAAAAAAAATACAGTGATATAATATTTTGGCCATATTGCCCAGTCCTACTTTGAACTGGACTGTGTTTACAGCATGAGTGGTCGCGAGTAGATGAGCTTGTTTTGAGATCAAAGCAATGGGGGAGTGGTTGCTTCCTACAAGAGCACAAAATGGTTGCATTTATAGCCATCTATGAAAAGAAAGTCAGGCAAATAGCTTTTTTTTGTGTAAGAGGGCTGTGTTGTATTTTGGGGCAGAGTTATACTTTTAGACCGGCTTGAATAAGCTAAGTAGCCAATAGGTAGAGGGTATCATAATTTTTCAAAAGTCTCATGYAATGTAGGCCTACATTGAACAACACGTATTGACTGCTACTGTAGGCTGAATGATAGAACGGCTATTTCCATGTTAAAATGTTATGGGATACATTTCCTCCATTGTTTTTGATGGTAGGCCACTCTGATAGGCCTACATTATGATAAAAAATCCACAGTAGCCTACTTGGCCACTGTTATAACTGTAACTTAAAGCGGGTACAGCCTCAGTGTTCACAGTAAATGCATGCCAGAAGTTACACGGAATTTTCACAACATTCAAGTTTGTGCTCAGAAGACCTGAAATTTGCTCAGTGGCGAAAACAATGTGAGGGAACATTGGTTACAACCTTTTTTTTATTGTTTATTTCACAGTTATTTAACCAGGTAMGCTAGTTGAGAACACGTTCTCATTTACAACTGCAACCTGGCCAAGATAAAGCACAGCAGTTCGAGACATACAACAACACAGAGTTACACATGGAATAAACAAATATACAGTCAATAATACAGTAGAACATTTTTAAATCTATATACAGTGAGTGCAAATGGTCAGAGGCTTGCCATGGTCAGGTCCGCTGCTTAACTGCTTGCTAGGAAAAACTCCCATGAAAGGCCAAAACCGAGGAAGAAACCTAGAGAGGAACCAGGCTATGAGGGGTGGCCAGTCCTATTCTGGCTGTGCCGGGTGGAGATTATAACAGAACATGGCCAAGATGTTCAAATGTTCATAAATTACCAGCATGGTCAAATAATAATAATCACAGTAGTTGTCGAGGGTGCAACAAGTCAGCACCTCAGGAGTAAATGTCAGTTGGCTTTTCATAGRRGATCATTAAGAYTATCTCTACCGCTCCTGCTGTCTCTAGAGAGTTGAAAACAGCAGGTCTAGGACAGGTAGCATGTCCGGTGAACAGGTCAGGGTTCCATAGCCGCAGGCAGAACAGTTGAAACTGGAGCAGCAGCACGGCCAGGTGGACTGGGGACAGCAAGGAGTCATCATGCCAGGTAGTCCTGAGGCATGGTCCTAGGGCTCAGGTCCTCCGAGAGAAAGAAAGAAAGAAAGAGAGGATTAGAGAGAGCATACTTAAATTCACACAGGACACCGGATAAGACAGGAGAAGTACTCCAGATATAACAGACTGACCCTAGCCCCCCGACACATAAACTACTGCAGCATAAATACTGGAGGCTGGGAAAGGAGGGGTCAGGAGACACTGTGGCCCCATCCGATGATACCCCCGGACAGGGCCAAACAGGCAGGATATAACCCCACCCACTTTGCCAAAGCACAGCCCCCACACCACTAGAGGGATAACTTCAACCACCAACTTACCATCCTGAGACAAGGCCGAGTATAGCCCAAAAAGATCTCCGCCACGGCACAACCCAAGGGGGGGCGCCAACCCAGTGACTCAGCCCCTGAGTCATTCTATTTTTATCTGATAATGGAGCGAATACATTGAAGCAGCATATCAAACTGGGATAATGTTTTAGGTTACACTGGCAGGATAATGTTGTCGGTTACACTGGTGGGATAATGTGTTAGTAATGTGGAGGACATGTGGGAAGCTAAAAGGTTAGCATGCTTGCTGTTTTTAGCCAGCTAGCTAGCAAAATGCTAGCGGAGTAGCCTGCAGCCCTCAGGCAGGCACAAAACGAGGTAATGTAAAACAAAACTAAACTTTCATAACATGTAGCTATTATTTAAATATGCAGTTGGTTTTCTTTTAAATTAGCTTACAGTGGGGATGATGTTTTCAACGTGATTCTTCTTTGCCTTTTACCACAAATGGGAATACGACAACAAGAAAATCTCTGCTATCACCCCCATGTAAATGTTGCTATTTGAGATTCTAGAAATGCATGGACCGGGGAGCTATCATGTTACCAAAAGGTGCACCTTGCTGAAAAAAATCTGACTCCAACCAAGCACACACACACACACACAGTAAATGACCGAGTGATCTGTGTATCGGCCTTTACTATAGTTCAGAAACAGGTGTGGTGACCTTGCTGGCCTCTGCCGTTGGCCGGAGGGTCTGGGGAGGGAGGGAGGGACAGGCAGGATGTGGAGCCATGATGGAGTGCATGGACCAGAACCAGGAAGAGGAGGCTATCTTCTTCTTCACTTTCTTCTCCTTCTTCTTCTTCTGAGAGCAGTCTAGGGAGATGTTAATGTGTTTTGTTCTGAACCCTGATCACGCTGTCTATTAAAAGGCCATTAGATCTGTAATGAGGGGGAAAGTCCAAATGTGGACACGCTTGTTTTAATTAGGCTGGTGGTCGTGGGCTGGTGAGGCAGCAAGCACATTGTTACACACACATGAACATACACACATTTAACTTTTATCATTACAAAAGAAACAAAGGTGCTTTCAATACTTTCCTTAGAATAGCATAGAGAATGATTGTTATAAAGCCTAAAGCTGTATCTCAGCATGACCCTATAAACACCAACAGTGTGTTCAAATGACAGATATATTACAATACATAAGCAAAGTGTTTTTACACACGCTAATGTTAGTTCAGTTATTCAGATCATAGTGACTGACTGGACTGTGTTGGAATAACAGAATATTCCTGGATGGAATGGTTTGACTTGATTCATGCATGCGTGCGTGGCATGTCTATGACCGGAGAAAATACGTAAATTAAAAGGAGACAGCCTGCTTATTAATGCAGGGCTGGAGAAAGACGTCCCCCTAAGTGTAGTGCTCCCGGGTAACACGCAGAAGATTAATTGCTGCGCGAAGGAAATGAATTAAAGTTGATCTATAGCTCACAATATACACTGCTGCGTATATTTAATACTTGGGTTTTAATGTGGATTCGTCCATCAGAGGAGGCAGTTGACAAATCAAGCATTGGAAACTAAAATCCAACCAGGCAATTAAGATAGAGAGGCCCTCAGGGTGACATCACATCCTCCCAGGATGCATTTATCAATGCCCATGGACAGACAGACAGACAGACACAGACAGACAGACAGACATACATACATACATACATACATACATACATACATACATACATACATACAAAAACCTATTCCACCTCAGGAGACTGAAAGGATTTGGCATGGGTCCTCAGATCCTCAAAAGGTTCTACAGCTGAACCATCGAGAGCATCCTGACAGGTTGCATCACTGCCTGGTATGGCAACTGCTCGGCCTTTGACCGCAAGGCACTACAGAGGGTAGTGCGTACAACCCAGTACATCACTGGGGCCAAGCTTCCTGCCATCCAGGACCTCTATACCAGGCGGTGTCAGAGGAAGGCCCTAAAAATTGTCAAAGACTCCAGCCACCCTAGTCATAGACTGTTCTCTCTGCTACCACACTGCAAACGGTACCGGTATGCCAATTCTAGGTCCAAGAGGCTTCTAAACAGCTTCTACCCCCAAGCCATAAGACTCCTGAACATCTAATCAAATGGCTACCCAGACTATTTGCATTGCCCCCTTCCCCCTCTTTTACGCTGCTGCTACTCTCTGTTATTTTCTTTGTAATAGTCACTTTAATAACTTTACCTACATGTACATATTACTTCGACTAACCGGTGCCCCCGCACATTGACTCTGTACCCATTGTATATAGCCTCGCTATTGTTATTTTACTGCTGCTCTTTAATTATTTGTTACTTTTCTTTCTTTCTTTTTTTGTTGGTATTTTTCTTAAAACTGCATTGTTGGTTAAGGGCTTGTAATAAGCATTTCACTGTAAGGTCTACACCTGTTGTGTTCGGCGCATGTGACAAATACAATTTGATTTGATTTGAGAAGAGCATCTTATAATTTTTTATTGATGTCCTTCTTCCAAAGCCTTTCCTCTCGTCTCTTATTTATGAAGTACAGTAGAAAGTGCTTACAAATAGTTTTTTACCCCTTCAATGGGTGTGTTCGTTCATCAAATGATGCAACAAAAGATAGCAATGGCTCGCACTAACAGATAAAAATCAAAACAAAGGGAAGATCAGTTACGCTCAGAGAGCATGGTGCCTTGTGGTCTAAGGAGGTTGAGATATATCTATATGTCTCGTTCACATATCTGTCTGGAATTGAATTCTGTGCCTTATTGTGTCATAACACAGTGTGGATAGAATCATGGTTTGTTTCATTCATTCCAGTAGCCAGAGTGAGCAGCAACAATCACCTGGACTCACAATTTGTCCTCCCCCAGTTCTCCTCATTGCTCATGTTATCTACTTAAGTGATAATGCCAGAGAAACCGGCGTTTGGTATATATGCACGGGTGTTGTTAGGCACGAGTAGTCGAGGGCCGGCAAACCGTGCCAATATATCCTCCAAACACCGGCTTCCAGGGCATTATCACTTTTATTCAATGGGTTACCAACATATTCAAATAATGATTGATATATTTTCATTAAAAAACTTTATTTTTATGAATTTATTCATACTATGTCATCCTTCCACAAGATATAGTCCCGACACAAATCTAGTGTTGCTACCCAAGCCAGCTGGTCTATCGGTTCGGTTGCCAGAGACACGACCCATTTGTTCAGTCTTTTTGTTCTGTATCGTCATTTTATTTCATCTCAGGGAAAATATAATCTATTATTCACGGGATCCCCTCCTCCCAGAATGTATCCTAATCTATAAATCATTGTTTAGACACTGAGGACTCCTGTGACAATTGGTTTATTGTTGGTTGTTGTTGTGTGAGAGGTATTTCCTACTCGTTGCCTGTCTCTCTCAGAGTGGAGGTATATACTGCTGCTGTTTTCCCCTCTATCTGCCTGCACATTACCCAGGGGGCCGAGCCAGAGTTGCGGTGGGAGTATTTGGCACTCCGCTGTGCTTGTAGGAGTTGTAACCGTGTTCTGTTCTGTCTCCCTCCAGTTAAAGAAAGAGAAGGAGGGAGGGATAGGGCAAAAGGGAGCCGGAGAGAAAAAGAGGGAAAGAAAAACAGAGTGAGAGAAAGAGAGGGGGGGGAGAAAGAGAGAGAGCGAAAGGGAGGGGAGATGGAGAGGGAGAGAGGTGGTGTTCCCGTCCTCTCAGACTATAGCTGTGCTGCCTACAGAGACAGAGACAGGCAGGCTTTTACTCCAGTGTCATCCACAGCTTAAACAAACACGCGCGATACAAGAGCCTTTCAAACAAACACACTGTACCGTACCGCTGCTCTCTACAAAGTAGAGAAAGGGAGAGGGAGGGGGGAGACAAAGTTTAGAGAGATGGAGAAAGGGAGGGGGAGAGAAAGGGGGAGGAAGACAGTGAGTGAATGAGAGTTGGGAAAAGTGACCTGGTATTTCACAGTAGAACAGATGAATCAGAATGCTCATTATGCTGAATAATTTAAGGAATGCTCATAAATCAAGTTGCCATGTAGATTATTGTTATTTTTTCCCCCACATACGAGTCAGACAATTCGTTTTTTCCTTCTATACCAAACTTCTGATTATTTGGGCTTTTACAGCTGGAGGGATACATCAGTCCCTGTACTCTCCTCCTCTATCTCTCTCTCTCTCTGTACCTCTCTCTGTCCTCTCTCTCTCTCTGTCCTTTCTCTCTCTCTCTCTCTCTCTCTCTCTCTCTCTCTCTTCTCTCTCTCTCTCCTCTCTCTCTCTCTCTCCTCTCTCTCTCTCTCTCCTCTCTCTCTTCTCTCTCTCTCCCTCTCTCCTTCTCCCCGTCTCTCTCTCTGTCCCTCTCCTCTGTCCCTCTCTTCTCTCTCTCTTCCTTCCTCTCTCTGTCTCTCTCTCTCTCTGTCCTCCTCTCTCTCTCTCTCTTCCCTCTCTCTCTCCCTTCTCTCTCTTTGTCCTCTCTCTCCTGTCCTTTCTTCTCTCTCTCTCTCTCTCTCTCTCTCTCTCTTCTCTCCCTCTCTCTCTCTCTCTCTCTCTCTCTCTCAATGCAATCAATCTTACTTTATTGACATGGCAAGTTATTATTACTTACATTGTCAAAGTATACATATCGAAAAATTTAAATAAAATATATATGTATATATATACACAAAATATATATATATTTATATATAAATAAATGGTGGGACTAACAGTAATAATAATAGTAGTAGTGGACATGGGATTACCATTAATAACAGCTACAACAACAATATTAATCAGAACAACAATACATTAAAGCAACAGTAGTAGACCAGTGTCAACATGACTCTCTCTCTCTCTCTCTCTCTCTCTCTGTCCTCTCTCTCTCTCTCTCTGTGGCACTGTCAGTCTGTTACCCCCTCTGTCGCTTTGTCACACTCTCTCCCTCTCTGTGGCACTGTCACTTGAATCAGACGTTGAGTGCTGGCTCTGTGAAGAGGTGCTCAAAGCGTCTGCTCCAGACAGCCCTGAGTGCTGCACTGCTTTCCTGACATGCTGACAACACTAGGCACGCGCATGCGTCTGTGTATGTTGATTTTATCCATCCACACCAGACGTGATCAGGACACGCAGGTTGAAATATCAAAACTAACTCTGAACCAACTATATTCATTTGGGGACATGTCGAAATACAAACACTCATGGACGTTTAGCTAGCTAGCTTGCTGTTGCTACTGTAGCTTGTCCTGGGATATAAACATTGGGTTGTTATTTTACCTGAAATGTACAAGGTCCTTTTTTCCTGGATCTTTGTAGAATTTGTCAGTCACYCAAAATCGTGTGTTCTCTACTCTGACAATGAATCCACAGATAAAAGGCGAAACTTAGTTTGTTTCTAGTAATCTCTCCTTCATCTTCTTCTTTGTCTGTGGACTTTATATGGCAGCTGGCAACCAACTTTAAGATGCATTACCACCTCCAACTGGACTGGAGTGTGGACCTCAGTTCAGCTTTCAATCACCCACTTGGGTATATGCTCCTAGAGATGGGAGAGGCGGGATTTGCAGCACATCAAGCGGCAAAAATTGAACCAGTTTCTATTTTAGCGCCTGGCTACTCAGACGCCTGTTGACGCGCACYAGCAGTTTGGATGAATTGATTTAATAACGTGTACGRGTAAATGTATTTTGCAACGTGAGCACGCGCAACACGAGCGGTGTGGTCACCGTGTGAGGCTCTGCTGATCTCCATCTCTGCCGCTATCCCTCTGTGTTTCTCTCTCTCTCTACCTCTCTGCCTGTCTACCTCTCTCTCTACCCCTCTCTCCCTCTGCCTCTATCCCTCTGTGTTTCTCTCTCTCTCTAACCTCTCTGCCTGTCTACCTCTCTCTCTACTCTACCCCTCTCTCCCTCTGCCTCTATCCCTCTGTTTTCTCTCTCCTCTACCTCTCTGCCTGTCTACCTCTCCTCTTCACCCCCTCTCCCTCTGCCTCTATCCCTCTGTTCTCTCTCTGTCTACCTCTCTCTCTACCCCTCCTCTCCTCTGCCTCTACCTCTGTGTTTCTCTCTCTCTCTACCTCTCTGCCTGTCTACCTCTCTCTCTAACCTCTCTTCCTCTGCCTCTATCCCTCTTTTCTCTCTCTGTCTACCTCTCTCTCTACCCTCTCTCCCTCTGCTCTATCCCTCTGTGTTTCTCTCATCTCCTCCACCTCTCTGCCTGTCTACCTCTCTCTCTCTCTACCCCTCTCTCCCTCTGGCCTCTCTATCCCCCTCTGTTTCTCTCTCTATGTACCTCTCTGGCCTGTCTACCTCTCTCTACCCCTCCTCCCCTCTCTCCCTCTGCCTCTATCCCTCTGTTTCTCTCTCTCTTCTACTTCTCTCTACCCCTCTCCCTCTCCCTGCTCTATCCCTCTGTGTTCTCTCTCTCTCTACCTCTCTGCCTGTCTACCTCTCTCTCTACCTCTTCTCCTCCTGCCTCTATCCCTCTGTTTCTCTCTCTGTCTACCTCTCTCTCTACCCCTCTCTCCCTCTGCCTCTATCCCTCTGTTTCTCTCTCTATCTACCTCTCTGCCTGTCTACCTCTCTCTCTACCTCTCGCTCCCTCTGCATCTATTCCGCTCTGTCTGTCTTTCTTTCTTTCTCTCTCTCTCCCTCTCTCTCGCTCTCCCTATCTGCATTTCTGCCTCTCTCCAGAGGCCCTTGATTACAAACCTGCTGAGCCGTGGCCCCACGCTGGGTGGGATGGTGTTTAGTCCGGGCCCCGGCCCCGCTAGGCCCCCCTACCAGCCTGATCAACAGCCTCCTATAGCCCCAGACAGCTGACCCCTCCAGCCTCAGCCCCAGCCTCAGCCCMTAGCCAGATTGCAGGATACCTTTGATGCCTGGTATTGTCAGGTTTGTAAAGGCTCACCTCTCTGAACCCACTTCAACTCAACCAGTTGTTCCTTCTTTCCCAGGCTTGACCCCTGGAAATTCCTCTGATATAAGGCTGGCACAGGTCCGGCCCTGGTGGCTAAGCCCAGCTCAGGAGTGGGACCAGAGGGGCTAAGGCAGAACGAGACCTGGGTTGGGCCGGGCCCTATGTTCCAGGCACGCTAGTCTCTACTGCTACTACAAACATGTATCCCTACTCCACAGAGCGGAGAGGTCCGAATGAGAGGAGACTGACAAGGTTTAAAGGGATGTTTAAGTGCTCTGTGTGTACACGAGTTCCTCTGCCTCCTCCTGTGTACCCGGTCTTCCCCAGTCGGTAGACGTTCTCTCGCTCTCTCTCTCTCTCTCTCTTGCTTCTTCCGTCTCTTTCCTGTTCGGCTATATTAAAAAAGTGATTGTTGGTATTGGGAGTGTTTGGGATGTGTGTAATTCAGGGCAGACTGCTGCATTATTCAGTTAGGCGGGTAGCAGAGTCAGAGAGAAGAGAAACCAGGGCTTTATGCAGTCCTAGCAACCAGCACTACCCTTCAATTATCCTCATTATTATCTCTCTACTTCACAGACAGCCTCCTCCGAGGTGACTTATGCAGATACAAGATGCCAGATTAGACTTTTTATTAAGAGACGGGTGGTCATAACAAATACCATACATGTCAACATCAGAAGGCTACGAAATATTATTATGCGAAGAGGCAACAAGGCCAAAATTCAATTATTCAGCAGGCTAAATGAAAGACAAACCCAAACACTGAGACATGCAAACCTGACGCAGAGCAAAGTGTGCATCATTACAGGAGACAAAACTTATAGTCACATGTCAATGTCCACTCTGTCACTGAGTGTTGGTTATTTTGGTAGTGAGGCTGTAGATGTAATGACAGTAGAATCCACATGGTTTTGGAGAGCACAGAGCTGGTTTATGTGGAGGCTAACAGATGTGGTTGTTGTCTGCCAGTAGAATAGCACTGTGTTAGATAGACAGTTCTGGGCCCTCAGCTCTGTAGTTATACTCTGTGAAATTATACATTGTGAAATATAACAGGGAGAAATGTCAGCTTTTTGGGGGGATCGGATATTGCTTTTAACATCTTCCGTTGAATCAATTTGTTTGAGTTTTGAATAGGACATTGTTAATGATATTTTATTGTATTTTTATTTAACTAGGCAAGTCAGTTAAGAATAAATTCTTATTTACAATGACGGCCTACCCTGGCCAAACCCTAACCCGGACGACACTGGGCCAATTGTGCGCCGCCCTATGGGACTCCCAATCACGGCCGGTTGGGCTACAGCCTGGAGTCGAACCAGGGTCTGTAGTGACGTCTCTAGCACTGAGATGCAGTGCCTTAGACCACTGCGCCTGTCGGGGGCCCCAAACACATGATACACAGAAGTATTATGAAAAGACCGAATGGGAACCATGGCGCTTTGTGTTTGCTTTGTGAAAATCTGAAAGGTTTGAATTTATCTTGTATTCTCCGGCTTTCTAGTTTATCTCCGTATCTCTCAGGATGACTTAATGTTCTTTTTATAGGCTCCATTCACTGAGCAGCGAGCTCACACAAAAGGCATGAATGCTACCCCAGTTAATTTTGTTGACCCCAAGCAGATTGTCACAATCGAGCGAGCTTGGCTTTGATATTTCTAGGATATCATCTATGTGGCAGCGTTGAAACTGGGAAGCGGAAAAAGTGTAGTTTTGCAGCTGGRGCTAAGCGTGATCTTTTAAAAGGGCTCATGGCTCCTGTGTCTTGTGCAGCTCTCGGTGGTTAACCTCAGGGTAGCAGAGCTTCATATACTGTACGGCTCTGTAGGGAGACTGGACAGGAAATTGGCCACAGCATTAACTGAAACCAGACTGGAGTGCTGTGAAATGGTGGGTGGGTCTGGACTGGAGGAGCCCCTCAGGTTGAGTGAAAGGGCGTGGTGGTGATGGAAGGGGAGAAAAGAGCTCTGTGATAGAGGAGTAGAGGACCATCGGTTAAACAGCACTCTAAACATCCATTCATTTAGGAGGGACTCTTTCAGGATATCTTCCCTTGCAGTGCAGTAGGATATTGCATTTTGTGTCCTGATACTGCACTCTCTCTTGTTGCAAACCGTCTAGGGCTGACAAAAGAGAGACAGTCATTTGAATAAGATTCAACTGTTTTCTCCGCTGCCTGCCTGTCACCTTATTCAGGGCCTAAGTGCTCCTATCACCACCCCCAGCACAGTGTACATAGTCTCCTCCACCACCCCCAGCAAGAGTTACATAGTCTCCCTCTCACCACAGTTGCAGGTACGCGGAGTTTCTTCCTGGGCCTGTTCGTTGTTATTGGGTGATTCGTGTCTCCCTCCGGGGGTAGGTGGCCAGTATCCGCATCTGGACCTTCGCTGGGATGTATTTGCCATTCTTCGATGGGGGGGGCCGTTATTCACGTTCTAGGGCTGGACCTGTGTTTCTGTAGTTAGAGTTTTGGTGTGTTGGTCTTGGGTACAGCATCAAGGATGTGGCTGATGGTATGGCTAGGTCGACGTGAGTCTTGGGGGCGGATGGGCGCCATCTCTAATGTTGTCTGTTTCTAATGTTAGGTTTAGAAGGGTTGCCTGGTTGGCTCCTATTGGAGGCAGGTACGGTGTCTCTTGGCGTTCCTCCCTAGTCTCTATGGAGAGTCCATTAGGTAGGTGGGTTCTGTGTCGAACGATACACCTCGTGTTTGTTGTTAGGGGAGTGTCTCCTGTTTGTAGTGTTATGTCAGAACACCATGCGGGATGGTACAAGTAGTTTGATATGACATATATCATCGTAACGAGAGCAGTGACTGGGTAGCGGGGGCGGTTTGGCTTACATATTTGTTGGTTTGATCCGGTCCCTGTCGTCCGTGTAATCGTGTAGCCAGATGGTATTGCGTTTCTCGTGTTGATTGTAGTTCGTAAGTTCCCTA
Source organism: Salvelinus sp. IW2-2015 (assembly GCF_002910315.2). NCBI lineage: Eukaryota > Metazoa > Chordata > Actinopteri > Salmoniformes > Salmonidae > Salvelinus > Salvelinus sp. IW2-2015. The sequence continues at coordinate 51,367,446 of NC_036860.1, read as the reverse complement.
GGATATTAAGAGTCTGTCTACGTTTTTTTGTTAGTTTCTCTGTATCATTTTTGAGTAATAGTTAGTTTTCGTGTTTTTTCCGTCTTGGTCTTTAATAAATTCCATTAATGGGTTTCCCAGTCCGCTTGGTAGTTGGTGTCATCCCGTGCTCTCCTCTGTTCGGATTCAGGATGAGAGGGGAGAGGACCGACCGTGTACGAATACATTAGAACTCTATTGGGCTGATTACTTCCAGTTGATTCTATCTTGGAGTAAGATCTAGCGGCGTTTGCACAGCTTGGATCTGTGCATATGTGCCCATTATAATATTTTTATGTTCTACTGTGAACTGTGTGTCCTCCACGAAACTTGTCACTGTCTTTCTTGGTTAGGCAAATGCCAGTGTAGACCTTTGGCCTTTGGTGGTATTAGGTTTTGTAATAGCTGAAAGGTGAATTACAATCGCCCAGCGTACCTGGTGTAAAGCAGATTGACCAGGTTTTTTGCGCATTCTAGGATTTTGCCTCTGTGTATGCTGTATTACTGTTTATTTTTATCACTGAAAACTCGGCCTCATCCTATGCAGGATTGACAACGATAACCCATTAGACATGATGCAGCCACTCCCAATCTTGAAAATATGCGGGGTGTGCTTATAAAGTGATGCCGTTGTGATGGCTTTGCTTCAAACACTTTATGACATTCAGGACAGAAGATGTTAAGTTCTGTCTCCGATTAGCAGAAGTCAGGTACATTTTCAGTTGCAGTATACTTTTTAGATATGTGGGGCAAACCATGGTGCCCTGTTTGAGGGAATAATTTGTTTATTATTGTTACACAGGCTTTCTTCTTATTCACTTAGTTCATGTTTATACTGAACAAATAACTCAGAAATGCAACACGGTGAAGCCTGTAGGGTCCATGTTTTCATGAGCCTAGATAAAAGATGCACAGATTTTTAGTCTCAGGGCAAAAAAAGAAAAACGTAATTCTCTCAAATGTTGTTGACAATTATGTTTACATCTCTGCAAGTGCATTCATGTTCTCTGTGCCGGGAAGGATAGCAGGTCCCGCATCTACCGCTGGACCAGGTTGTGGCACATCAAGACGTGAATAAACGGAGTGAATAAGTTATGACAGTGTACCATTTACCATTTAGCTTTAAGTATTTAGCAGACCTCATTATCCGAACGATTAGCAATTGTGTGTTCCACGTTATGAATGTCGCTAGTGGAAAAGCCACTTTACAAGTGCATTCTAATTTGTTACAGGGGGGGGGGGGGGTCAGAAGGAATATCGGCTCTTTATCGGTAGATTGCTGATTCAGCCCTTCGATCATCGGTGCTCAGGCGTTAATGTCATCCTTAAAGAAGCTGGGGCAGGTGTCCGCCGGAAGGTGGGTGATTGACTCCGCTGTCCTGGCGTCGTGAGGAGACGCCGCCAGCACTCTTGTTGCTGTGCAATACAAACATGGGCTTAAATGTGTTCAGTTTTGATACACACACATTCCCCACTTTGTTCAGTGCGTGTGGGTAACCTGGTGAAGGGTCAGGTGCGGAGAGACTGAGATGCGTGGACTCAGGTAAGAAAAAAAGGACCAGTATAATAGAGCTGGAGATGGAATGAGCAGTAAGCTTAAGACACGGCGGAATCCTCCTCTCCCCTCCTCCCCACCAGACCTTACCTCATCATGGCTTGATGGGACTGTTCGGTCAAAGTCATTTATGAAAAAGAAGTCGACACTGAGCATTCGTGAATCGAGTGCACACACGTTTGCTTAAGTCAAACGACACCCGTGGGTCGCACGAAATAAATCGTGGCGTATAGAGAATATAGACGCCAGCCGGTACGCTATGGTAAATCTTGGCTCACACTAGCCATCCCCTGTTGGACTGCTTGGACCTCTCTCCCCCGCTCTCCATGAGGAAATCTCGGCGTCTCTGTGTTGACGCGCCATAGGACACCGCCAACAACCTGCCCCCGCTTGGGACCCTTATTACCACCCAACAATCACTCATCTTCTCAACACCATTTCCGAAGCCACGCAATTTTTTTTCCCCTTAAAAACATCTACCGTCGGCTCGAAGGAATAACTCGATACCGTGACCCGGGGCGTTGGACGTTCCCTTGTTACCTCGTCTACAAGAGAGACTGGAGGTAGTATTGCAGTCGCCGGATCTGAAAAAAATCCTACGAACTACCGATCCCCTCCGATGTCAGACAACTACAACCTCAGGTTATGTAGAGCAGAAGATTGAATATTGAAGTTGGTGATGCGGGAAGATGGCTGGAGCGTGAGTCGACCATGCGCCCTTCTTCTCTTTTCCTCTTCCAACAACTCTTGGAACGGGGTGGCCGCTTGCCAGCTCTGGCTAGCTCATAGACCTCTCAGAATGGGACCTTCTTAGATCCAAACAAGCAGGTTTCAGACTAGTCGATTCAACTGAGACTGCCTTCTCTGTTGTCCAAGGAGGCGGCTCCGACCTGCAAAGCTAATCTCTCCGTCCCTGACTCCGTCCTTCTACGACTATCGGGCTGCCTTGAATACTGGTGAACCATAACTATCCTCCCTCCACTCCTCGTCCGAGCGTGGCATCCTCCGGCGGCGCCCACGCTTGATGCGTCCTACGTGACAGGTCCGCTCCTGCACCAAGGTGCGGTGGCGAGAATCTTTCTCCGCAGCCACGTGACTCTCACCCCAACTGGTGTCCCCCAGGGCTCTGTTCTAGGGCTCTCCTATTCTCGCTATACACAAGTCACTTGCTCTGTCTATCCTCGACATGGTCTCTCCTATCATGCTATCGAGACACACAATTAATCTTCTCCTTTCCCCCCTCTGATAACGAGTGGGAATCGGCATCTCTTGCATCCTGGGCAGGACATATCAGCAATGTGGAACGGATCAGCCAACCGAGGTCAAGACTGAAACCTCGGCAAGAGACGGAGTCTGCTTCTCCCGCGCCGGGGCCAGAGAGAGACTTGCGTGCCCGTCCATGATCTCGCATCAACGGTGTGACAACTCCAATTGTGTCCCCTCCCAGAGTGCTAAGAACCTTGGCGTGAATCCTGGACAACACCCTGTCGTTCCGCTAACAACATCAAGCGTGAACCCGTTCCTGGTAGGTCATGCTCTACAACACATTCGCAGAGGTACACCTGACCTTCTATACGTCAGAGCGTGGTTTGGCAAGTCCTAATCCAGGTAGCGCACAGTTCAGTCTCCCGTCGGGATACATGTAACTCGCTGTTTGGGCGTGGGGCTCCGCTGCCCTGGAGTGCCATTAAACCCCTACACTCAATCAGAACCCGAGCCCGTCTGGTGTTTCAACTTGCCCAATTCTCTCAACGACATCAACCTCCGCTCCTCGCCGCTCTCTCCACTGGCTTTCCAAGTTAAACTCTGTCATCTCCGCTCCAGCAGAAACCCACCATGGTGGTGGCTCCTTGTGATACTTGGTCCGTAACGGAAACTGCTGTGAGGGGTTTACTTTTACCAGTGAGAGAGGAAATGGCAGGCGGAGCACTTCCGACTTCAGGCTCTGATCAGAGACTACAGCCCAAACAAGGGCATCCTGCGTTCATTCCAGCCTCTGGAGCCTGCTCGCCTACCCTAACCCTCTGAGGAATACAGTTCCCAGGACATCCAGGGGCATTCGCCCAGTTCTAAAACTGGTTCGCATGGTTGGGATTGGCAATAGTTGCTCTCTGGCACCCAATGAAGTCACAGACAATCGGTGGAGACAAAACTCCCCCTCACGACGCCTCAGGGTCAGCGGGGATTCAATCAACCGACTGTCCGAGGATCAGGCCTGAGAGCGTGAAACCCCACCTCTTAAGGAATACCTGTAGGATAGGCAAAAGTAATGCCTTTAACACGCCACCCCCCCCTTAAAAAAGTTAAAGGATCACTATTGGAAGGGTGCGTGTTCCGACTGATTATGAAGGTGAATGCCACCAATTTGTAAAGTCGCGTCTGGATAAAGAGCGTCTGCTAAATGAGCTTAAATGTATATGGTCAAATTGTAAAATCAGCGAAGAATCTGGTCTCAACAGACAAAATATCTATTTGAGCTGTTATGCCCAGGGATTCCGAAACAGAAGATGGATTGTAACTTCTGCACACTGTTTTAGGCTTTGCCTCCCTCATTTATACCAATCATCCGGGGCTTTAGGAGACAGTAGAGCCACTCATCTCTGGACCTGTTATCGACAGTTTTGGTATCGGCTGTACTAAAACCTCTTAAGGAAAAACCATAATCTTCATAGTTTGTCATGCTGCCAGGGCGTGCTGCGTCTGTGGGGTTTATCCATTCCTGTTTGTTGTCCAGCTCATATAGGAAGTCACTAGCAACTTCTGATGGGTTCGGAAATTTGTGGATATGGGTGAGAAGAGAGAAAGAGAGGACACGATTGAGGAGAGGAAACTACAAGAAAGACTGTGACTGTTGCAGTTCTGGAGGTTCGGGAAAAACCACGTGATAGTGCCGTTGCTTTTGAGGCTGAGATGTGTTTACCATATTGCATAGTCTCAGCCTACAACGTGCCTGCTCATAGTTAACTTAGCCCCCCCTGTCGTTTGACAATCGTAGATTAGGGCCTATAGCATTTGTTTTTAGCTCCAATATGTGCTTGATATTTGTTACCTTCTTTATGAGCTGTTACAATACTTACCCGTCTCATTGACCATTTGCAACAACTTACTCGAACGCTTTCAATATGTCTTAGTATCGGCTGACCAGTCTCCATGTTGAGATTCCATCCTTCTCATTCCTGCACCTGTGGTTCTTTTAGTTTCTTTGATATGTATATTATGGATTAATTGTGACAAAGTCTGTTACAAGGGTGTTGCGTGAGTTGGGTGGGCGTTATTGTCTATGGTGATTTTCTTGTTTGGGGTAGATGGTATATCGTGTGTTCAAAGTGCTCCTGGTATGACATTCTCATCAGAAAGATACAAGGGCGACCTAGCAGTTCTTTAAGAAGTCTGGAAGCTACCGACTTACACTTGATCGGCCTGATGCGATGTGTTCGTAGTAAATACTCGTTGGCGCCGCACTGGGTTTTTCTGCCCGAACGTGTGGCTGTTTTGCACTGGGTGTTCTCTGTTAATCCCCGAATTTTTTTTCTTGTTATCGCTTTACCAAAACTATAGTTTTGTGGGCACAAGTCGCAAGGCTGAGCTTGTCGGTTGTCACATTCATCTTGTTATTTGCTACACTTTGCTTGACAACTGATTGTTTCCTGTATGTGTCGCACTTATCG
>NC_036860.1:51349623-51362180 GCF_002910315.2 Salvelinus sp. IW2-2015 | reverse complement strand
GCTACCTGGTTGATTCCTGCCAGTAGCATATGCTTGTCTCAAAATTAAGCCATGCAAGTCTAAGTACAACACGGCCGTACCAGTGAGTGAAACTGCGAATGGCTCATTAAATCAGTTATGACTTTCCTTTTGATCGCTCCACGTTACTTGGATAACTGGGGCAATTCTAGAGCTAATACATGCAACAGCGCTGACCTCCGGGGATGCGTCGCATTTTATCAGACCAAAACCCATGCGGGCAATCTCCCGTTGCCCCGCCGCTTTGGTGACTCTAGATACCGCGAGCCGAGCGGCGCGCCCTTTGTGGCGGTGACGTCTCATTCGAATGTCTGCCCTACTCAACTTTCGAGGGGTACTTGCGTTGGCCTTTACCATGGTGACCACGGGGTAAGGAAGCAGGGTTCGATTCCGGAGAGGGAGCCTTAGAAACGGCTTACCACATCCAAGCGAAAGGCAGCAGGCGCGCAAATTACCCACTCCCGACTCGGGAAGTATTGACGCAAAAATAACAATACAGGACTCTTTCGAGCCCTGTAATTGGATGAGTACACTTTAAAATCCTTAACGAGATCATGGAGGGCAATTGGGCCAGCAGCCGCAGGTAGTTTCCAGCTCCAATAACGTATCTTAAAGTTGCTGCCATTAAAAAACTCGTATTGGACCTCGGAATCGAGCTGCGTCCGCCGCGAGGCGAGCTACCGCCATGTCCCAGGCCCCTGCCTCTCGGCGCCCCTCATGCTCTTAAAAACGGAGTGTCCGCGGGTCCGAAGCGTGTACTTTGAAAAAATTAGAGTGTTCAAAGCAGGCCCGGTCCCGATAACCGCAGCTAGGAATAATGGAATAGGACTCCGGTTCTATTTTGTGGTTTCTTCTGAACTGGGCCCATTGATTAAGAGGGACGGCCGGGGGCATTCTAATTAGTGCCGCTAGAGGTAAATTCTTGGACCGGGCGCGAAGACGAAACGAAAGCAAAAGACACTTTGCCAAGAATGTTTTCATTAATCAAGAACGAAAAGTCGGAGGTTCGAAGACGCATCAGATACCGTTCGTCAGTTCCGACCGATAACGATGCCAAACTAGCGATCCGGCGGCGTTATCCCATGACCCGCCGGGCAGCGGCCGGGAAACCCAAAGTCTTTGGTTCGGGGGGAGTATGGTTGCAAGCTTGAAACTTAAAGGAATGACGGAAGGCACCACCAGGAGTGGAGCCTGCGGCGTAATTGACTCAACACGGAACCTCACCCGGCCCGGACACGGAAAGATGACAGATTTGATAGCTCTTCTCGATTCTGTGTGTGTGCATGGCCGTTCTTAGTTGGTGGGAGCGATTTGTCTGGTTAATTCCGAATAACGAAACGGGACGTCCGGCATGCTAACTTAGTATGCGGCCCGAGCGGTCGTGTCCAACTCTTAGAGGACAAGTGCGCGGTTCAGCCACACGAGATTGAGCAATAAAGGTCTGTAGCCTTGATTCCGGGGCCACGCGCGCCACCACTGAGCGGTCAGCGTGTGTCTACCCTTCGCCGAGGCGTGGTAACCCGATGAAACCCCCACCTCGTTGATAGGGAATGGGGGATTGCAATTATTTCCCATTAACGAGGAATTCCAGTAAGCGCGGGGTCATAAGGCTCGCGTTGATAAAGTCCCTGCCCTTTTACACACCGCCCGTCGCTACTACCGATTGGATGGTTTAGTTGGGTCCTCGGATCGGCCCTTGCCGAGGTCGGTCACGGCCCTGGTGGTTAGCGCCGAGAAGACGATCAAACTGACTATCTAGAGGAAGTAAAAGTTCGTAACAGGTTTCCGTAGGTGAACCTGCGGAAGGATCATTAACGGTGCCACGCCGGCATGGGCTGTGCTCCGAAAACCCAAAGCTAGCTGATGGGTGGGTAGGGTATGGGGCTCACGCCCCCCCGCCTCGCTCATCTCTCGGCGCGGGTGTCCTCGGTCTGTGCCGTTCCCCATTCCTTTTGCCTAGGGTTGCACTCCGACCGGCTCCATCCTTTCCCCGTTAGCCCACGGCCACATGGCGCACCTATGGGCAGTGGCGCCGCTACGAAGGGACTGGGGGTGTCCGGTGAACGACTTCGCCGAAACTGTAAACCCATTTATAGCGCTGAGTATCGCCAGTATCCTCGGCTCGGGCACCGGGAACCCAGTCCAACCGCTCTGCGCCCGGCGCAGGCGGGGTTTAATGTTCTCCCCCCAGCCCTCACGGCCTTCGGCGACGGCGGCGGCGGGTGAGCACCCGGACGGCCCCCAACAACAACCAACACTTGTCTATGAACCTATGGCCTCTCACTCTGGGCGATCGGGCGGGGGAAAGGAGGGCAACCTCCCCAACTCCGTATCTAGCAACTAGCCTCTGTTAACAAAAAAAAGAGTACAACTCTTAGCGGTGGATCACTCGGCCGCGATGCGTCGATGAAGAAACGCAGCTCGCTGCGAGAAACTAATGGAATTCAGGACACTTGATCATCGACAACTTCGAACGCACCTTGCGGCTTCCAGTTTTCCTCCTGGGGCTACGCCTTGTCTGAGGGTACGCTTTTTGCCATCAATCGGAACCTCCGGGGTTTCCGCGGTGGGCAGTCGCAGGCCAGCCACCTTGCGGTCCTTCGTCCCTAAGTGCAGACCAGACGGGCTCGTGGGATGGAGGATGGCCTCGGCTCTTACTTCCTTCCCCCGCGCGCCATCCTTTCCCTTCCCGTCTCGGCGGGAGGCGCCCACGTCCCGCATGGTCCGGCGCGTCTGCCGGTGGACTCTGTCTCTCCAGCTGTGCCCGCGTTACGCACTGGGTTCTCGGAGGTAGCGCTCCGGGGTTAGGTTTGGGTTCGCGGGAAGCTCGAGCCGCCGCCCTGAACCGAATTGAGAAGGTGAGCACCGGGCGACCGGCCACGACAAAAGTCCACTTTGACTACAGCACTCAGATCAGACGAGACAACCCGCTTGAATTTAGCATCTTCTAAGCGAGGGAAAATAAACTAACCCAGGATTCCTCAGTAGCGGCCGGAGCGAAAGAGGGAAGAAGCCCATCGCTGCAATCCCTGTAGCGACCGGCGGGCACGAGGGCACACTGTAGCTATAGAAGACCGCTTTGCCCGGCTGTCGATCGGGCCTGAGTCCTTCTGATCGAGGCATCAGCCCGTGGACGGTGTGAGGCCGAACGGCCCCCGTCCGCGCGGGGTCCGGTCGTTCGTCGGCTCGGGTTGCTTGGGAAGCAGCCCAAAGCGAGGTGGTAAACTCACATCTAAGGCTAAATACCCATCGAGACCGATAGTCGACAAGGTACCGTAAGGGAAGTTGAAAAGAACTTTGAAAGAGAGTTTCAGAGCGTGAAACTTTGAGAGTAAACGGGTGGGTCCGCGCGAGTCTGCCCGGAGATTCAACCTCGGCGGTCAGGTGTCGGGCCGCTTCCGGTGTGGCGGATCCCCTCGTGGGACATCACCCCGGTCGGGCTCGGCCCCGACGGGCGCATTTCCTCCGTCGGTGCGTAGCGCCGCGAAACCGCTCCGGGTCAGCTTGAAGGTTGGAGCGAAGGTGCCTTACCGGTTTCGGCCGTGAGCTTTAACAGCGGCCCTGCTCCGTACTCGCCGCTTTTCCAGGGCCAGGACTTAGTACCCGCTGCGTCATGTCCCCCTGCGGGGGCACGGGGCCCCACCCGCTCCCGGCGCGACTGTCAACCGGCGGACCTCGTCCTCGTGCGACCCAACCGCGTTGCGTCGCCAGGCGGGATCGGCTCACGTAAACGGCGCAGGGGTCCAAGTGGCGCATGTCGGACCCACCCGACCCGTCTTGAAACACGGCGACCAAGGGTCTAACGCGCGCGCAAGTTCAGAGGGTTTCTCCGAACACACCCCGTGGCGCAATGAAAGTGAAGGGCGACGCGTGTGCTATGAGGTGGGACCCGCCCTTCGAGGGGCGGGCGCACCACCGGCCCGTCTCGCCGCTCTGTCGGGGAGGAGGTGGAGCGTGAGCGGCGTACGGATAGTGACCCGAAAAGATGGTTGAACTATGCCTGGCGGCGAAGCCAAGAGGAAACTCTTGGGGCAGGTCCCGTAGCGGTCCGGACGCTGCAATCGCTCGTCCGAACCTGGGCTATAGGGGCGAAAGACTAATCGAACCCATTAGTGCTGGTTTCCTCCGAAGTTTCCCTCAGGATAGCTGTGCGCTCCGGAAGTTCTCGCAGCATTTTTTCTGGTAAAGCGGAATGATTAGAAGGTCTTCGGCCGAAACGATCTTCCAACCTATTCTCAAAACTTTAAAAAGGGAAAGAAGCCCGGCTCGCTGGCTTGGAGCCGGGCGTGGAATGCGAGCCGCCTAGTGGGCGGCCACTTTGGTAAGCAGAACTGGCGCTGCGGGATGAAACGAACGCCGGTTAGGCCGCCCGATGCCGCACGCTTCATTCAGACCCCAGGGAAAAGGTGATTGGTCGATATAACAGCAGGACGGTGGCCATGGAAGTCGGAATCCGCAAGGAGTGTGTAACAACTCACCTGCCGAATCAAACTACCTGAAAAGATGGATGGCGCTGGGAGCGGTCGGGCCATACCCGGCCGTCGCCGGCAATTGAGAGCCTCGAGGGTACTGCCGCGATGAGTAGGAGGCGCGCGGTTGAAGCACGGAAGCCTAGGGCGCAGCCCGGGTGGAGCCGACCGCGGGTGAATCTTGGTGGCTAGTAGCAAATATTTCAAACGAGAGCTTTGAAGGCCGAATTGGAGAAGGGATTCCAGTGTAGAACAGCAGCTTGAACATAGGTCAGCTCGCTCCTAGAGATGGGCGAACGCCCGTTCGGAAGGGAAGGGCATGGCCTCCGTCGCCCCCCGGACCGTCAGAAAGGGAGTCGGCGTTCAGGATCCCGAATCCGGAGTGCGGACGATGGGCGCCGCGAGGCGTCTCCAGTGCGTAAACGCGACCGATCCCGGAGAAGCTGGCGGAGCCCCGGCAGAGAGTTCTCTTTTCTTTGTGAAGGGCGGGCGCCCTGGGAATGGGTTCGCCCCGAGAGAGGGCCAGCCCTGGAAAGCCGTCGCGGTTCCGCGGCGTCCCGGTAGCCTCGCTGGCCCTTGGGAAAACTCCGGGGAGAGGTGTAAATCTCGCGCGGGCCGTACCAATATCCGCAGCAGGGTCAATCCAGAAGTGAAACAGCCTCTGGCATGTTAGAAACAATGTATGTAAGGGAAGTCGGCAAGTCAGTCCGAACTTCGGGTAAGGATGGCTCTAAGGGCTGGGTCGGGTCGGGCGGGGTGCGAAAGCGTGGGCTGGGCTCGACAAGGCGCGCTGGGGAAGCAGGTTGCCTCGCCGCCCTCCTCTCGCCCACGTTGGAAGTTTGTCCGTGTGGCCATCCATGGGGGCTCTCATTTGGCGGTTTTCTCGCAAGGGGCCGTTTAGTGGGGTTCGTTTGTGGGTGTCCGCGGCAGCCGTAAGGCGGGACCGGCAGGGGGTTGGGATTTGGCGGTTCGGCAGCCGGCGACTCTGGACGCGTGCGGGCCCTTCTCCGGATTCTCCCCAGCATACGGTGCTCGTCGGCCCCGTGTACGTGGGGTCTCCAGGCGGGTTGCCTCGGGCCCGCGGCTGACAGCTGACTTCCGAACTCGGTGCGGAACCAGGGAATCCGACCTGTAATTAAAACAAGCATCGCGAAGGCCCAAGGTGGCTGTTGACGCGATGTGATTCTGCCAGTCTGCTCTGAATGTCAAAGTGAAGAAATTAAATGAAGCGCGGGTTAAACGGCGGGCGTATATGACTCTCTTAAGGTAGCCAAATTGCCTCGTATCTAATTGTGAACGCGCATTGAATGATGAACGAGGATTCCACTGTCCCTACCTACTATCTAGCGAAACCACCAGCCAAGGAACGCTTGGCAGAATCAGCGGCGAGAAAGGAAACCCTGTGGAGCATGACTCTAGTTCTGCACTTGTGAAAGAACATGAGAGGTGTAGAAGAAGTGGGAGGCCTCGGCCGCCGGTGAACTACCATACTCTTATCGTTTCTTTCACTTACCCGGATGAGGCGGGAGGCAGCCCCGAGCGGCGCTCTCGCTTCTGGCTTCAAGCACCCGGCTCGGTCTGGAGTGCGACCCGCTCCGGGACAGTGGCAGTTGGGGAGTTTGGACTGGGGCGGTACACCTTCAAAACAGGGTTAACGCAGGTGTCCTAACGGCCGAGCTTCAGGGAGGACAGAAACCTACCCGTGGAGCATGAAGGGCAAAAGCCTCGCTTTGATCTTGATTTTTCCAGTATGAATACAGACCCGTGGAAAGCGGGCCCTCACGATCCTTCTGACTTTTTGGGTTTTAAGCGGAGGTGTCAGAAAAGTTACCACAGGAGAACTTGGCTGTGGCGGGGCAAAGCGTTCATAGCGACGTCGCTTTTTGATCCTTCGAGTCGGCTCTTTCCCTACATTTGTGAAGCACCGAATTCACCAAGCGTTGATTGTCACCACAATAGAACGTGAGCTGGGTTAGACCGTCGTGAACAGTTTAGTTTACCTCTGATGATGTCTTGTTGCAATAGTTATCCTGTCAGTACGAGAGGAACCCAGGTTCAGACATATTGGTGTAGTGCTTTGGCCTGAGGAGCCAATGAGTGCGAAGCTACCATCTGTGGGATTATGACTGAACGCCTCTAAGTCCAGAATCCCCCCTATAATCGTAATGATACCGTACGCCGTGGAGCATGCCGGTTGTTCCCGGGAAGCTTTTCCTCTTTTGGCTGGTGAGTAGACGCCGGTTCGTGACAGGTTCGGGGTGCGGAACCGGATGAGTTGCCGCCCCTCTCCTGGATGCGCACCTCATGTTTGTGGAGAACCTGGGTGCTAAATCAGCTTGTAGAGAACCTGATTCTTGGTCCAGGGTTTCGTGAATAAGCCAGAGCAGCATGCACTCGCTGCGATTCTATTGAAGTCAGCTTTCAATCCAAGCTTTTGTCGGGACGGAGGCGTCTTCCCCACGCTCCCCCCCCTTTAATAAATGGATTACCAGTGTGCACAGAAAGTGCCCAGTGAGCCAGAGTCCGGAGGCCCAGATAGAGAGAGAGGCAGGCAGACTAAAAGAAGTGGTGACCCGGGTGGAAGTACCACACCAGCACCTCGTAACCAGGGTGAGTGGACTTAGTCTGTGAGCGGAAAGTGCGGGGTTACCAGATGCACGGGGTTCGTTTGCTGTACAGATGCACCCGGGCTTCGTTTTGGGTTACCAGATGCCCTATGTCTCGTTTGATTTACCAGGATGCCCTCCATTCGATTTGGGTTACCAGATGCCCTCTATTCGATTTGGGTTACCAGATGGCCCTATGGTTTAAATTTGGAGTTACAACAGATGCCCTATGTTCGATTTGGGTTTACCAGATGCCCTCATTCGATTTGGGGACAGATGCCTCTATTTGATTGGGTTACCAGATGCCCTCTATTCAAGATTTGAGTTACAAGCATTGCCCTCATAGTCGATTGGGTTACCAGATTCGCCTCTATTCGATTTGGTTACCAGATGCCCTCTACTTTGATTTGTACCAGAGCCCTATGTTCGATTTGGGTTACCAGATGCCCTCTATTCGATTTGAAGTTACCAGATGCCCTCTATTACGATTTGGGTTACCAGATTGCCCCTCTATTCGATTTGGGTTACCACGATGCCCTCTATTCGATTTGGGTTACAGATGCCTCTATTCGATTATGGGTTTACCAGATGCCCTCTATCGATTTGGGTTACCAGAATGCCCTGCTATTCGAATTTTGGGACAATTGCCCTCTATTCGATTTGGGTTAACCAGATTGCCCTATGTTCGATTTGGGTTACCAGATGCCCTGATGTAAATTTGGTACCAGATGCCTATGTATCCGATTTGGCCTCTACCAGATGCACCCTCTAATTCCGATGGGGCGTTACCGATTGCCCTCTATTCCAGATTGGGATTACCAGATCGCCCTCTCATTCGTTTGGTTACAGTGCCCTCTATCGATTTGGGTTACCAGATGCCTCATATTTGATTTGGTTACCAAGATGCCCTATGTTCGATTTGGGTTACCAGAATGCCTCTATTCGATTTGGGTTACCAGTGCCCTCTATTCGATTTGAGGTTACAGATGCCCTCTATTCGATTTGGAGCTTACCAGATCCCTATGTTAAATTTGGTTTAACCAGATGCCCTCCATTCGAATTTGGTACCAAGAATGCCCTCTATTCGATTTGGGTTACCAGATGCCCTATGTTAAATTTTGGGTTACAGAATGGCCCCCTCTATTCGATTTGGGTTACCCAGGATGCCCGATGTTAAATTTGGGTTACCAGATGCCTCTTATTCGATTTGGGTTACCAGATGCCCTATGTTAAATTTTGGGTACCCAGATGCCTATGTTCTTATTTGGGTTACCAGATGCCCTCTATTCGAATTTGGGTTACAAGAGCCCTCTAATTCGATTTGGCGTTACAATGCACTATTCCTTTAAATCATTGGGTTACCAGATGCCCTCTATTCGATTTGGTTACCAGATAGCCCTCTATCGATTTGGTTACGCAGTGCCCTCTATTCATTTGGGGTTACCAGATGCCCTATGTTAAATTTGGAGTACCAGGTCCCTATCGATTTGGGGTTACCAGAGCCCCTCTATTTTGATTTGGTCTACCAGATGCCCATGTTCGATTCTGGGTTCACCAGGATGCCCTCTATTCGATTTGGTTTACCAGATGCCCTCTAGTTCGATGTGGGTTACAGATGCCCATATGTTAAATTGGCTTACCGATGCCCTCCATTCATTTGGGTTACCAGATGCCCATATTGTAAAATTTGAGTTACCAGAATCTGCCCCCTCTATTCGATTGGGTTCCAGAATCCCTATGTTAACACTTTTGGGTTACCAGAATGCCTATGTTCGAGTTGGAGTTACCAGATGCCCGTCTATTCGATTTGGGTTACCAGAGGCCCTCTATTCGATTTGGTTACAGATGCATATGTTACAATTTGCGGTTACCAGATCCCTCTATTCGATTTGGGTACCAGATGCCCTCTATTCGATTTGGGTTACCAGAGCCCGTATGTTAAATTTGGGTTAACCAGATGCCCTATGTTCGATTGGTTAAGGTGACCAGATGCCCACTCTATTCATTTGAGTGTACCAGATTGCCCTCTATTGATTTGGGTTTACCAGATCCCTATTGTTCGATTTGGTTACACAGAATCGCCCTCTATGTCGATTTGGAGTTACCAGATGCCCTCTATTCGATTTGGTACCGACTGCCCTATGTTAAATTTGAGGTACCAGATCCCGCTATTCGATTTGGGTACCAGATTGCCCTCTATTTGATTTTGGGTTACCAGATGCCCTATGGTTCGATGTGGGTTAACCAAGAATGCCCTCTATTCGATTTGGGTACCAGATGCCCTTCTAGTCGATTTTTGGTTACCAGATGCCCTATTGTTAAATTTTGGGTTACCAGATGGCCCTCTATTCGATTGGGTACAGATGCCCTAGTTAAATTTGGTTACCAGATGCCTATGTTCGATTGGTACCAGATGCCCTCTATCGATTTGGCGTTACCAGATGCCCTCTATTCGATTTGGGTTTACCAGATGCCCTATTTAAATTTCGGGTTACCAGATGCCCTCCATTCGATATTGGGTTACCAGATGCCCTATGTTAAATTTGGTTACAGAATGCCCCTCTATTCGATTTGCGTTACCAGAATGCCCCCTATTCGATTTGGGTTACCAGGAGGCCCTATGTTAAATTTGGTTACCAAAAGATGGCCCTCTATTCGATTTGGGGTCTACAGATGCCCTATGTTTAAAATTTGGGTTACCAGATGCCCTATGTTCGATTGGTGGGTTACCAGAGCCCTTACTATTCGATTTGGGTTACCACCGTATGCCCCTCATATTCGATTTGCCGCTTACCAGCATGCACATATGTAAATTTGGGTTACCAGATGCCCTCTATTCGATTTGGGTACCAGATGCCCCCCTTACTCGATTTGGGTTACCAGATGCCCTATGTTAAATTTGGGTTAACCACGATGCCCTATGTCCTCCGACTTTGGGTTACCCAGATGCCCCTCTATTCGATTTGGAGTTACCAGATGCCCTCTATTTGCATTTGGACCCCAATGCACCTCATTGTTCGAATTTGGGTTAACCCAGATGCCCCTCCTATATCGATTTGGGTTACCCCAGATGCCCCTTAATTCGATTTGGTTAACCCAGATGCCTAATGTTAAAATTTGGGATCAAGAATGCATGAAGCTTACATAGTCCGCCTCCACCACCCCAGCAAACAGATGTACATAGTCCCTCCACCACCCCCAGCAACAGTGTACATAGTCTCCTCCACCACCCCAGCAACAGTGTACATCGTCCCCTCCACACCCCCAGCAACAGTGTACATAGTTCCCCTCCACCACCCCAGCAACAGTGTACCCGCAACAGTAGTCCCCTCCACCACCCCCAGCAACAGTGTACATGTCCCCTCCACCACCCCCAGCAACAGTGTACATAGTCTCCTCCACCACCCCCAGACTTTGGATGGAAAAGAAAATCATTCTCCAAAGGTAAACCAGCCTCACATGCATAGCTATCTGTGGGTATCAGGATTTGCGAGTCGAAGGTTCATCGGCTAAATCCAATCCTGTTTGCTTGTTGAGGCTGTAATATTACAATTTAAATAATGTGGGGAATATCAAAACCTCTCAGCAGGATCACAACACTGGGGATGACCTGGTTAGTTTTCATCCTCATTTTTACTCCTTGGCCCCCCTCTCGCTCCCTGGTAATGAGAAAATGTGCCATCGTCTCTGTTTACTGAGCTGGACTATCTGGCTGCCATTCCTCATATTGTTTGAAATCAAATGGGAAGTAAATGATCAGGTCGGGGTRAGATGACTTGTTTGTTTTTCATGCATCGCATGAAGGAGGAATAGGAGGTTGTGTAGTGTACATATCATGTTGGCCTCCTTGTCCTTGTAGTTTCCTCATTTCATTCATAACAAGATCTTTTAAAAGTATTGTAAATGGTTACAATATTTATGTTTGTTACATTAGATGAAAGGAATTGAATACAGCCTGAGTTTTGCCCACAGAGCGTTGAGCATGTTGATCAATGACTGTATAGTGGAGGTTAATGAGAAGAGGCCTTTCATGACCGGCCCAGATGGCACACTGCACCATCTGCATGCTTCATTTACCTGCTTTTCTCTGGGTTGTGTTGTGTTGCGTGTGGGAGGCATCATGACTCTGTGTGTTGTGTTCCTAACCACTAGTTGTTCCACTGGATCAAAGTCATGACGACAACCTCTTGAAGTTGGTTAAGATACAATCGTCCAGGAGGTGGAGGGATGCAAAACTGTAGTTTGGGTATTTCTCCTATTGATCCCTTTCTGAAAGTGATATTTTAGTGGAGATGGATGGGGCTGTCTGTCTGAGGGGAGGGGAAGAGCAGAGCTTTCTCTTTTCCTGCCTGTTGTGTTCTATCAGAGTGCTGCTAGATAATGTAAGTAACCCACTTCAAAGCCAGTGCTGCCAGAGCCTCTCCCTCAACCAGGACCTGGCAGCAAGTTTAAAGTAGGCCCACATTCATCAGGTTTGATTAGTCGAGCCCAGAGCTCCAGCTGTTCCCTGTGACAGGCCAGTGAGGTGAGCTCCGAGCCCACGTGAGGCCTTCACATGCTCTGGCCATTGCATAGTATATCAATGATTATATAACATTTCACTTCAAAGGCTTCATAGGCTTTTGTATATTTTTGTTGATAAACTGGGTGGTTCAAGCCCTGAATGCTGATTGGCTGACAGCCATGGTATATTAAACCGTATGCCATGGGTATGACAAAACATTTATTTTTACTGCTCTAATTACGTTGGTAACCAGTTTATAATAGCAATAAGGTAACTCAGGGGTTTTTGGTACATGGCCAATATACCACGGCTAAGGGGTGTATCCAGGCACTCCGCGTTGCATCTTTCTGAAGAACAGCCCTTAGCCGTGGTATATTGCCCCCCCCACCCCTTTGCCTTACTGCTTAATAAGCTTGATTTAGGTGTTAAATGTGGCATTGACTGGGTAAACCCTCATTCTCTCCCTCCCAAAAAATTCTGATGCGTTATGTCACCGGCAGCTCTCCTGAAGCAGCTCGTCTCTTGTGCAGAGCAGCACTACTCTACCTGCTGCGTTCTGAATCAGCTATTCACTGTACTGTGGTCCCTTTCCATTTCATTAGCTCTGCCCAAAATGATTCATTTACATGACAGATGCCCTTATGCATGCCGCAGAGAGCAGGCCGCAGAGAGCAGGCCGCAGAGAGCAGGCCGCAGAGAGCAGGCCGCAGAGAGCAGGCCGCAGAGAGCAGGCCGGGAGCACAGCAGAAGAAGAACACCCGTGGTGTGAATTTGTTATTTGAACCTTTGGTGTAGAGTTCCCCTCCTCTCTCGACCCACTAACCCACCCTCAGTGTTACCTCTGCTTACTGAGGGCTAGTTCCACTAACCCACCCTCAGTGTTACCGCTGCTTACTGAGGGCTAGTTCCACTAACCCACCCCTCAGTGTTTACCGCTGTCCCTAACATATACACTTTGTA